>NW_022104341.1:73202221-73212056 GCF_000313985.2 Echinops telfairi
GGGAGGGGACCTGTTCAGTTGGGTTTTCTGCATTGTGACGCCTGTGGTGGTCTCTCAGTCTCCCCTTCGTGCTGCCCTTTCCAACGTTCTCCCCCATGAGCCCATGTTTCATTCGTGTAATCCAAGGGCCACAGCAGGGACTGCCCCAGTCAGTCAGCACCTGGGGTTCAGCACTGCGCGCTCTGCCGTCTCCTCAGCTTCCTGCACCATCCTCACCGCTAGCTCGGTGACCTGGTGGTGCAGGTCGGGGCGTCGGCTGCTGACCACCCCTTTTGTGGAAGACAGATGCAGCTCCCTTAAAGACGTGGGCCTTGGAAACCCTCTGGGGCAGTCTTGCTCAGACCTGAGGGGTCACCTTGAGTCGAATCCATTCAACAGCGTGAGTTGGGTTTTGGTTATTAGAACCATGGGCCACCCACCCACCCACATTCCAAGAACCATTGTCTCCTCATTTCACAGGAACGTAAGGTCCTGAAGGGAGATTCAAGGTCATGTAGCAATGCTATGGCTTAAAGTTTTCATTTATTTATTTGTGTGTGTGTGTGTGTGTGTGTGTGTGTGTGTGTCCGTGTCCTTATCTCCAGATATACAGTGCTCTCCTGGTTCGTAAACACAGCCTATTCTTTTATAGATATGTAATATCTCCTGCTATGTGAGGAGCCCTGGTGGAGTAGTGGTTACACATCGGGCTGGGCTGTGATTCACACAGTTGGCAGTTCGAAACCACCAGCAGCTCCTCGGGTAGAAGGCTGGGCTTCCTACTCCCCTGAACAGTTGCAGTCTGGGAAACTCGTGGGGGGTGTGGGGGTCGCTGTGAGTCAGCATTGGCTCAATGGCAGTGGATGTGGGGTTTTTTGGTTTTGTTTTTGCTATTTGAAGATTTTACTTTTGCCCCTAAGCTGTTCTGGTTATGAATGTAGCATGAAGATACGTACTATATATAACAACATATTCATATATTACACCTTTACATGGGAACAGCTTAGGGATGAAAGTAGAATTCTCAAGTAGCAGAAGCTGTGCATGTCATACAAGTAGACCTACAGATAGCCATTAAACAACTTTAAAAGGGAATTGACCCCAGAGGCACGTGAAATGTCAAAGAAGATAGCACGCTGCAGCTACCCACTTCTTAGTGCCTGTTCCTAGGTGGTTGGAGTCTCTGGGTGGTGCAGAAGGTGAATGCGCTTGACTGCTGAGCAGAAGGTTGGTGGTTCAAGTCCACCAGGGGCGCCTCTGATGGACGGTCTGGCAGCTCTGGCCCTAAGAGCGGCCATTGAGAGCCCTGAGGAGCACGAGGGGTCCCTGACACTCGGGAGGTGCCAGCACTCGGAATTTAGGTTAATTAACAATACGTCTGTGCGATTTTAGATATAGTAACAAAAAAGCACGTTTGCTCTGCCCATTTAATGAGGGAACAAAGAGGCTCGTGACATCATTTAGCAAAATGCAATGACTAATTTTCTCTCTACTTTATTTGTTGGTTTTTTAAAAGAATGGATGTTTTATACCAAACCAGAAATGCTAATTTTAGAAATCGCGTTGCAGAAGTATTCTAGGTTTTTCTTTCCTGTGAAAGCATTTTAGGGGGTACTGAGTATGTGTTACTGGTGGGGGATAATTTGGTAAAGGATAGCAATCATGGTTCTACAGTACGAACGTTGTAATCAGTGTCACTGCATTCTACACATAAAACTCAAAGTCCTTGCCTGCTCCCGCCGTCTTCAAACCACTGTCAACTCACCAGATGGACTGGGGACTGGACAGCTGTGTGAGTTACTGGGGAAAGAGACCGTGTCCTGAAAGGACGCATCCAACTTGGGTGGGAAGATGTCACTTTTCCTTCAAATGTGTATCTAAGAACGTTTAAATGATCTGAAAGGTAGAGGGAAGGATAGAAAATACCTTTTTTAAATGAAGGTGATAATGAAATGCACATACGCTGAAAGATCTGGCCCTTAGAGTGTTAGAAACCTGTAGTTATTGTGTTGGGTATGACTCATACCCCATGTGACAGTAGAGCTCTGTCATGTTTCCTAGGCTGTACCATGCTCTGGTGGCACTGTTGGGTAAGCACTGGGACCGCCAACCTCAAGGTTGCTGGTTCAAACCCACTAACATCTCTGTGGGAGAAGGAAGAGGCTTTCACAGATCTACAGCCTCAGAAGCCCAATACAGGGTTGCTTTGAGTCAGGATCAACTCTTATGGGGGGTTTGAATCTATAGGGGGCAGACTGCATGCTGGTCTTCTCCACCTTGGAGGGGATGGGTCAGTTCAAACTGCTAACATTTTGCTTAGCCAAGTACCTAAGCACTGCCGGGGAGTAGGGTGGGGGTGGGGGGTGGGGTTCCTTTTGTCCGAAATGTAGAGCAGAATTTACATCATACCCAAGTTTTATAACAATTTTGTCTTTGATTAAACTGATATTTGAATTTGGTCGGGGGACCGTGTTGCAGAGTGAGGCGCCCTGGTGGCTCAGTGGTCATATGTTGGGCAGCTTACCACGAGGTCAGCAGTTCAAACCCACCAGCTGCTCCGAGGGAGAAGGTTGAGGCTTTCTGCTCCCATATAGATGTACAGCCTCAGAAACCCACAGGGGCAGTTCTGCCCCGTCCCGTAGATTTGAACTGACTGGCAGCAATGAGGGAGGAGTCAAGTCCACACTTACTCGATGGACGTTCCTGAGGGTCAGAGAGCTAATGGAATCTACTCTCAGAGAATTACAAGAAAGTATAGGTGGCTGTTTACCTCGCCCTGTTTTTTGTTTGTTTGCTTTTTGCTTCCCTTAAGTTTTCTGCTATGGCTGCCAAGGAATAATTGTTAGCTGTAAATTACAAAAAGTTTGCATTTCCACTGTACCACCAACCGCAAACAAACAACCATGCAGCTAATGGATAACCTGGCAGATTCCCGTAGGCAGTCCTGATCCTAGATAAAGTTGGGGGAAGCTGGGTGAGGGGTGGGGGCTTCGCCTTGGCCAGGCAGGAGTGGCTTCCTGAGTCGGGCTGTGGCCTCAAACCTGGGCCCTCCCAGCTTTCTGCCGGGGTTGGGGGGACCCCATTATGTGAAGTTTGGGATGCTTGGCCCTAGTAAACCCATTAGGTGTGTTTAGATGGATGGCTGGCAGAATTGCTGTAATTACAGAGAGCCCTTTCTATAGGCAGAATCATTTTCCAAAGTAATGTAGTGGTGACTCCACCCTCCACTCTCTTGCCTTTACCTGGGCTTTATTCCTCCCAGGCAAAAAGGGTCGGGCACTTAACTCCTAACCGAAAGGTTGGGGGTTTGAACTCACCCAAGAGAGGCTAGTGACCTACTTCCCAGTGAGCTGTGGCACCCAGCTTGCTGTGCACACCTGCCTGGGGTCTCCAGGAAGACCGCGGCTGTGGCTTGTTCCGGGGTGAGTGCCCCAGATCCAGTCCTCCTTGTCTCCAGACTCACAGCGCTCCCTGGTTCACACACGGCCCGTTCTAGGCCTCCACCCTCCATACCTGGCCCAGGCGGCGGGGCCACAGCTGCCCCTGGTTCCTAAAGGACACTCACTCTGGGAGACCAAGTGTCCTGCCCACAATCACACCACTCCCTGATGCTTGCTGCAGCCCTGAGTCCCAGAAGTGTGCCCCGACTCCAGCCCTGTTGAAGGTGGGGGCGAGAGCTTTGGGTTCCTGGTCTATGGGTGAGGAAAAGGAAAAATGGAGTTCTTTAGGGTGGGGGCAGGGGGAGGCTGTGACTGTAACACTGTAACACATCAGGAGGGCAGGGGAGGGGCACCTTCCTGCCCCGAGAGCATGCCAAGTGCTGGGAGATGATGGAGGATTGAGTGGTGGGGTGGGGCAGGGCACTGTGGTCGGGGTGGTGTTTCTGAGGGAGGACCTGGGGGTTGGGGTGGACGTGGAGCGGGAGCGGTCCAGGAAGACTGAGACCTGGGCCTTTCTCAGCCCGCCCGCCCTCCCTGTGTGCGCATGGGGCCAGGCAGACACGCCGGCTGCAGGAGCAGGTTGGACACAGATTGTCTGGAAGGAGGCCAGGCTGGAGAGCAGCGACTGCTCGCCCCAGGGAGGCTTTATTTGAGGCAGATGCACCAGGTACATGCCGGAATATCTGCCTTCTAAAGGAAAGTCCCGGCGGACCCCCCTTGTGCCGGCCTGCCCCCTCCTCTCCTCTTCTGGGGCACCCAGGACTCCCAGGGGGTCATCAAACACACACCCTACTCCCCATCATTCCTTCAGGCAGGGGTGCTCCAGACGGGGCTATCTGCTTATTCATTGCCCCAGCGACATTCGTGGCTTGTCTGCGCTGTGTAGAAGGAGCCCTGGTGACATAGGTGGGCTGCTAACTGCAAGGTCAGCAGGTCAAACCCCCCAGCCACAAGGGAGAAAGGAGGCGTTCTGCTGGCATGAAGATTGACAGCCTCAGACACCCACGGGGGCATTTTGCCCAGGCCTTCAGGGTTGCTGTCAGTTGGCCTCCACCTGCTGGGAGTGAGTTTGCCCTGTCTACAAGCCCCTGGGTGGCGCAAGTGGAAAGACAGGCGGTTGGAGGCCACCACAGGCACCTACCTCGGAGGAAAGGCCAGGTGAGGGACTGCTGGGAGAGTCAGCCACTGCAAAACTTAGGGAGCTCCCAGGTCTACTCTGACGCACACAAGGTCTCCAGAGCTGGAACTGGCATGGTGGTCACGGTTTGTCCTCTGTGTGTTGGGTTTGCTCTCCACGCACATGCTGACCTCCTAGAGGGCCAGGGATTTAACGTCTGAATAGAGTAGGGGGCAGGACGCAGGCACCCTGACAGTCGGTATACGCTGTCAGTCCCGTTGCAGGTCCCAACTCCCGGGGGCCCCCCGTGCATCAGAGCAGAACTGCCCCTGGACTTCTCCGAGGCTGCTTTCTGGGAAGTGGCTGGGCGGGCCTTTCTTTCGGGGTGCCTCCAGATAGAGCCGAACCCACAGCCATCCTTTTAGTTGGCACTCGCGACTGCTCCACGCGCCTCTCTCCTGGTATTGTTGATCACTAGCCAGCATGGGTCTGTGCGCTGGTGTTACTCTTCGTGTTGGACGGCTGTGGGTCTGGACAGGGGCACCATGCCATGTGTCCACCCCGACAGTGCCCTCCAGAGATCTGCCCGTCTCCCTGCGGCCCTGATGTTGCTGGCCTTTCGCCATCTCTTTAATTGTGCAGGGTCCTTTCCGTACTTCACCCCCACCCCCATGGTAGAGAGGGACAAGGAAATGAGAGCTCAGTCTATGCTGTGTCCAGTGAGAGGCACACCTGGGGGTGGCATCCAGGTCTGGGTTTTTAAGGGACTTCAGTGCTCTCTGTTCTTGGTGACGACCCGAGAGCAGGGTGGGGGGTCGGGACCCACAGTCTCTGGTGTGCTCTCGGCCTCTAACCCACCACGTTCTTGTCTCCGCAGAGCGCAGCAGCCGCTCCGAGCCCCGTGCTTGGCAACATTCCCCCCAATGATGGGATGCCAGGAGGCCCCATCCCGCCCGGTTTCTTTCAGGTACGTGCCGGCCGGCCGGTCCTGCGTCCCTTCCTTGGGCCCGTGGGAGGGAGATGTGGGCGCAGTTTGCCGTGGTCTAAATACAGTTGCCTTCCTGCCCTCCTCCGCCCTTTCCCTGAAAGACAAGGTGGCAAAGCCAGCCCCCCCCCCCCCCCCCCCCCCCCCCCCCCGCGTGGTGTCCCGTCTGGTGGAGTCTGTTTTCTCCACACCCGCTCCTGGTCGGAAGGCGCGGGCGCTGCCGCCTCCAAGCCTGTGATGTGGCGGCGTTCTCATCACAAAAGGCTCTCTTCTTCTGACGAGTAAACGGCCCTTTGTCTCGTTGCCACTGCTGTCCTTGTTTATTCTGCCTGTCCAAACTGCAGGCCTGAAACTGGCGTCGTCCAGGAAAACGGCCTGGCAGGTCTGGGAGCCCTCTGCCTCTGGTGAGCCGCTCGATTCTTCCCAGTGCGATCAGGCCGTTGTCCCACAGGCACCCACTCCCTGCCCGCCACATGCTGCAGTGAGTCCCAGGCGGGCTGCCGTGTGCCGGCCTGGCCTTCGGGAGGCTGTGAAGGGTGGGGTGCACTCCGCCGCCTCCCCACCCCTCCTTGTCTCTACCTTCCTTCCCCTCCTGGGAGCTCATCAGATGGCAGCCAAGCCAGAGCCTGGAAAAGCAGGGCTGTGAGACTCATCACCAAGGAGCGAGCGGGGCCCTGTGTGAACGCGCCTCTCCCTCCCCAGCCCGTGTGAGCGCCCACCCACACTTCCACCCTGAGGGAGAGGTGGGCACTCCCAGGTGACAAGAAGGGAGGGCGACAGGGCGCCTGCTGGCGTGTGCGTGCGTGTGCGTGCGCTGAGCTGGGGCGGCTGGGCCCGGTCCAAGATGCCTTGTGGTCAGTGTGAGTCAGAGTGGGCACCAGGTGCCTGGGAGATCCGGGTGCTCCCTGGTCTGGGAAGTAGGAGAGCAACAATGTGGCGAGCACCTTTGAAGAGGGGTTAAGGGGCGTTTCACTGGCTGGGAGCGTTTTGTTTGATGTTAATTCCCAGGCAAGGGTTAGGACATGCTGTGGCCTAGCCGAGAGTGAAGTGAGGGTACCCACCCCCCCCCAAATGGAGGCAGCAGGCCACCGAGCAGAACGACAGCGGGGAATGGTGAGCGGTGCCAGTGCAGGCTTGGCTGTGATGGCCACCTGTGTGCAGCGTGCTGCTGAGCCTCCAGGTCGGACCAAACCAGGAGTGTCTGTTCTGGGCTCGGGATAAGGCCACAGGAGGAGGGACCAGACTTTGGGGAGAGTCAGACCTTTAAATCCATGGACACCCACGTGCCCAGAAAGCCGAGAAATGGGCAGGCCGGTGCCTTTCCTCCAGGGGGACACCCCCAGGGGTGCTGTCTGCGAGTAGTACCCAGGCCACACAGGGTGCCATCTTCCAGTGGACGCCCTTGAGAGTGCCCCTGGACCACCCTGCCGGCGTCTGTGTTGAGCTGCGGCTCCATGGCATCGGGTGGCGGCTGTGTGAAGTGGGCCGTGGGCTTTTGGGTGGTTCTGAGTCCAGGTCAGCCTACTCCGTGGCAGGTTTCTGACTTCCTGCTCGTCTAATTGTCTGTGGTGCAGGCCTAATTCCACACATACTTCGCGGCCTATCCAGTGACGTTCCAGGGCGTGTGGTCACCAAGCCCACACGGATTTTTGCCCTTATTTAGTCACCACCAGCCACCTCCAAACCAAGGTATTGCTGGGCCCCTCCAGGCTAAGGGCAGCTGTTTCCCGCCAGAGAGGCCACCGAGAGCCAGCGAGGGCTGTCCACAGGGGTTTCTGTGCCTTGGACTCTGGGCCACTTTCTCTGGGAACCATTCCTCCCGCAGTCAGATGGAGAAGCCAGGTACTCTCCCTGACCCTGGCCATGGCATCGCACCACTCTGGTGGGGTCACTTCGCCGGGGAAAGGCTACCTTCCGGGAAGGAGGCTGTGGCCACCTGTTTCCGGAGCAGGCCAGCACACCGTGGCAGGAATATCAGCTATTGATTCCCAACCGTGCCCCTCTCTCGTGTTGCAGACAGCCGCTGCAATGTCAGGATGGAAACGGAGATGGTGTTGGACCTTTATCTCTCACCAGCAATTGCTCTCCTCCCCTCCTCACACGCAGCCTGAGCAGGCAGTGCGCATGCGGTGGGGGGGGCTTGGGGCGGAGAATTTAGCCTGAGGGGCTGGGCCAGCCTTGGCCAGAGCCTGTACAGCTTTCAGCTCAGGACTCTACCCCTCATTCTAAGTTTAGAAGCCAAGGGACTTCCAGGGTAGGTAGGTGAGGACAGCTGGCCACTTCCACCCAAACCCCTCAGAAAGTGACCCCCATGGGGCTTTCTTCCTCTGGCCTCTGACAGCCAGGCTTGGGCAGGCTGCCCCTGGAGTCAAAGGGTGCTTCCCTCCCTCCATGCATCCACTGGACACAACCTGTTTGCCTTTTTACCACCAACTTTTACCTGTCAGGAGGTGTTTTTGCTAGCAGGGCTGATGGAGAGGTGACTTGGAAACCGACCTGACCACACCTTTATCATCGGGGAACATCATGGAGGCTCTTGGGTCCTGGTAGCTTTCAGCCAAGTCCATCCTAACTCTGCATGCTGCTTGTAAAAGAGTGCGCTGATCTGGCATCCCCTGCCCCTGGCAGCTCCGGACTAAGGAGTGCCCAGTAGAGGTGTGAGCTGGTTGGTTTCTGGTGCTCACGTTCTCAGGCTAAGAACCTTGCCAACCCCAAAGTGCTCTTGATCTGTCTAGGGAGGGTTTGAGGGTGCCAGGTGGTGGTCGGCACAGGGAACCAGGCACCTATTCTAGTTACCCAATCGACTGCCCACTCGCTAGCAAGGTAACCTTGGGCAAGCTGCTCCCTCGGTCTGGGCCATAGTTTATCCCCAGGAGATGGAGAAGCTGGACCAGATGGCCTCCGAGGGCCTTTCCAACTTGGATTTTCTGCTTCACATGCAGAGGGCTTTTACATAATCAGGCAGTGGCATTTCCCCTGCAGCTTAACTCAATTGGGCTGCACATCCGAACCTCAGTTGGGCCTTGGCCCGGTCCACAGGCCTGAGTGGGTCTCCAGCTCCTTGGCCCTATGGTGGGCTTAAGGGGGTATCATCCAATGAGGCCTTCCAGTTTCAGAACTGGGGAACTGCAGGAGAGCAGAGGTCATGGAGAGCATTGGGTACAGGGTGTTTTGGTTCGTGTTTCAGAATTCCGTTAATTGCTTCCAGTTAACGTAGGGTTTCTGAATTTCTGAACGTGCAACCTCGCTTGTTTGGCTCCCAGTGTTTCTGCAGAGGAGGCCTGGCCGATCATAAAGGTGGACAACCTGCCCGGCATCATCCAACTGAGGGCTAGAGTCGGAGGCCATGCCCAGGCTCCCTGGCTCCTGTTCTTCCATGCCAGTCAACCTTTCCAAATGCAGATGCGTGGTTGCCGTGGGCTAGAGGGAGAGGAGAGGAGAGAGGAGTAAGTGCAGGGAGGACCACCATCCTTCAAAAATGGCCATTACTTTCCATCCCAGCATCTGTGCTTAGGGGCACTGCCCGGAACGCTGTGGAGGAAACAGACTCTAAGCTGTGTTAGACTCAGCAGGCCCTGCTGGTGATGCGGACCAACATGGGCCTGTCCATGCAAGTCTCTGTGTTTGCCATTTCTGATCTGGTCTAGACTCCTTCCTTGTTTGCAGACTTCCTGAGGTTAGAGGCCCAGAGGAAGAAGGGGCAGGCCTGGTGACAGTCACCGGCCACCTCTGCTGAGCCGGGGGGCCTGGGGCTCGGCTCTAGGAGCACCCAGCCTGACAGAGGCCAAGTCACCCGGGCCCTGCTTCAGGGCAGAGGGTGGGCCTTCTAGGACAGGCTATCGGGGAGGGCTTCCCGCAGGCGGTACATGCCTGCTGGAGGGTGTCCGGAGTGGAGTGGGTGACAGGTGCTCCAAGGGAGACAAGGCTGAAGAGGTTACTAGGCAGTTGTGGACGGGCCTGGCCAGAGAGTGTGGGCTTCTTCCAGTGGGCAATGGGAAGCCACAGGAGTGCCCGGGACTGGTTAAGGCCTTGGCCAGGTCTGTGTCTGTTACTCTGCAGGCCCCCCACACCTACCCCTACCCCATCACCTCCAGGAGGAGGGGCTTGGCTGCTTAGGAAGCAGCTGACCTCATTGGTGATGGACACTGGCATTGCAGAAGCTCAGCACTGGTCACAGGGTTGAAGGCTGGCCATCATCTGGACAGCCTGGCCCTGAGAGGCAAGTCCAGTTACCCTTGCCAAGTACCTTAGCCCCACCTGCTCTGAGCATCCCAGTGTTGTCTGCCATGGGAGAGGGGGTGGTGGGAGTAGACA
>NW_022104341.1:73212171-73223552 GCF_000313985.2 Echinops telfairi
CGACACGCAGGTGAGCCTGTTGGCCAGGCCTTCGACACAGGCTGAGGTCCCATCCCAGAGAACCCTCCCGGGGGCTACAGGGGGAGGAGGAGCGAGTGCTGTCTATAGCCCTGTCACAGAGGAGTGACCCAGGAAACATGCAGGCTCGAATGACTGTGAACACCCGCCCACTCTCCCCCCCCCCACCCCACCCCGTCCTGTGGTGGGGACACAGGGAGCACTGTTGCCTGCTCGTCTCCACCCAGAGGGCTCTGCTGACTTCCCTTGGGCACCCTGGAGTTGGGTGGCCTGGACAATGCTCAGACCTGCCTCCGTGAGGCTGCAGCCCTTTGATGCCAGATCCTTGAGGTGGGGGTGAAAGAGGTGGCCAATTTGAGTTTCAACACCAAAGGCACGTCTTAGAAGCAACAGACTGGGGGAAGCATCTGACCCAGAAGGGCTTCTGAGATGGTCCATCGTAATGAGAGCAGACGGCCTCATCTTTCTCCCGCGGAGCCCATGGAGGGGTTGGAACCACCAGCCTTGGGTAGTGCAGCTCAGGGCTCCCAAATGATCCATGCTTTGCCAGGTGGCCTGCATGGGACTCAAACCCATGACTACTGGGTTACAAGTATCTCTCCAACCGAGAGCCCTCGCTGAGTCCTGTGAAGACATGGCCACCACCCACCGACTCTGATGAAAGGGAGCTGCTGGCCCCTGGAGGTGACCACGAAGAGACCGGGACCCACTACCGAGCCTTGAGCACTGCCCGGCAGGGGGGGATGCGGTGCTGTTTCTGGGCAGACCAAGCACCCAGTAAACCAGGAAATGCTGTGCCAGCAAGACAGGCAGTTCCTGAGAGCTGGCTGGATGCCGTCCACTTCCTGCCTTCCTGTCCAGCGGGATGCCAGGCAAGAGCAGCAGAGCGCACCCACTGTGCCTCCTGCCAGAACGTGCAGTGGCAATGGCGGCTCCCGGAAAGATACCCCCTTGCCAGTGGCAGGAGCAAGGCCGTGCTGGGAGACCTGGGAAGAATAAAGCTGCTGATCTCGGCAGTTCCCAAAGCCTGATGCACGGGTGTAACCGGGGCCCATTCAGCAGATGGGGAGGCTGAGGCCAGACGGGTGAGCGGGCTGGACCTAACCCTCGTGATTTGACACGGCTGCTAAGGAAGTCCTGGTCTCTTTATTCACCCTGCAGGACAGGAGGGCTCCGGATTCCCTCTGGGCTGGTGGGGGGTGCAAGCAGCTGGCAGCAGCCGTGGGGAGGGGGAAAGGGATGAGTGGAGAGTGCCCTGGGGCAGCAAAGGACGCAGTTACCCTGGCTCTGGTGCCACTCTGAGAATGCTTTCTGAGAGGCTGGCATTTTGAGTGAGACCTGAGAAGGCCAGTGAGTGTGTGTTGGGGTGGGGTGGGGTGGCGGGGGCATGTGCCAGGCTGTGGATGTGAAAGGGGGCGTTTGGATGGCAGGAGGCCGGGACTGCTGGGCTGGGTATGGGGAACAGGTCCAGGAAGTGGGCAGGGCTGGGCCATGGCCGAGCCCTTGGGCACAGAGGCCCGGAGAACTTTGATGTGAAGACAGGAGGTGGTGGAAGGTTCATGAGAATAGCCCAGCCCGGAATGAGCCCTGTGGCCTGGGGGGTGGGGGTGGGGGTGGGGTGGGCACCGGTGGCCAGTGTGGGGCAAGGACCTGGCCTGAGCTAAAGGAAGGGGTGGCAGGGTGAGGCTGAGGGGAGGGGGTGGTGACTGGTCCCTAAGGGGGGGTGTTACAGGCAGGGAGGGCAGCGCTGTTGGGCTCTGAGGTGGGCAGTGAGGCAGGGGCCACTGCCTCTCAGACCCTCCCCTCCCTGAGTCTGGCTTCTGTGCAGACTCAGCCCCTCGGTGCCTGACTGCAGACCAGTCCAGGGAGTCCTTCGGGCTCTGGGAGGCAGGCCTGAGAGCTGAAGATGAGGAGACTGAGGCTCACAGAGCCCCGAGAGTTGTAACAGGCCTGCGGGGTGGGAGGGGGAAAGATATGGGCCCCATCTGTTGGCCCTGGCCCTGTGGCGGGGATGGGGGAATGGCTTTGCGGAGGGCTGACCTCTGAGCTGGACCTGTGGAGATGCTGTGTGACTAGGGAGGGCGTGCTGGGTTCTCCAGGGGCAGAGGCGCCCCTCCTCACCTCTCCCCACCCCATCCCTCTCCCTGCTGTCTGCCTGCAGACTGACAGAAGGCAGGGTCACCCCCGCTGAGAAGGATTAGGCAGAGGCGGGGCACCCCAACTGCTAGGCTCTGGGCCACAGTTGGAGATGGAAAACTGTTGTTGCCCCACCATCCCCAGCCCCCACCTGTTCCAAGCAGACTAGGCGCTGTGGCTGCAGCCCCCTCCTCTGGTGGCTGAGGGAAGACCTCTGTCCGGGAGCTGGGTGCCCAGGGTTTGAATTCCTGCCTTGCTGCTGGATGACTGTGTGTCCTTGGGGAGCCAGCTTTCTCTCCGGGGGCTCACCTGTCACATGAGGGGGTTCCCCGTGAGGAGGGGCCCGGCAGGAGAGAGGGGAAAGACCTTTTCTCTGGCCAGTGCCACCTCCCCAAAGGTCAGGACATCCCCCCTCCCTCCCCCCAGTGGTCAGCCCTGGTGCCTAGCATCTGCCTGGCGGCAGATGACCCGCACGGGGCTCCTAGCAACCATAGACAAAAGGTGACTCCTGCTCACCAAGCCACCCTCCTTCCTGAAGGAAAAAAAAAGTTGTGGCCTTGGCTGGGGGGCGGGGGGTGGCATATGTGCCTGTGTGTGGACACTTGTGCCTGCACACCCAGCCTCTCTCCCCTCCCCTCCCCTCCTGAGATCCGTGAGCACCACATGTAGCGCCGTGACTCCCTGATGAAATGGAACTCGGAACATAAATCAATGTCTGCTGCCTGGTTAGCTATGCGCCAGCAGTCCGCGCTGCCAGGGGAGGTTTGCTCAGTAACAAAGCTCCCGGCCGCCCCGTGGGGCACCACTGCCCCCTAACGTGGAGCCAGCCTGAACAGGGCATCGGGGAGGCCACTGGGCCCTGCTTCCCTGGCCCTTACCGTCCCCACCCGGGGCCTTGGGGCTCCCTTTCCTCAGGAGAGTCTTTGGAAAGATCCTCGGACTGCCCGGTGATGGCCAGGCTGCTGCCCCCCTCACCCCCCTCACCCCCTTCCCCGAGGCGGCCCAGTGGCCCAGTCCCTTCTCTTGGGCCTCAGCCAGACCTGTAAGCCGACCCCAGGCTGGGACTTCAGCGGGTGGGATCACGGTGTAGGTGTCGGCGGCTGTGGCTGGTGTCCCTTTCCCCTCTGGACCAGGGTTCTGCTTCGGCTTTCTCTCGGGTCAACCCGCTGCGCCCAGGCCAGCCTCCAGCCGGGGGGCTGGGAGCCGGGGGGGGCGGGGCAATGGGGAACGTGGTGTGACTGTTTCTGTTTCATCTCCGTAGTTGGTGGAGTGGGGGTACACTTGCCCTGCTCCTCCCTTCGCCCCCACTTTCCTTCCTTTTCAGCCAAGGGAGGGAGGACTGCACTGCTCCGGGCTTTCTATTTTTTTATTTCGAAAAAAGGCCAAATTCCTTAGCCCTTGTAGCAGGACAGATTCGCGGGAGGAAATTCCAGCGGGATCTCTAAGAACGAGCCTTGGTATTACGTGGATCGGGATGGGCCCTGAGTAAGATCACGCCGCCCCCTAAGGCAGCTGCCCTTGGGGGTGGAGGGTGTCTAGGCTGAGGTTAAAGGGCATTCTTACATCCAGCAAAATGGCATGAGGGTTGCTGAGGGGTTGTGTGTGGGGGCCATCAAGTGCAGGTCCCCCTGGGTGTGTCTCTGTGCTGGCATCGGGGCGTGTAGCGTCAGGGTTACCAGCAGGCTGCCTCTCTGGGCCTCAGCGGCTGGTGGCGGGGGTTGGGAGGCTGCCGTGAAGAGACTACTGGAGGCTGTGCCGCTGCCAGAGCAGGGCAGCCAAGCCTGGCTTCCGTGGCAGGCTCTTTCCTCGTCCCTGGTCCACGGGGGAGCCCCCCCATTCTCTTCCTCCAGGTCCTGAGGGCGAGCTGATGGAGACACGGGCCCTCTGTCCCAGGGCCTCTGCCTGACCTGTCACTTGAGCTTCAGTTTCCACACCTTTAAATTAAGAGCAGGGCCACCTGACTCACCAGCTGGGAGAGAGCTGTTGGAAAGAGCTTGGGGTGTGGTCAGAGCAAAAGGCCAGATCCCCATCTGCCCCAGAGTCCTTCAACTCTCTCGAGAGACAGCTTTCTGCCCGACACGCCTCTGGGTGTCCCTGACCCCAGGTGTGCATGGTCCTCCTGTCAGACCCTGACCTGGCTGGCTCCCTCAATAAGGCACTCACAGTCCAGTTCCTGCTACCCCCAGCCCGTGACAGGCCAGCCGTTTAGACCAGTACAGTGGCCAGAGCTGTTGCTCTGAGACCAGCCTCTCCTCTCTCCGGCTGGGCCTCTTCCATAGCCGGCAGCACTCTGCTCTCCCCTTCTCCCAGGCTCCTAGCCCTATTCTAGTTACGTCTCGGTCCTTTTTATACAAGACGGCTTTCCCCCCCTTTTTGAATCATTTTATTGGGGGCTCTTATAGCTGTTTTCACAGTCCATGCACACTTCCATTGTGTCATGCACATGTGCACACAGGTTGCCATCATCATTTTCAAAACATTTTCTTTCTACTTGAGCCCTTGGTATCAGCTCATTTCTCGTGCCCTCCCCCCACCCCCACCCCACACAATTGAAGAAGACTGTCATATTCCAATAACTCATCCTTGTCCCAGGGTCAAAAAGGACACACCCACAGGGTGAATCTGATTAAGGCTCCTTCAAATGAATGACGGTAGCTGATCCCAATAAAGTCAGGCGTTATGGAAGGGGGCTGAGAGTTTGAAGACTTCGGGTCTTCCGCAGAATGCAGTGCCTTTAGAGAGCTTGGTGGTGGGTGGGGAGCAGAAGCACCCAGGGGCTTTATGGGTCAAAGGAGTCTGGTCCTCACCCCTGATAACGTGGTCTCTGAGACCATGAGGAGGGGCCTGTTTGCAGCAGCAGGTGGGAGACAGGAGGGCCACTTCAACCCTCAGGCAAGCTCAGACTGGTTGGTTGGTATTGAATGGGCACGTGCCGTGCCCTGGTGCCCGAGTCTAGGCCATCTGTTGCGGCCACTGTGTGTATTGAATGTCTTCCAGCCAGGGCTTTGAACGGCTGCCTCCAGTCTGAGCCCCGATGGTATATAAGTGGGATAACAAGGGCCACTACCCACTCTTCTTCACTTCATTCCAACTCTCAGTGACCCTGTATGGCAGAGGGACGGCTCCACAGGACCCTCTGGTCCAGTGCTGCTCAACCTTCCTCCTGCCACCACTCTTCCATACAGTTCCTCGTTTGGGGTGACCCCCCCCCCAACCATAAAATTATTTTTGTTGCTACTTTATAACTGTCATTTTGCTACTGTTAGGAATCGGGCGACCCCTGTGAAAGGGTCGTTCAACCTCCAAAGGGGTCGCGACTCACAAATTGAGAACCACTGCTCTAGTCTGTAGCTCTCTATAGGAGCAGAGAGCCTCTTCTTTCTCCCACGGAGCAGCTGATGGGTTCAAACCACTGACCTTGCCAATGATTAGCCTACTTTTTGAGTAATCGGGTGTGCTCAAAGGGAAGGGGCCTTCTTAATGGACTGCCTTCGGTGTGGAGGACCCTGATCCTCTATGGAATTGAGGGCAGCTGCCCTTTGGTGAGGCCAGTTACTGATGCCAGGTGACATTTGCTACCTGCAAGGCCGGTGGGTTTCAGAGTGGTCCATGGGCCATACTCCCAACCCACGAGCCAGGGTTCTTCCGGCAGCAACTCAGGGCTGCCCTCCGGTTTCTGCCAAGGCTCAGCAGGTGTGAACTGTGGGCAGCCGCCCCAGCCTGTTTCATCCCACCATCCCACCATGCTGCCTCACCTGAGACGGGAAGAGAGGAGAGAGCCTGGTCACTCTGAGCTTCTGGGAGAGGAGCTTCTAACATAAGAACCCACCTGCTCCCTTGTCTTCCGGGCAGCTATGAAACTTGGCCAGCCCTGCTGCCCCCTGCTCATCCCCCTCCTGCTCATGGACAAAGGGTGCTGCATTCTGCACATCTGGAGCTGGTGGCTCCCAGGGCCCTGTAGCCCCTCCTTCCCGGGTGGCTGTGGCAAACCATTACTTCTGAAATCATCCGTCGTCGTCAGGCGTGAACGGGTAGAGCAGGGAGGTGTGTACACGTGTGTCTGGGTTGCTTAAAGTAGAACAGGAATTCTCTGGGTAGACGAGGCAGTGCCTTTTTAATATGCGGCTCACCTATACTGTGTTGTCGTGATTAACCGTGGAGCCAGGGTGCTGGGGAGACGTGGGCGGGGGCGGGGACTGTCGGCCGGAGGAGGATGCTTCTTTGCAGTTCTATCCATTTGCAGAGAAAAAAAGGCAGGGTGGGAGTGGGGGTGGGGTTCCTACACTGTTCTGAGGGACTGTGTGGTTCTGCATCCTGAGTCCCTCAAGATAACACACACACACACACACACACACACACACACACACACACACACACGGTCTCCTGCAGCAAGTAGAACAGAGGGGGAGGGAGACAGGTGCTGTCTGGATCGTGGCCAGCAACCACACGGCTGTGAACCTCGGATGGGCCACTTCCTTGCAGTTCCTCTGCCAGGAGAGAAGACGTCTGGGGGTTCAGGGCTGGGCCGTGGCGGCGAGGTTTGAGGTGACACGGATCTCTGAATGGGCCTAGTCATCAGGAGGTGGGGACTCAACAGCCCAAACCTCAGTGAGCTCACTGTCAGCAGCCACAGGTGTCCATCTCCGACCTGAATGAAGCCGCTTTGGGAAGGAGGGCAGGGGCCCGTGGTGCCCAGACTACACAGTAAATGATCAAACCCCCACAGGCCAGTGCCCCCGACTCCTCAACCTGGTGGTCCCAACCCGTGTTCACCATCTTGGGTCCCCAGGCCCGCCCCTGCCTCTGCACAGCAATGCTCTTCGATGCCCAGAATCTACCCCCTCCCCCTTTCTCTGGCCGGGGCCACCTGTCCATCCTTCAAGTGTCCCAGCCGTTGGCTCCCTGCAGCATGCGGGCCTGCCTCCCTCCGTGGTCACGTTGCTGCGGTATCCGTTACACTTCGACTTCGACCTCTGGCCAGCCTGAGACTTTGGGGGCACAAAGACTGATGCTGATGTCTGTGCCCAGTGCTTGGCACATACTCGGCCTGGGGTGTTGATCTCAGTGGTTGGGCCCACTGCCAGGTGGAGGAGGGTTCTGCCCAGTCATTCCAGGTACTAATGCCTTTTCTTGGGCCCCTAGAAATAAGGCCCCGTCGTGTGGAGACATGCACACACATGTGTCTTGGAAAGGGAGGCCCTGAGGGGTTAGCAGCTAGAAGCGAAACAGCCTACCTGTAGCCCTGCCTCCGTTCTGGGCTGCTTGACCCCCCAGGATGGGGTGGGGCAGTCTGAAGCTGCTCCACAGAGTCTAGGCCCCCAGAGGTGTGTACTGGCAGGTGGGGAAGGCTAGGAGCCCAGCATCGTGGGGCCACCAGGAAGGAGGGATTCCAGACCAGCCGGCCGGGTGGGTGGGAATGCTGGGATCACGTGAAAGGTGGTTTTGTTTAAGGCCAATGGCTAAGAGGACTAGGGCTCGGAGGTGGGCGACAGACATCCTGATGCCACGCGAGCTTTGGTGGGAGACCCAGAATTCCGCTTTTCCGATTCTGGTTGTCCTCAGCTGGATGGCCAGGGGCCCAGAGAATGCCTTACAAAATGAGGGGTGAGGGCAAAACCAAAGAGTGACCGAGTACTGGTTTTGCTTGTTTATTTTCTTATGCATAAAAATAATGCCCTGGTTTTTGTTTGTTCCCCTCTTTGGTTTCGAGAACCACCATCCAGCTCAGGAAGTGGCAGGCTTGTCTGTGGGGGGACAGGTAGTGCACGTTTTCCCCTCTGGGGGCCACAGGTAGACTGAAAACACAGGTCAGCGTGAGCGTTACAGGAACGGGTGTCAGGCTGGGGTGTGTGGCCCTGTTCTAGCTCAGCTCACTGGCTGCGCTCTGGAGAGGGGGGGGCCTTTGTGCTGCCTCGGACCCTAGTTTCCAGTTGGGGAGCCCCATGCAGTGCCGCAGGCAGGGCGAGCCTGGACCTTGCAGGGAAGCTGAGCCACCCACCTCCCAAGGCTCGGTCTCTGCTTCGTGTGGTGCCAAGGAGGCAGAGAGGGTAGAACTCCCTTCTTTGGTGATGAGACTATTTATTGTCCACTGGTGCCGCAGCTCCACCGGGGAAGGAAATATTCCCAGATCCTGGTGGGTGTGCAGCCAGGCTCAGCCCTGTGCAGACCTTGTGCCCTGGGTCTGCCCAGTGCTGCCTCTGGCCCCCTTGAAGGAAGAGTGGTCAGATGGGGGCCTTTGGTCCAATGCAAACCAATGGCCCCAGCTCTCACCTCTCTGGGCTCCTGCCTCATTGAGAAACCACTTCAGTGTGACCTGGATCAGCCGCTGAGGACCTGATCTGGGTGTGTTCGTACCCCCACCCCCACCCCCATACCCCCTCCCTTCAACCTGGCCTGCCCACCTCCAACTCTGGAGTGTGCTCTCTTGCTCACTCACTCACATACACACTGCCCACCCCCCCCAACCTAGGGGACAGATTGAAGCAAGATAGGAAGGCGTCCCTCTGAGCCACTGCCGACTCAAGCCAGTGACTATCCCTGCGCTGAGTTGCATTTTACCATGACTCTTTCCCACCCCCTGGGTGGTCGGCCCTCTGCAGAGGGACTGCTGTGGGTGTCCGTGGCACACGGCACACCTCGGCCTTCTCCCCAGAACGGGCTTCTGGCACGCTCCATTTCCACGTTTGTGTTCAAGGAGCGAATTGGACTGTCTTTCGCATGCCTTTTGCTGTGTGTGTAATTAATGTCATTTTATATTCACTCAATTAAGGCAACACGCCCAACGGGCGGATTACATCGGCCACCAGCTCTGTGATGCCGCCCACCCCCTGTTGCTGGCCGGTAAAACCCATTCCCCAGTCTCCCGCCACCACTGCCGGCCCCACTGTTGGGAAGGTTTTATCTCTTAGTAACCGAAATCTCCCGCATGTGGACTGGATGGGGCTGGGGCCTCCAGCTGGCCAGCAATAATGACCCGGCCTTCTCTTGGGGTAACATTTGGCATGAGAGGGTCCTCGCAGCTTGCGTGAGCGTGAGCTGAGCGGAGCTGCTCACTGCACTTCAGGAGAAGGACGCCAACCACGCGCTCTGGGCTCTCAGGATCAGCGTTCTGGCCACACTCCCTGGGAACGGCTCCTCTGCTGTGTGCGTCTCCCGGGGAAGGCAGTTTTGAGGCGTGTGGGGAGGCACGGTGTTTCTGGGGATACTGGAGTACCACATAGCTGGTATTAAGCTCCTGTACTTAGAATCCAAGCGGTTTTCGTTTTTTGCCCGTTTTTTTTTTCCCATTTCAGTCACCTCCAGAGAGGGCCACCTGGGTAAATGTGTTGGAACTAACTTTTCTTCCTGGAGCCCAGGGGCGTTGGAGGGAGGCGCCCACCCAGGGAGCGGCTCGCTGAGTGTGGCTTGGACTGGCGGGCAGCAGGCTCACCTGCCCTGCTCGGGCCCTGCCTAGTGGGCGGGCAGTCGTCACTCCCTGAGAGGAGCCCATGGTCTGGTGGGAGAGACCACCCCACACAGTAGCACCCACGACCAACGTTGTCAGGTGGTCAGGAGAGGGACACCCTGCTCCGTTCAGACAGCACTGGCTTGGGCAGAGGAGTGGTGGGGAAGACAGGAAGCGTGGTGCTTGGCGGGGCTGCCGAGGGCGTGCCTGGCTGAGGGCGCCCGAGCAGAGGCTGGGAGGCGGGAAAGTCAAGCTCCCACTTGGCGCTGGAGGCTAGAGGGACCCCGAGCGGCTGTTGGAGCATGAGGCGTGGGGGTGCTCTGGGATGCTGGGAACCTTCTGGGTGCCTGGTCCACATCCCTGCTGTTCTACTTGGGAGAAAACCAAGTTTACGGCAGTAAGGACATTGGTCTCATAGCTTGTACCGGAGGAGACGGAGTTTGAATCTGGGTCTGTGTCACTGTTCAAGCCCACACTTGTCCAGGAATGCCCACTGCCAGAGGCTGGCTATGGGTGAAATACGGGGCCTTCACCCCCACACTGCGAGGGCAGGCATTCTGTTACGCCGATGTTGGTGAAGGCCTTTTCCATGAAACACCAGTGTCCAGGTTTCACAGTCTTGGTGAGGTGCCCAGCATTGGCCTCAGCCACACCCATCGCGGAGCCTCCGGGCCTTGCCTAAGTGGCTCTCTGAAGCTGCGGGGTGTAACATGACCCCGTGGTGAAATGGCAGGAAAACACGAGAAGGAAGTGCGGGAGCTCAGTATTCCAGTGGGAGAGAGAGCTGGGGAAGGGCCAACTGGGAATGACAGGTCCATTAGAGGGCCTGGGGCAGAGGGAGGCCCGCGCAGGAAGAAGTGGCTGTGTTTCCTGCCTCCTTTCCCAGGCTCGGCAGCTGCTGCCCCTAAGCAGGAACCTGTCTGTGCCAGGCCCTCTCCCCAGGGGCCCAGAGGCTCCTGGCACCCTGCCGAGTGCAGTGCCGTGGAAAGAGGGCCCTCTCCTCGGTCCATCTCGGGACCACCTTCTCTGGGAGCCTGTGTCAGTTGAAGCTGGCAAGCGCGCCTGTCTGCCACTGTGTCCTTGTCATTTTCCTTATGTGGCCAAAGCGCTCCCCAGGGTGGAATATGACTGATGCTCCACGTGCCCCAGCCTGGTACCACCGAGGAGGGGCCGGCACAGAGAGGGGAGGGAGGGAGGGAGTGACCGAGCGAGCCAGCCGTCAGATGTGCCCTCAGCCCAGCAGCCTGTGGTACCCGCTCCTGTGTGCCCTGCACGGAGGTACCTGCCTGCATTCTCGCGTCTGCCTCTGAGGCCTGCCGGGGCCCACCACCTGTAACTAACATTTAACTCCAGTGACTTCATCTCCCTGGGCCCTGTTCCCACACTGTAAAGCAACTCTAAACTCACTGCGCTCGAGTGGATGCCAGCTCACAGTGACCCTGTAGGACAGGGTAGAACTGGCCCTGTGGCTTTCCGAGAGGGTGACTGTAGGGAAGAAGAAAGCCTCTCCTCCACGGCGCCGCTGGCGACTGCATCATGCGTGCGCTCTCAGGGCCCCTGTAAAGCCCCCCTGCTAAGGCTTCCTGGGAGACCGGGAGGGAGTGTGTGCAGGGAAAGCCCTGCCCCCGTGAAAGGGGTGTACGGCTCTACTGTGGTAAGGACGATGATCCAAATTTCATGCACAAGAAAACCAGGCCTGGCACCAGGATCCAAACTCCATCCTTGTCCTTAATCACTGTGTGTGTGTGTGTGTGTGTGTGTGTGTGTGTGTGTGTGTGTGTGT
>NW_022104341.1:73223751-73228547 GCF_000313985.2 Echinops telfairi
CCTGTGCATGAAGGGCAATGTTGGAGCCACCCAGCAAACAGGTGGCCCCCGAACAGATGTGCCAGCCCCCCCCAAGCTTGCAGGCAGAAGCACCTCTTCTGTGCCCACCAGAGGCTTAGTTGGGCAGCGCCTGGCATAGAAGCCTCAGGCCGGGGAGGGGTGACAGTCACTTCGGGGTAGTGAGGGTGTCCTCTGTGTGGGGACACAGATGAGATTTCAGCTGTGTGTCAGCGGCCTTCCCCATGGTGGTCCCTGCCCCCCTCCCATATCTGCAGGGTGGAGGGTGGGGGTGGAGGAAGCAGGTTGGCGAAGAGGGAACTCCCAGTCCCAACAGAGGTAAAACCAATCCCCAAAGAAGAGCTTTTCGTTGGTTTGGTTTGTTTACGCTGTCCTTCCACTGTCCCTTATCGTTAGGGTTGAAAAACCATGAAGTCCGTTTCCTGCCACCCTGCACACTCCCTGTGACGTGTGTGGGCTGTGACGGAAGGGTAGACCACAGGGCAGCTCTCTGTGCATCTCTGCAGACGTGGATGTCTCTCTCTCTCTCTCTCTCTCTCTCTCTCTCTCTCTCTCTCTCACACACACACACACAAATGTGCCTGGAAGTGGAGGTCCCCTGGTGACATGATCCACCTTGCTAAGGACCCAGCCCAGGCACAGAGGGCTCTGTCCACATGCCGGCTCGTCCTTCTACACACACACCAACTCCGGCCTTGGTGTGACGCGTCTCAGAGCGCTCTGTGGAACGCTTGGAGGTGGGGTGGCCAGGGTGGCCTGTTGCAGAAGAGAGTAGGCTTCTAGACAAGCTTTCTCATCCACAGAGCTCCCATGAGTTTGGGGGGCCTGGAGGTCGCAGGGAGTTGGGGGTGGTTCGTGAGTAGTTTTGTAGCAAGTTTGTGGTGAGGTTCTCTCTCTGAGTAGAGGGGAGACCCTGGGGTGCTACTGCCTCCCCAGGCTTCACAGCCTCCTCCCCACAAGCCAGAGAAGTCCTGACTTGCCAACCTCACCCCTGCACACTGCCTGTGGGAAGCCGTATCCAGAGCAGGCTGTGCCCTGAGTTCTGACTCGATGACCCTTCACTGGGATGGATCTGAACTTGACAGGGACGCCAGGACGAGAGGCCCACCTGCAGCCCCGCCTGCAGCCAGGGCACAGCAGGCGAAGCTGTTCAGCCCTGGGTGTGAACATTGGCCCTCATTCATCAGAGCCGCCACGGGCTGGGGCCCCACCAGATGTCAGGCTCCCCTGGGAGCTCTCCCTGCTTCTGCGCTGATCGGAAATGGACTCTGACTGCCCAGTGCTCCTGGCCTCCACCGGCTGGGGGTGCAGAGGTCTGGGGAAGTGTTTTGAGCTGCCAGGAGGGGGTGGGGTTGAGAGTCCCGGGAGGAGCCGCCTCCTTGCCAAGAGTGGAGGGGTCGAGGAGCCACGGAGGGCCCACCGCCCCCTCTTAGCAGCCGGACCTCACCCTGGAGGCCCTTTCCTTGGTTCTTTCGTTTCCCCTTTTCGGGGGGTTGGCTTCAAATTATCTTATTTTGTTTACATTACACCCAAGTTTCGTGGTACAAAAGACTTGCAGGTGCAAATATGTCCCGCCTTCATTAACTTCCCCTCCCTTTTTAATTTATGTGATTTCAATTTTCCTTCCCTGTACTGTTAATTAGGGGACCCTCTAATCAGTGCCATTATCACAGTGGTATTCATGTTTAGGAAAGCCGCTAAACAAATGCTTGCAAAATTGCTAAATGGCTAATTAATGTCTGTTAATTAAGAAAATTGCTCATGGTAACAAACCATGCCGTTGCTGGCAGCCGCTAGAAAGACACACACTTGTTGAAATGAGTAGCGTGGCAGGTAGGGGAACATCTGCTCTGCGGGTCTCTCCAGAAGTGAGCTGCCTCTCAAGCAGGGCGGTTCTCACAGGCTGGCCCTCCCTGCCCCGCTCAAGGCCCCGCCCAGGCCCCGCCGCCCTTCTGCACGCCTCTCCCCTGCACGTCCATCCCCACCCCACACAGGCTGTGGGTCTGGGCAGTGGGTGGAGTGCTGCTGACTTCTGTGGAGACGGCGGGGTCTTTCAGCGGCGCTCTCTCTCTCTGTGGATAAAATGTAACCACGCTCATCCGCAGTGTAGTTTCGGAAATTTCTCTACACTCCCGAGACTCCTGAGTGTAGGCGTGGAGATGGAAGTCGAGGTGTGGCACCCCTTCACTTACGTTCCCGAGGGTCCGTCCCCACGAAGCCAGGAACTGGGCAGGAGGCACGTCCACCGCCGGGGCCTCCACACTGCCTGGGATGCAGGAGGATGTGGTTTGACATTGTAGCCCAGGCCACGCCCCCACACGCCTGTGTACTTAGAGATGTCCCAAAGGTTGATGAGAAAGAGCCCTTTACAACGCACAGACCCCTGGTAGTGTCTAGCCTCGTGCTTGTGCCCTTATGGGAAGGTGACCAGATGCCCCGCTTTGGGCGGGACAGTCCCGATTTTTAACAATTGTTCCCGCGTCCCGGCGTGTTTTTAAGAAGTCCCGATATTTTGAAAGAACGCACAAGCTAGGGTATACGGTTTTCGGCTGCCATGTGGCTATTTCTCCAGGATATGAGTTTTATCAATGGTGCCCCGCTTTACCAATGTTAAAATCTGGTCATCTTACTTTATGGGTTTTTAAAACAGATGGTGGCTACAGCCCAACCAAATTGATTTCATGACCCACAGGTGGGTTGCAGCCCTCAGTTTGGCCAACCCTGTGGTTTAAGTAACTCCATCTGCCCCTTTGTGTGGTGGGGGAGCAGTGGTCAGCGCAGCCTGTGCTTGGGGGCTGGGAACGGTGGGTACATTACCGTCTGGGACGGGAAGCCCACTCCGCCCAGGCCAGACTCCTGGGGGAGGTCTCGTGGGCCTGGCTCTGCCGCTTTGTGTGGCCATAGCCAAGTTCATTTCCCCTAGAGACTCAGTCCTCCTCTGTAAGAGAATGTAGCAGCCCTCCCACAGGGGTTGCCATGACGTGTACATGACTCAGTGGGCATTGAGGCCCTGGCCCCCAGTCACCTGGTGGTGGGTGCTTGGTAGCTGTTTGTCCCTTCTGCTCCGTGTGCTTGCTCACCGGTGCTGCCTCATCCCTCGGCCCCATCAGGGAGGCCTGTCCTGGCTCCTCTCTCTCTCTCTTCCTGAGACTCCTGGTCTGGGCCTCCCTCCCCGACCTGGAGCCTGGTGTTTGTCCCCAGAGACTGAGTCCCCTGAGGGCAACAACACTCACTCCCCGGACCCCTCACACCCTCTGTGAATGTCCCCTTGAGTCCTGGGCAGATTGGGCCTGGTGGCGCCCGCAGCACTGCCATGCCAGGCCATCACTGTGCTGTTCCCAGCCTGTCCCCACCCACGTCATTAACACGGCAGACCCTGTCCAGCGGTAGACTGTGCCTGCATCCTCGTTCCCCTGTGGCTTGACGGAGGTGCCTGATCTTACCTTTCCTCCCTTCCCACCCCCTGTGGACGTACCCAGTGATCAGCTCCCGTCCCTCCGTGTGCCATTCCGCCGGCCACCCAGACAGCAAGCAGCCCCACCACCTCCCGCCAGCCAGCGCCCGCTCCCCGCACGCCCGCCCCTTCGTTTTGGTTTTAATTTTTGGTTCTTTTAAGCTTCTCCTGCGCTTCTCCATGTGCTGTGATCTGTAACCTGCCTCTACTGTCTGACCTCACAGGGTCCTCCTGGGTCACAGCCCTCGCCGCACGCACAGCCTCCACCTCACAATCCCAGCAGCATGATGGGACCCCACAGTCAGGTAAACGCCCGCCGGCCGGCCGGGGGGCACAGGGCGCGGAGGAAGGCGTTGGCCAGCAGAGGAAAGGCTAAGTGGCATTGCGCGCTGGCCGGGCCTCCGCCGCGTCTTTGCCAACAGACTCCGTTGAAAACGGAAAAAGAAAAGAAACGGCCCGCTTCCTTGCGTTTTCTTTCATTGCTTTTGCTTTTGTTTTTCCTACTCTTTTGAAAGATCGCCCTCATTCCTCGGCCCTGCTCCCGGCCCGGGATCTATGAGCCGAAAGAAAGACTAAATAGTCCAGGACCCTCTCAGCGGCCTCGGCCGTTTTTCGGTTTTGGTTTTGTTTTTGTTTTTGTGCCCCCTCCTCACTTTTGGTTTGTTTTCTTGTTTTTAGTCTTCAGTTTGGTTCACCATCGTTCGTAGCTGAAGCTGCACCCCTAGCCTTTTCCTTTGTGCGCGCTTGCTGCTGTGAGAGAGCTTTCTCGCCCATCTCCCCGCCCCCCCTCCCGCATTCAGCTAGGGAGCCCCCGCCCCCCCTTCCATTGTGTTATCTCCCCCCTCCTCGGACCCTCGCTCCACCACCCCATCCCACCCCCCTGTCGGTGAATTGTGTGTGCATGTGTTCCGCTGTCTTCAGACCCTGGGAACTTTATTTCCCGGGCACCGGTTTACCTGGCCCTCAGCGTCCTCGGCCCAGTCCCCGCGCTGCCCCTCCACGCACAGTAGCTCTCTGTGGACTACCACAGAGCGGGGCAGGCGCTGTGCGCCTCCATCGGCCCCCTGCCTGGAGGGGAGTTGGCAAGCTCCGTGGTGGTGACACAACTGGACTTGGTGGAGCGGAGCGGTGTGTTTGTCACGGTGCTGTGCAGTGCAGGCTGTCACTGAACTGATTCCCTGTCCTTTCAGCCTTTTATGTCCCCGCGATATGCCGGCGGCCCCCGGCCCCCCATCAGAATGGGAAACCAGGTACTGTGTCATTTCCTTCTTCCATGTACTCGGCCACCCGGGGCCCACTGTGGGGTTCTGACTCAGAATCACAC
>NW_022104341.1:73228752-73273893 GCF_000313985.2 Echinops telfairi
CTTGCCCCTCCCCTCCAGCCACTTCTTGGAAAAGGGTCTTCCTTCCTCCTTAATGAAGTTAATTGACAATGTGCATTTTTCCCTGGAAGCTTTTGAGAACTGCCAAGGCTGGTGAATGTAATCCTGCTATTAGGGGAGAAATGGCCCGTAGGAATGCTTAGATCGTGAGCCGGGTGCAGCGGGGCAGGACGCCTGTGAGTGTTTCCGCTTCCCAGACCCAACTCCAAAAAGAAGGGATCTGTTGGCATCCTGAGAACAGTGGTCTGCTTACGGCCGGGCCCCTCCAGCCTGGGGTCCTCTGGCTGGCAGTGCTGGCCCATTGGGACGGTCTAGAGAAGGTGATGCCCTGGATCAGCCCATCCAGGGCCAGGAGGGGGTCTGGGGTCACTAAAGAGACATCAGGGAGATGAGGTGTCTTTTTGTGACACCGCCCCCCTTTTTGGCCAAGATCTTTTAGCATAATTTATTCAGTGACTTTGCAAAACTTCAAAAACCCCGAGTGCCACGCCAGTCCCCCACACCACCCTAGGCACCCTGGGAGCCAGAATTGCCCTGCCAACTTGTTGGGCAGTGTCTGAGCGCAAATCCTCCTGGCCTGAGGCTGGGCAGGACAGCCATGGCATGGGCTGCCACGGGAACTCCTGCCTCATTGTAACCAGGGGCCTCGGGTTTTCACGTCACGTCACCCAGGTGGTGCCTCTCCGGTTCTCCCCTTGATTTTCCCTCTAAAGCCCTTTGCATCCCATTTCCTTTGACACCATGGGGGCCTGTGTGGAGAGAGGAGTTTGAAGCAGCTCTTGAGCAGAGAGTGGGCCTTACATGTGTGGCAGGAGGAGCAGACAGAAGGTCGGGTGGACAAGGGACTCCCTGAAGCCTTGGACTCCCGCCAGCTCCCAGTCCAGAGACGTGCCCACCCTGCTCTGCCCTGTCAGGTCTGTGGCGTGGTTAGTTCTAAGACTGCTTGCCCACCACGCCTTTTGTTGGTAACTTGTCAGTAGCGTGTAAGCCTTTGCCGTCACACATCCAGACCCTCCGCAGCAGCCTGCCCCCAACCCCCACCGACCGGGGGGATCCTTCCTGTCACTCTGCCCTTCCTGTAGCAGTCGAGACACATGGAGAGTAAGTGGGGCAGGGAAGGGGTGGGGCGTGTTCCTCGGCAGCAATTAAGCAGGAACAAGTGTATAGGAGAGCTAGTGGAGAGTACTCTCCATCTGCACACAGCAGTGCCCACCTCCCCGCGGGAAACCCAGTTTCCTAGGCACTGCTGAAGTGCTTATTCTCCCAAGAGGGCTGTGCCCCTGGGCAGGCATCCCTGGGCCGGAGGGTCCCAGGAGCAGGTACAGGCCACTGTGGCAGGTGAACGAGGCAGAGGCACACTTGCTTGGGCTATCACCCATTAGGAGCTGGCATGTTCTGGAGGGGTGGGGACCAGGGCTCACAGGTCTTGGAGCCTGCCTGCTGCCCTCTTTGCTGACTGTCAAGTGAGGGGGGTGGGTGACGAACGGTATCCCCATGGAGGCTGGCTGGCTTGGGCAAGCAGGTGGAATTGTCCACTCCCGGAGCAGGAACAGACCTCTCTTAGACCCCGTGGTGCAGCAGAGGAAGCGCTGGCCTGAGGCTGCATGCACTGCTCCTTTCTACATCTAAGGGCTTCTGGCTCCTCGGTGGGAGAGTACCTCCCCTGGGTCAGTCCCTGTTGCAGGAACACCACCCACCCACCCAAAGTGAGGCTTCCCAGCCCCACACTGGTACACCAAGCTTGGACTGGGCTGCTGGGTCACCAACTGAGCCAAAAATCTCAGTGACCCAGGAGATCCCTCGCCCACATCCCTCACCGTCCTGGGATCTCCAAACCAGATAACCTCAGGCTTAGCCTTCCTGTCCCCCCACGCCCTCTGAAACCCCAAGGCCCCAAGAAGGCAGCCGCATGAGTCAAGCATGGGAATTTGGGGTGATGAAGCTGGCCTGGGAGAGAGGGAGAGGTCGGAGCAGGTCCAAGGATGGGAGAGACTTGCCCCGGCCTCCCCAACAGGGGCCACACCCCACTTGGTGAATTTGGGATCCTTCCCAGGCTCCCACGCAAGCCTACCCCAGCATAGCCCGTCCCGTTCTGTTCTGAGGGTGGAGAAAACTAGGCTGGTGTGTCCTTTACCATCCACCACTTCTTCCTGGCACCTGTGTGGAGTCTGCCACTGAGCGCAGACAAGCCAGACTTACGCAGGTCCTTCCCACAGCAACAGTCAGGCTGCTAGGCCCCAGGCTCAACCTGAAATGGCTGCTGTCTGCAGAGGGGAAGGACCTGCTCTGCGGAGAGGCAAAGGCTTTTTGTGGGTTTAGGGGTGGGGACCGAGCAGTTGGCTCTCCCCCCAGCCTCGCCCTCCCTCTCTTTTCACATTGCAGCTGCAGTACCTCCAGCCCCAAGCTAATTCCTCTTCGTGGGGTTTCACAGCACACTTCCTGCACACGGGAACCCTGTAGCAAACTGTTCTCCCCACCACAGTGACCATCACACCCACCTGCGATCCCCACCACAGTGACCGTCACACCCGCCATCCCCACCACAGTGACCATCACACCCGCCACCCCCACCACAGTGACCATCACACCTGCCATCCCCACCACAGTGACCGTCACACCTGCCATCCACACCACAGTGACCATCACACCCGCCACCCCCACCACAGTGACCGTCACACCTGCCATCCCCACCACAGTGACCGTCACTCCTGCCATCCCCACCACAGTGACCATCATACCCTGCCATTGCATCACATTCACCATCTGGCCATTTAGGGGCTTACTCCCCACACTTCCCATGTCAGGTAGAAACAAGCAGGTAGCCAGGAGATCTGAGCTGAGGACTTGTCCTGGTGCTGCCAACAAGTGACAGGGGACCTTTGGGCTGCTTTTTCTGAGGAGGGCCCTACTAGTCCCCATCCGAATCTAAAGATCTCTTCCCTGCTTCCTTTTTAAAGGGCCTCTCATGGTGTGGGGTTTGAGTTGTGGGTCTCGGCCCCCCATGATTGGGGTTAGAGATAAAGTTAAGGTGGGGGAAAGATGCATTTGGCTTACACTGCAGTGGCAGAAGCTGAGGTGGGCACCAGGAAGGGCTCTACTGCCTCTAGGCGAACCCTGTGGAGCATGGCATCAGGTGTCCCTGTCCCACGAAGGCTGGCGTGTGGGCAGTGCCTGCCTTCCCACAAACAGGGCTCAGCCCCCCAGCTGCTGGGGTAACTGCCGTTCACGCCAGCGGCTACTTCCTTCCAGCCATAAAGCAGCAGGGATGGTCTGAGACCATGAGTGAGCCCAGATGGCCAGGTGGGTACTACCCTCACCTGCGGGGCCGAGGCCCCCTGGACTCGCAGCTCTGCAGTGTCGCTCAGCGTGTGCTGTCTTCCAGCCTCCAGGAGGAGTCCCTGGGACACAGCCGTTGCTGCCTAATTCCATGGATCCCACCCGGCAACAAGGTACAGGGGCGGGGCGGGGTGTGGCTGGGCTGGCTGGGGCATCGGGCTGGCCTCCTCCCCCGAGGCTCACCTGCTCTCTCACGCAGGGCACCCCAACATGGGAGGATCCATGCAGAGAATGAACCCTCCGCGAGGCATGGGGCCCATGGGTCCTGGCCCACAGGTAACTAACTGCCTGTCTGTCTGTCCGTCTGTCTACCTGTCCATCTGTGTGCACCGCCTTCTCTCCTGTCTTCACGTCTGTCCGCCACGCCTCAGCTCGCAGGGGTAAAAGGATAGGGCTGCCCATGTCCCATGCTCCTCTCTCTGCCCAAGGCTGAGCTGGCCACACACAGCCAGGAACAGCCCCGTGAGTGGGGAGCGGGCATCGGGGGACCCTTCTGGAGGGCCGACTTTGGAATGGGGAGCCCCGGTGTGGAGTGTGAGGAATTTGGAAGGGAGAGGGTCTAGTGCCCCACCAGGGATGCTGGGTGGGCTCAGGGGCCATGGGGACTAGAGTCAGGCCAGTGAGGGACAGTCCTGGCTCTCCCCACACCATACCATCTGTCCTCAAAAAAGCCACTTTGAGAGGTGTCTATACCTGGGTTGTCAGCAGTGTCCCTTCAGACGGCAGAGAAGGATGGTTGTCCAGGTCCCCAAGCACCCACCTCAGCTATTTCATACAGTGACTAAAAAAAATGGCAGGTTAGAAACTTGCAGAAGAAGTGCTTGCAAGCCCCCAAGTACTTGTACTTCCTGGTCACAGCAGAGTCGCCGCCCTGTGACTCTGCTTTATGCCCCAGAGGGAAGGACCTCCTGGCCCAGGTCTGACGGGTTCTGCCCGCTCTAGAACATTCTCCCAGTGGACTCCCACCCTCTTGAGTTGGACGGAGTTCCGCTTCCTGAAGCAGCCAAGGCAGAGCTCACTGTGTCCGTCCGGTCTTGGGAGCTCTGGAACCTGACTGCCTGCCAGATGATGAATCTGGATGGGGCTCAGGGTGGGAGAGGTTTGTTTGTGCCCCTTCTTGGCTCCCTGCCTAGAAGTCTGAGCTTGTCTTTCCCACCCCTGGCTCATAGATGTTTGGGATTCTCAGGGGCCTCCCCCACACACCTCCCTTTTACAGGGAGAATATGACTGTCCCATAGACCCACAGTTTTTTGCATCATTCTGGAGTTTCGTTTACTGCAAGCCCAGCCCTTGGCTTCCCTGTACAGCGGTGGTTTGAACATCTGCAGTGTTGAAAGATTTGGGGGAGGTCCTTGGCTTCTGTTGGCCCCGTAATCCTAAAAGGAAGCAAGCCTTCCCCAACCACTGCCCCGGTGTCCTCGTCTTCCCTCTGCCCCCACGTCCCCCAAAGCTCATTGTTCTCCCAGCGAGGGGCTGCCTGGGTCAGAAGCCCCTTTGGAGCACGCAGCAGTGGGGGAACGGGGAGGTGCAGGAGGGTGGTGGCTGAGGCAGGAGCATGGAAGCCCCACTCACCCACCACGTGCTCACAATCCTCGGAGGCTTGGCCGGTACGTCCGTCCAGGGGGGCGGAGCTGTATCTGCCTCGGGAGGAGGCTGAAAAGTGGCAAGTTGAGTCTCCAGTGGGACAGCCCAGCCCGCTCCCCGCCCTGGCAGCGTCAGATCGCCTGAAATCCAGGGCCCTTGTGGCTTGCACTGGGTGGTTGCTTTATGGTTCTTCCCTTTGTTGTTGGTTGTCTTTCCCCTGGTTTGGGCTTGGCAGCAGCTGGTCCAGCCTGTGCTTATGCCTACATTCTAGAGCAGCGGTGCTCAACCTGTGGGCTGAACCCCCTTTGGGGGTCGAACGACCGTTTCACTGGGGTCGCCCGATTCATAACAGTAGCAAAATGACAGTTATGAAGTAGCAATGAAAATCGTTTTATGGTTGGGGGGGTCACCACAACACAAACTGTATTAAAGGGTCTCAGCATTAGGAAGGTTGAGAACCACTGCTCTAGAAGCTAGAAACAGATGTGGTCACGCTGGCTGAGGGCAGTGTTCCAGAAGGTGAAGGCCCCCTCCCCTCCCCAGCCCACTGTGAACCTGAGCAGCAGCCCGGCACCCTCGGGTGGTGTACTTTACCAGGCGGTGAGGTGGTCCAGAGCCCGAGATCTTGCTCCCAAGGACTTCTAGGAGTGGTTTGCAGGAGGTGGGGTTCCCCTCCGCCCCAAGAAGTGTCCCAGAGGAAGGAGGAGATGCTAGCACGGGGCTGAGCCCTGCTGACCCCGGCGCCTCCACTCCCCGCCACCCCCCACCCCCATGCAACAGCACACCCAGCAAGCACACTGGCTTTCCCCGTGCGTGGCCCAGGCACTGGGTTCCTTCCAGACACGAGCTTTGTGACAGCACGAGACCCCAGAATGCTTCGTCCCTGTTTTCCCGTCAGCCCCCCTTGCAGGTGCAAATGGTGGGCCCTGGTGAGGATGGGTGTGTTCCAGGGTCTGGGACGCAGCAGGGGAGGGTGGGGTGTGCTGGAATCTACCATCAGGCCATAGTGGGCACAGCAGGTCCGGGGACCTGAGAGTGGGAGACGGCTGGCGCTCCCTACTCCCCAGCCCCCCGTCTCGGTGCCCTGAGGGCATTGCCAACACCCCCAGTGCACAGAAGGGCTCTAAAGGTAGAGTTCTAGAGCCAGCCAGCCCAGCGGGCCAGCCCCCAGCTCCGCAACTGTAAAGTGGGCAGTCCTCGGGAGGGGTGGGTGGCCGGGGTGAGGTGGAAGCCTGAGAGCAGGAACACAAACAAGGCGACCACCCCCAGCTCTGAATCAGGACCTGGGTCTGGGAGGGACCCCCAGCCTCTAGTGAGCGCCCCTGTATGTGCAGTGCCACCGTGAGGCTGGACAGCAGGCTCTCCCCAGCAGGAACTGCACTACTTACCAGTGACTCCCTCGGCACCCAGGTGAACAAAGGAAGGAAGGGGTATGGCTCTTTGGGCTCCAGAGGAGCTTTCAAAAGCGGCCCCAGTGACACTGTGCTTTACCCCTTTCCTGTTTTTGAGCCCCAGAGCCCAGGACACACTCCAGCTGAAGCAGCCCGCCCTCCGCCCTCACGCTGAGACAGCTTTCACTGGGTTTCCTGAAACAGCCAGGGGCCAGAAGGCAGTGTTCTCACATTACAGCGTTCTCGCCTTTTAAAACGTGTGTGTGTCAGTGTCCGGCAGGAACCTTTGGCCAAGTGTTCAGAAGTGACTGCAGGTGGAGTGTGGCTCACACTACGGGGCACCTGGCCAGCTCTGGGGAGAGGAGGGAGGCCGGCTGGCCGGCAGGGGTGCTGGGGCTGGAGTGGAGCTGGCAGAGAGGTTTTGACGAAAGACAGCCGGAGGTCCTTGGGACAGCCCTGTGCTGCCCTCTGGAAGCTATGTCCCCAGGACCAGCCTGACTGTGCGTCTAAGCCAGTGGTTCTCAACCTTCCTGGTGCCGCGACCCTTGAATACAGCTCCCCATGTTGTGGTGGGCGTATCTGCATGTGGGCAGATCCGCCTGGAGACGGATAGAGGAAGAGTGTCTTGGTTCCTAAGACCATCAGAAATACGGTCTTAGGCGACCCCTGTGAAGGGTCATGACCCCCAGGTTGAAAACTGCTGCTCTAAACAAATCACTCAGAGATAGAAAGACCAGGATCCCTTTCCCGGAAACACCCCGTGGTCCTAGGGAGGGGGCAGGTGGACGGCGGGGGACCTTTGATGAGCTTTCCTAGGCACCCCTGTGGAGGCTTCCCCGCTCAACTGAGCCCCCACATGATTGCAGGGCAGGGTGGAGGACAGCCTCCCCGGCTCACTGCCTGGATGCCTCATGCCATCTCCTGCTACGGGAAAGGGTGCTGGGTGTCCCCTGTACAGTGCCCAAGACCGGTCCCAGGAAACAGTCCCCACCAGCTGCCATGACTGCCTGCCTTTCCAGCCTCTGGGGCCCTCGACGAGCCTGGCTCCTCACAGCAAAGGAACTGAGGGAAAGGTGGGGGTTCACGTCCCCAAGCATGGGGTCCTTTGTGGATCCTGACCGGCTCAGAGCTGTCCAAGGTGTGGTGTCTGAGACAGACCCCCGGAAGGTTGTCAGCCTGCGGGCTTCCCCAGCACCTCCAGCACTGGGGGAAGGCCGAAAAGCCGTGGGGCCTGGCCCGCTCCTCCTGAGTCTCCAAGCCCTCTAGCTGGTGTTTCTGATTTGAATCACCCTCCCAAAAGCCTAGTTTCTTTGTCCCTGTATCTGCTGGGCTTCTTCTGTGGCCTTGACCCCTGTGACCCTCCAGTTGTCACCTGTGAAATGCAGGGTCTGAGCAGAGGCCTGCTGGGCGGCTCCTGCAGGCTGGGCTGGGCAGGGTGTGTGCCCGGAGCACCCTCCCAGTCCCCCGGAGATGCCCACAGCCTGTTGAAAGGGCTCCTTTTTGGGGTGTGCACTGTGAACCTGCTCCTCAACCCACCCAAAAGGAGGCCGTATCATGTTGTCACCGGATTGTTGTAGAATCCACATGTGCTTCCCAAGCCCCACCCTCAGGTCTTATTGCAGCGCCCCCAACCCCCACCGCGGGGGGGGGGCAGTCAGCTGTAGAGAGAACCAGTCCTGCGCCTGCTACCACGTGAATGTTCCTTGTAAACCTCACACTGAGCGGAAGAAGCAGACACCAGAGGACAGATGTTGTGTGATTCCACTTATACAGAGTAAAGGCGGGGGTGGGGGTGGGGGGTCTCCATTCTGACTCATAGCAACCCTATAGGATGGGGTAGAACTGCCCCTGTGGGTTTCTCAGATTACATCTTTACGGGGGCAGAAAGCCTCATCTTTCTCCTCAGGAGCGGCTGGTGGTTTTGAACTGCCAGCCTTGCGGTTAGCAGCCCAGTGCATCTCCTGTGAGACCACCAGGGCCCCTGTGTGGAGTCTAGAACAGGAGAAGTCCTGCAAGCTGATTGGAGTTTGCTGGGGCAGGGGAGGTGGGGGTGGCGGGCGCTCGCTCAGTAGTGGACTGTCCGTGTGGAGTGTTGAGAAAGTTTGGGAAGGGGTGGTAGTGCTGGCAGTAAGTACAGCGTGGTGAATGTGTCTCTCTGTTTGGCACTTGGAGGCAGCGGGAATACACGCTTTCGAGAGCAGCGTTCCCCACAGCAGAAGTCTTTCTGAGAGGCCCAGAGGGAGGGTGACAGCACCCCGGGGCAATGTCCCTGCCGCCCACCGTGTGGCGCATGGAGAGGGAAGGGGCCGGCGCAGGCCCTGTATGGTCAGGGACTCCTGGAGTGCCCACTCTGGCCCCCCCCCCCCCTCGGTCTCCTGGCATCCCCCTCCCCACACCCAGCAGTTTCTGAGTACTCAACAGACTCGGGGACCCCCAGCACAGAAAGGAAGCCACTGTGCCCACCGAGGCCCCCCCGCATGCTGGGGCTCGGCCAGGTGGGAGGGGACCAGCAAGGTGAGGTGTCTATGCTTGGGGCCCGAGCTGGCCCAGGGCCTGAGGAGCACTCCTCTGCCCGGCCCACATGAGGAGCACTCCTCGCGCCACTGTCCATGGGGCTCGTGCGCCCCCTCGGGGTGCCCTTACCTTGCCAGGTCAGATCCCTTTACCTGCCTTGAGACCTGTGGGAAAGAGCAGCGCAGAGAGCTGCCTACTTGACATCCGTAGGTTTCTGCGAGACTCCTCCGGAAGCCCCTGAGAACGCATGGAAAGCTGTGCTTGTCCCTCCGTGCTGGCTTGGCGTCTGTGGTCCGTCCCTGTCACTCACGCCCTACCCGCCCCCTGCCCTGTCCAGAAATGGTGGCATTTGTTTGTGGTGTCGTTGTGTTTCTCATCCCCCCTTTTCACGGACGAGCCCTCTCACTGATCTTCTGTCTGTCTCTCCTCCCTCCTCCTCCTCTCTCCGGTCCCTCTTGCTCCTCATAGACTGACCCTTGGTTATCGTTGCAGAATTACGGCAGCGGCATGAGACCTCCACCCAACTCCCTCGGCCCCGCCATGCCCGGGATTAACATGTAAGGCAAAAACAACTTGTCTTGCCACCCAGGGCCTGCGGCTTCTCCTACCCCGGTGCCCTCCCTCCCCCAAGACGCGTGATCAGATGAACACCTCTCTGGCACTCCATCTCCTCGTCAGTAACATGAGGGTGTGGATTCCGGCCGGCAGCTCACACTTAGCCCTCACGCAGTGCTTCCGCGTGTGCTTAGCGCCCATAACAGCACTCTGCCGAGGCAGTTAATGTTGCCCCCCCTCCCTCTCCCTCTTTACAGAGGAGGTCACTGGGCTCAGAGAGGTCAAGTCACTGCCCGAGACCACACAGCTTAAGTGACAGGGTTTGAACCCTGGGGGGTTCTCACTGCAGAGCCCATACCCCCCCCCCCACTGTTTCCTAGGATGTCCGTGGGTGTTAACAAGCCCTCTTCAGGGATAGATGGACAGATCCCTTTGAGAGTCTGTGGACCCCTCTCCAGGGAAGTGCACACACAGGACATTGACGAGCGTGAACCTCTCGTTGGCGCCCTGTTGACCCACGTCGGCCCTAGGACTGTACAAAGGACTTGCTTGATTGTGCTGCCCCACCCCCACCCCTTACTGTCTCCCTTCTCCTCCGCAGGGGCCCCGGCGCCGGCAGACCCTGGCCGAATCCTAACAGTGCTAACTCAGTAAGTACCCACGACTGGTTGGGGGTGTTTTCTAGGGTAGGGGGTGGTTCCTGTGCCCCTGCTGTAGGTGACACTGTTCATGGGGACAGTGTAGCAGGACTCCTGGGAGACCAGCATCGGTGGCCTGATGCCTCAGGGAGAAGCCCACCTTGCCTGCTGGGCTGCCCCCTCCTCTGCAGAGGCCAGGTCTGAGCTGAGAGGCTGTCCTGGGCAGAGGCTTACAGGTCTGGCTTCTGGTGCTCAGAGGGAGGGACAGTCCAGGGTGATAGCCTCCATGCCTTGGGCCCCCGCCTCTGTGGCTCCCAGCCATCAGAGACCTGCACAGGAGAGAATGGGCTCCAACCTTCATATCCATGACCGTGGGGAAACTGACCAGGAGGTTCTCCTGGACAGTGGCACTGGGTCCCCAAATGAGTTCCAAGGCTAAGGGGGTGCTGCCTGTCACAAGACTAACCGGTGGCTCCCCATCTGATTTCCAGATTCCATACTCGTCCTCCTCGCCCGGTACCTATGTGGTAAGTGTGTGGGTTCGGGGCGTGGCCTGTCCAGCCACATGTGCCTGGGTGTGCAGGGACCACCGGCTGCTCCCGGCTCACTCCCCTCAGAAACGCATCCCAGGCACAGGTTACACACTGTCCTAAGACCTGCTGCCGATTAACCCAGGCGGCCAGCACTCGGCCGTGTGTTTGTGAACCCAGGGGGGTGTGGTGGGGTCTCAGAGCCAGTTGCCCGGAACAAGGACCCGTCCTGTGCCCTGAGTGAGTGCTGGAGGCCATGCGTCCCTGTGGTTCCTGATGCCGTGTCCCATCTTCTCTCCAGGGGCCCCCTGGTGGTGGCGGTCCCCCAGGAACGCCCATCATGCCTAGTCCCGCAGGTGAGAGGACTGGGGACCGAGGTGGGGAGGGTATTTGGTGGTTCTGCAGGGGTCCGGGCCCTGAGCAACTTGGCCTCCAGGACATCCGGGGTCAAGAGGCTCCCTGGTGCCAGTATGTCAGCCAGGGGCACTGCTTATCTCTGGTCCTGGGTGCTGCCCTTTTAGAACAAGGGTCCTCGCTGCCCTCGACTCCCACGAGGAAGGGCTGCCCCTGGCTGCCTGCCTGGGCATTTTCTCTAGATGCATCTAGTGTCCAGGGTGTTAGGGCAGCTGTTGTTAGAGTCATCACCCCCTGGGCATCCAGTCCTCTCTGTAGGAGAGTCCCTCCCCCACTCGCCTTAATCACACGAGGGCAGACATGCACATGTGGGCACGTATGCTCACACGCATGATATCACTGTGTCTCTCTCCCTGCTAAGAATCGCAGACCAGCCAGCTAGAAGTCACTCCACACACAGCCCGTACCCCCTCCCCAAATGAGAAGAGTGCGGCTGGTGGGGTTCTGCCCGAGAAACACAGACCCGCTCCTCGTAGGCACACACTGGCTGGTGGCTTACAGAGACGTCTCTCGCTAGCCGGGAGACCCTTTCCCCTATCCCTCCTAGGCTCCCCGTACCAGGGAGGCCGCTTGGCTGCGGGGCTGGAGCTGGCGGCTGCGCGCTCTATCCGCTGCTGCATTTTTATGAGCTGCATGACCTACATTCAGGCTGGGGCACAGCCGACTCTCCATGTGTTAATTCCCCTTAACCCCAGGCCCAGCCCTCCTCCCCTCCCCTCCACCAGGCAGGGTGCTCCCTCCTGGGGTGGGGGGCGAGCAATGTGTGGCCTTTCTCTGCCCCCACTAAGGGGTGGGTTACCCGGCTGGCTCCCGGGTCTCAGTACCAGTCTAGTGTCCGGGCCCTGGAGCTGAGCATTGTGGCCTCCACAGGCCCTCTTGGCAGTGTCCCAATGACTGTCCAGATGCCCTGAAATGCTCCCTCTCTGGGGTCGAGTGGTTTTCGCAGTTGAATTTTCTGTGATTAAAAATTTTGTGAATCTTCATTAAATACAAATTAGCCAGAAAATGGTGGTACTTAGAAGGAGTTTTAGGTGATAAAATACAAAAGAATGAGTTCAAGTGCCAGGAGTTTGTTTTAATTAAGAAGTGAATTAATCACCCCGACTTGCCGGTTTCCACTGTTCTACAGATTCAACAAATTCCAGTGACAACATCTACACAATGATTAATCCGGTGCCGCCTGGAGGCAGCCGGTCCAACGTAAGTCTGCTTTCCAATAATTTACATATCAGATACCATAACAAATCATAATTAGCTTCGTCGGGCTGAGGGGGAAGCACGTTTAATTGATTTCAGCCATTTGCTACCAAAGATGAGTAAAATAAACCGTCAGAAAAGTGATTAACTCTCGGGCAGCTCAGTTGCCCTTTCATGGCTGGCAGCGGTGGGGGGTGAGGGGAGGGATGGATGGAGTGTGTGTGTGCGTGTGCTGTCAGAATGAGGTCACCGGACACCACTGCTGGGACCCCCACTGCTCTGCTCAGGTGCTGGTGAAGAAGGCCCTTGGCATGCATGGGCGTCTGGGTCTGCCCCTGCTTGGCCATCCTCCCCTGGACAGCCCCGGCCCTGAGGCCGATGCCCTTGCTGTGGAGGTTGAGGGTGGGGTTGCCAGCAGGAGGAAGCAGCTCGGTGGCCCCAGCGGCCTGCCCTGCGCCCTGTGGACCTGGTGACCTCGGGCCCCACCCCTCTGCCTCTCCTCGTGTGACTCTAGAAGCGACTTCTCGCGTCTCGGCCTCCTAATCCCAACCCCTCGATGGATGTCCAGCTCAGACATCACCTTTCTGCTTCCCGCTGGTCCCTCTGCTCCAGAGCCCTTGGTTGGAGGCATCCTGTCCCCTAGCTGGGCCTCTGGGCTTAGGGCCTGGCTGACCCACCTCTCCACACCCGCTGCCATGCTCTTCCCTCCACATCTGGGAAGGAGGCGCCACCTGTGAGCTGCAGGGCAGGAGGGCGGGCTTGTGGTCCCAGCGTTGTCTGTTGCCTGCTGTGAGTGGGATGTGGCTGTCAGGGTGCTCCGGGTGGCTGTTGGCTCAGTTCTTAAGGTGACACGCATTCCCTTGTGTACTAAACCCTGGTCACAGCCACCCCGTCAGGTAGAGTCTTTGACCTGCCCCCTAGGGTGCTGAGGGCAACCTCAACCAGGGTGGCATGAGGAGGAGGTGTGAGGATTGTGTGCCACACACATTCGTGCTTGACCACCCACCCGCCCACTACCCTCCTGGTCAGCAATGCCTCCCTCCAGGTTTTGGGAGGGGAGTCCCAACGTTTGGCAAGGGACGTGGCAGGTTGGGAACATGGACACAGTTTTCGGTGTCAGTTGGATGTGCTGTCAGTTACCCACCTCAATGGGGCCCATTCCCTTATCCCCCTGACCACTCATGTCCACAGCCGTGACTTTCGGGGCACAGGGACCTCCATCCCCGTGCTGCCTCACTGGGAGGAGTGTTGCCTGTCCGCCTGTGGCTCTGCCTGCCGGTCCCCTGTCTTGCTCCAAATACAGGTGGTGCCAGGTCCGAGTTTGACACATTTGCTCGAGCGAGGTCTGATGAGAATGAGAAGGGAGTGTGGTTCCACCACAGCGTGACCCAGGCATCGCTGAAATGGCAGGCTCAGTGACTTGGTTTTAATCGCGTGCACGTGGCACGTGGGCGGGGCCGTGGGTGACCACGCAGAGTTTGAGCGCGCTCCGGGCAGAGCCTGGAAGGGAACGGCCTGCAGGCACGTGGGTGAGCATGCATCCCACAGTCCCGGGCCGCGTTCTTGGGCCTCCTCATCCGAAGAGACACCAGTGGCCGGCAGAAGCAGCAGCTGACAGACCTGGGGCACACACATGGACAGGAGCCACCGAGTCCTCCCCGACTGTCCCCCGAGCTGAGAAAGGGCTCCTCGTTGGCTGACAGGGCAACTCAACAAACCGGTGTGCTGGCTGCTGTGGCTAGAACTGCGCTACCCCAAAGAAGAAGCGGCGGGTGTCCTGACTGGTCCCTGGTCCCTCGGGGTCTGTGATGACACTACTGGAGCAGAGGAGCGGTTCTGTGCCCCTGGCAGGTGTCCTTATAAAGGAGGGAGGTGGGAAGTGCCCCGGGATGCCGAGGGGCATGAAGTTTCTTCTCCCAGAGACCTCAGAAGGGGTCATCGTAGCTGAGACCCTGCTGTGGCTGCGTAGCCCCGGAGCTGGGAGGCCATCCGTTTCTGTCCTGCAAAGCCACCTACTTGGTGGCATTTTGTCCCAGAGACTCTGTGGTACAGGGCAGTCTCCGCAGAGTCCTGGCAACACCACCCGAAGGGCTCCCTCCCTGTGGCTCTCAGGGACTTGGAAGGAAGCATGGCACGCGTGCTCTCTCCTTGCAGGTGATTTTAATGTTGACACAGAAAGCCCAGCACAAACGACGGCTCTTCTCTCTCCCCAGTACGAAGTAGACTTGGCTCGTTGCTCTGCAGTGTTGGCAGGCAGCACCCCGGTAAATGTTGGCAAGTTGTGTATAGCCGATGAACTTTCGGAGCAAAGAAAATAAAGAAGAGCTTGCACATTCCCGGCCCTGCACTCCTGTGGACACAGCACTGTGTACAAGGAGTGGGTTTGCATACCTGTGATACTGATCCTCGTCACGATTGCCCTTCATATTTCGACGTTCTCAAAACACGCAGAACCACTTAGAGCAGTGGTTCTCAACCTTCCTAATGCCGCGACCCTTTCATACAGTTCCTCGTGTTGTGGTGACCCCCCAGCCGTAAAATTATTTTCATTGCTACTTCTTAACTGTCATCTTGCTACTGTTATCGGGCGACAGCTGTGAAAGGGTCCTTCGACTCCCAAAGGGGTTGCGACCCACAGGTTGAGAACCGCTGACTTAGAGGGTAAGACAAGAGGGACGTCTTGGAAGTTGGAAATGGGACACGTGCATGCCACTTCTCCAGAACTGCTTGGCGAGCCGAGGGAGGATGAGCCGCCCACCCCTGCCCTGCTCACTGCCCTCCCCGTGAGGCCGCAGCAGAATCTCCCAGGGTAGTCAAAGGACTCCTGGGCATCCCAGAAAAGGGCACCCACATTACAGGGGTCCTCCCCATTCCTGTATGCTGAAGACTGCAACTTACTTGGAATCCACCTTCAGGGTCACGTTCTGTGCTTGCAAACCACTGTCCCGGAGAAAGCGAGGCTTCCTCGTAAGGACATCATCCAGTATATGCTTCGGGCGTCTGCGAACGGCGGCCGTGTGAGACAGGGTGGCCCAGTCATGGACTGCCGATGGACGCAAAGAAGGCTCCTGACAGACAGCAGCCTCCCAGAACAAGTCTGGCACAAAATTGGTGGATGTCTCCGGGGAGGTGGCACCTGGCGCCTGCAAGTGAACACCTGGGCTGGAGAGTCCAGTGCTTAATAGCTGCCCCTCCCCCCAATTGCTTTTGTGGCCAGTGTGTTTAGCTCAGGAGCCCGGATTGCATGGATTGCATGCTGGGGAAGCCCACGGCTGTTACCGAAAGGTTAACTGTTCAAAACCCTCAGTGTAGCTCCGTGGGAGGAAAGGCCTGGCAAACTGCCCATGGAGAGAATTCACCATAGGAAACCCCGTGGGCTGGCTGCACCCGTCTGTCCTGTAGGGCCACTCTGAGTGGACGGAGCTCCCTGCCCGCAGCACCACAGTACCCTGTGCTTGATGCCATCGCATTGGACAGACACTGGGCTGCAAGACACCGTGCATTTTGCGTTTGGCTACATTCGTCTTACCGCTTCATCCGAGGAGTGCGGGAGGGTCTGAGCCGGCAGGGCCCGCAGAGAAGAGGAAGCCGAGCAATGTCTCCCTCTTGTTTCCTGGCACAGAAGCATCGCTGCCGGTTCCTCTCCCACTCTGCCATGGAGTCGATGGCGACTCAGCGGACCCTGTAGGACAGGGGGAACAAGTTGCTCCTGTGGGTTTCCAAGACTGTCACTCTTTACAGGAGCACAAAGCCTGGTCTTTCTCCCTTGGAGCAGCCAGTGGTTTTGAACTGCCGACCTTGCAAGCCCAAAATATTGCCACCTACGACACCAGGGCTCCTGTTATGTTATTACTGCTATTAAAGGTACGTTAGGTAATTTATCAGTCCTATTACATTTCTCCTTTTTAAAAATGCTACAGTCACGTATCTTCAGAACCTGTCTGAGTCTAACCACCAAAAGTTAGTTACATGCCCGGTAGTTTCTGCAGAACAGCCCTGGCGGTTAGCGGTTGCCCATCGGGCTGTGCTCCACGAGGTCGGCCATTCAGAACCGCCAGCTCCCTGTAGAGAGTGACAGCCTCGCACCCACAGGAACAGTCATGACTGTTCCACCCTGTCCTCCTCAGGGTCGCAACGAGTCAGCGTCCACTCAGTGGCATGAGTTTAGACTCGTTCCTGTCAACTGTCATACCGGAGGATAGGAATATTATAAAATCACTGCTCTGTTTCCTCACACTCATTAGCCGCTTACTGATTGCTTCTGCTTGTCACAGCTCACTGGCCGTGTGCCGTGTAAGTAACAAAGTCGCACATCATAGACCAGTGACGCCCGAGCACCTGGATAGTTGTCCATGTGCAAATGGTAACGTTGGCTCCCTTCTTGGCCCACACACATACACAGTCGACCCCAGAAGAATCTTCACCCTGAATGTGAGACTGAAAGTATAAGATGCTCACAGGAAAGCATGAGCGACGTCGTCGTGTCCTGGGGTGAAACAGCGTCTATAATTATGGCACCTGACGGTTACTCAGAAGGTTAAACGGCTCTTCGGCTCCAGCAGGGCCGCCCCAGACAGACACCCAAGCACCCGGAAAGCCTGCGTCCACAGAAACCTTGTCCGAGAATGTTCTTGGTAAGTTATTCGTAACAGTCAAGAATCAGCAACCACCGCACTCCTTCCACAGACGGTGGAGCAAAGGGCAGTGCCCAAGTGCAAGGGAGCGTTGCTCGTGCGAGAGCAAGAGGAGTGAAGTCCCCGGACACGCTCCAGTGTGGCCGCCCACACCTTGACACCGCTCTGCAGGAAGTTCTTAGACACGGAGGCCTATCCGTGCGTGACGGTGCTGTTCCTAGAACCTGTGGAATGGGATTGCAGTCGGCAGCTCTACGGCAGACAGCAGACGGAGGGCAGGCCGCTGTGGGGCGGAGAAACTTCTGAAACGGGTTGTGGTGCTGTGCGCCTATATCCTCAACGGGTCGGACACTTCAAACAGGTGAATTGTGGAGGGGCTTCAGAAAGACACAGTGAGGAGATAATGTGAGTTTTCCACTTTTGGAAAGCCCTCGGGTAACGCAATGCACCTGTTAACAATGGAAAATACGCACCGTAGACACCCAGGAATGTACCGCTTTTCCCAGGTGTGTCTCTGACACAGCAGTGGCACGCGGGTACGTGATATGATGACACTTAGACCGGCACCGTCGCCGTCAGTGGGCTCAGACAGGAGGCCAGTTATGAGGGTGGCAGGAGACCGGGCAGTGGTTCATTCTCTTGACCTTAGTCCCCGTGAGTTGTGGCCCACTTGATGGCCCCCAGCAAGGGTCCCAGGGGGTGTCGGGGCTGAAGCGTAAGCATTGGGCTGGGAGCCTCAGAGAGGCTGGCAGTTCAGCCCCTGAGGGAGAGCGAAGAGCCCCTTGGACTCTCGAGTCCCCATGCAGAAACCCCACAGGGCAGTTCACCCTGCCCTCCTGGGTCTGTAAGTTCAAAGCCACTTCACGCCAATGAGTGACGCTCCCTTTCTCTCGGAGTTTTTTCACCTTCCTCAACACCGCTCGGTTTACTGGGGTGACGTTTGTTGCCAGATGCACAGGTGGTGAGCCTGGGCCGCCTTGCACTCTGTCTCCACCTCACCCCTGCACTTCTGCTCTAGCTGCTCCGTGCTGGGGAGCTTCCTGGGGCCCAAGGCCTGCCCTCCCCAGTCCATCCATGCCGCCTCCTGCGTGCAGCCGACTCTGGCTTCCCTGCCCTGCTCCAGCACTGCCCCTGGAACGCTGCCACTGGCTTCTGGCTCTTGCTTTGCTCTTGCAGGCTGGGCCCCAGGTGCGCAGGCCAGATACCCCCCACTCTGCCACCCTCCCCTCCCACGTGCCCGCTGGTCTTCATCCCCGAGACCTGGCTCTCCAATGTCCCCGCTGCCTGTGACCCCCGCCCTTGTGTGTGCCCTTTATGAATGGATTTGATGGTTCTTGGCAAGCCTGGGGCGGGGGGGGGGGTCTTATTTCTGAGGCTCAGACTGGTGTGCAGCATCTATTCTGCATGGGAGCTCCCCTCATGACCACGCTACCACCCACAGGTCTCAGAGACAACTCAGGTGTGTCCCTTACAAGTGACCAATGCCCAGCTCTGCCCACTCAGGCCCTCCCATGCCTGAGAAGCTTCTGAGGAAGGGCATGGGGAGGCACATGTGGCAGGAGCCCCAGGGCCGCCGTGCCCTCGCTGTGAGAGATCTGGGCAGTTGTAACCACCTTGCCCCTCCGTTTGCTCATTGGTAAAACGGGTGTGGCTCGTGTTCATGCTTAGCTGGACACTTTATCTCTTGTCTGTGTGTGAGGTTGACTGGGGGGCTTCAGACGATCGGGGGGCGGGCAGTGGGTGCAACCCCCAGAAGAGCTCAAGGGGCTTGGAGGGAGAGCCGGCACTGGGGGGGCCTTTGTCTCCTCACATGTCCCTCGGCACTGCACAACTCGGGGCCATGTCAAGAAAACCTGATGGCCTGGTGTGGGGGGGACTCCCCTAGTGGCTGACTTCCCGGGTGTGGGAGCCCACTGAGCCTCCGTTGCTTTGTGCCCCTCCCTCAGTTCCCGATGGGCCCTGGCTCCGACGGCCCGATGGGCGGCATGGGCGGCATGGAGCCCCACCACATGAACGGATCATTAGGTAAGCCCACCACATGGCCACAGGCAGCTGGACCTACCCCAGAGCGCGCGAGCCTGGGATGATGAACCTGGGAAGGGGGCATCCGCGGGAGAGCGAGCAAAAAACTGAACCAAGTCTCCTCCATTCCAGGGTCGGGTGACATAGATGGACTTCCAAAAGTGAGTCTACCTGTAGCTTCACCCACCCACCCCCGGGGGGCGGGGGCGGTGCCTGGAAGCCCCTCTCCCCCTGTGTGGGCAGGCTGTGAGGCGCTCAGCTCTCCCTCCTCTCTCTGCAGAACTCTCCTAACAACATAAGTGGCATTAGCAATCCTCCGGGCACCCCTCGAGACGACGGCGAGCTAGGAGGGAACTTCCTCCACTCCTTCCAAAACGACAATGTAAGCCCTGGCTTGGTGGGGGGCCTGGGGCCCTCCTGAGAAAGGTGCCTCTCACCTGCTCCGCACCCCACCTCCCTTCAGACTGCTCGTCCTGGCCTTGCCCCAGGGAGCCCTGGCCACTCACTGCCTCCCCAGGGCTCTGACCTGACTGGTTAACACCCCCCCACCCTTGGAGGCACCACCTCAGTCAGCAGCTGGGACTGAGCTAGTGGAGCAGCATGCCTGCATGTTGGGGTGGTGGTGGTGCAATTTTCATTATCCTGGCGGGGTGGGGCCGGGGAGTTGTAACCAGTACTTTCCAGGGTCTCCGAATGCTGCCCATCCCCTGAGAAGGAGCAATGTGGTGGCTGAGCTGGCCTCAGAGCCACAGCCTGGACCCACCCCGGGGTGCTCCTGGCAGGGCACTGGGTTGCAGGTTGCAGACCTACCCCGCTGGGAGCTCAAGTCCTGGAGAGCTGACTGCCCCCACAGGACAGGGCAGAGCCCGCTGCTTCTGCCTGCTAAAAATAAGAGTGGTTTGGAGTGGCGGGGTGCTGACTTGCTCCCATACTTCCTGAGCCCTCAGCTTTCCACCCAGGTCCAGAGCCCCTGCCCCATCCCCACCCTGCTGGGCCCCACACAGGGCTGCTGGGACCCCCCCCCACCCCACCCCCCCGGGCCTGAAGGTGTTCCTGCTCTGCTTCTGCCCTTGCAGTATTCTCCAAGCATGACGATGAGCGTGTGACTCGCCCCCTCCTCCTCCTCCTCCTCCTCCTCCTCCTCCTCGAGATGCTGAGGGCGCCGATGTTGCAGGCGGGAAGATGCCCGAAATTATGCAAGAAGTGAGGTGTCATTACCTGGGAGCTAGGGGAGGGGCACCTCCCCCAGCCCCTCTGCCCCTCCCCCCACCCCACCATGCCCTCACTTCTCCCAATTTTAGTTTCATGCAATAAAAAGGCCGAACTTTTTATTCCATAAAACATGAAGGACAAAATGCAAAATAAAAATATATTTCAAGTCAGCAACCAGGAAAAAAAAACAAAAACACCTTCCCCTTCCCAAAAGGACCTTTTATGTACATGACACTTTTTGTTGTTTTTGTTTGGGGTTTGGTGGTTGTTGGGATTTTTTTTTTTAATTTGTTTACACGGGTTTTTTTGGGGGGGGGAATAAATTTTTTTTAATGGAAGCTTCTAGCAAGCACCCCACCCCAATCAACCTCTTTGCTTTTCTTCTCTTAAAAAAAAAGAAAAAGAAAAAAATGCCCTGCTATCTGTCTGCCCCCCCTCCCGTTCTTCCATCAGGAGAGCTAGTCTAGGTGTGAGGGCACCATGGTCTCTGTAGCATCCAACATCCTCATAATAAACTGGACCGTTTACAATTGGTGGTTTCTTTCAAAAGGCCTTTTATGGAAAGAGAAGGGAAGTCATCCTTTTCTGTTTGAGGTTGGTGGGAGGGGCAGGAACCTGGACACATGCCCTCGGTCTCTCCCGTGGCGCCGGCAACGGCTGCACGCCACGTGGGCCCCCGAGCCCCCGCCCAATGGCAGAGGAGCCATGCCACCCATCGCCGGAGCCGCCGGGACCCTGCCTTGGCCCAGCCCTTCGCCTGGACCACGTGCCAGCTCCCGGGACTCTCCACCAGCTTCCAGCCGCCCCGCCGCCCTTCCCAGCGAGGATCCTGCCAGCTGGGGGTGCGGCTGGAGCCCCCTGGGGAGAGACCGCGCCCCACAAGATGGCTGTGACCTGGGACATGGAAACCAACCTCCGCGCCACCCGCCCCTCCTCGATGGGCTTCCAGTGTTTTTTTGTGTCTGTTTCCTCCTTTCTCAGAGACGGGGTCTGGACCAGAATTGCTCTGTTTGTGCTCAGAATGCCGGAAAGACTTTGGAACTGTTGGGGGGGAGCGGGGTCACCAACAACCCGGCGTTCTGTTTCCAGCCCTGTTTAGTTTTCGGATACCTGCGAACCCAGCCTGTGCCCCCCTCCCAGGAGGGGCAACTGGTGGCCTCAGCCCGCCCCACCACCACCACCCATGGTGACCTCTATGTCTTTCCCTCGAAGACACCCCGATTCTTTGTACATTGATCCGCCCTGCTCCTCTCCCCTCCCCGGTAGCTGGCCTTTGTTTTATTGCCCCCCTTTCTGATCCATGTATTCATATCATGTGGGAGATCATCTGCCTGGAAAAAGACCTTGTGCCGACTCTTGGGAACATTGTAGCTGTTCTGTGTTTTCTTACCCTGTAGTCTGGTTCTGAATTACGAGAGGAAAAAAAAAGTAATTATGATACATTGTAGTTTGTGTACGATATATGTTGATAAGGTTTTATTAAAGGGACATCTTTTTTCCGCACCCCTTGGTGACTATGTGGTGGTGGTGGGGGACCTGTTTCAGGGTTGATGGTCTGGTGACAACGCAGGGAGACCTGCCGGGCTCGCAGCTTTGTTACCAGGACAGAAGGAAGGCTTGTCTTTAAAGCAACGCCTGCCTCCTTGTCCCCCGCACGTCCACCGCACACCACTTCCCGTGGAGTCACAGTGACCTTGGGGAAGCTGGCGTGGAAGCGATGGAGGACATGAGCCCCACTCCAAGTATTTGGGGAGGTTCTAGAAGGCATTTTGGATTTCCTGCAAATCACATCTGGCTTGTGGAAATGGCTTCTGGTCACCTGGAGGTAGGAGAAGGCCCCTGGCCCGGGATCCCCATGGGCTACAACCTCAGCCTGCCTTTTTCCCTCATCAGAGGGACCCCCACACATTCCCAGCCCAGTCTGAAGTGCTCGGTGGTAGGGGCTGCTGGGTTGGCCTGAAGTGTGTGAGTACTGGGCTCTGGGAGACCAAGTTTCTTTTAAAAGCCTGGTGGCACGGTGGTTCAGTGCTTGAAAGGGCTACGGCTGGACGCCAGCCCTGCACAGGAGGGAGGGTCGGGGGTGCCCTGCATCCACAGAGATGAAGACCCCAGGAGGCAGTCCGTCTGTCCACGAGTTCGCGTCAACTGCAGCAGACTGGGTTCTTGTTCGAGGCAGTGGAGGGTCTGGGAGGATTTTAAGGGTGGTGCAGGCATTTGCAGGCTGCAGCTTGGATGGAGGATGGGGAGGGTGCAGGGAGACCCAGCTTGGGTGATGGATGGGGAGGGTGCAGGGAGACCCAGCTTGGGTGATGGATGGGGAGGGTGCAGGGAGACCCACTTAAGGCTGTCATGGAGGCCAGAATTGCCGGGCCACCCACAGTACAGGAAGCACAAGTCCAGCCTCCCCGCCCTGCCTTTCGATGGATGTCGTAGGAAGTGAGCCTTGCCAGCTGAAGCAGGGAATTGGCTAAGGCAACTGCACCCTGGTCCGACCATCACAAAGCAAGAGACCCCAGAACTAGAAAGGTGAGGCTCACCGAGCCATTTATTTCTCCGCCCTTCGATTAACCCCACGTGTTTATCGCCCAGGTTGGCACAATAAACCTTAACTATCTCAGGCTGTTATAATGATGGGAACCCAGAGCAGCCCATCCTCCTCACCTGGAAATGTTTCTCGGCACCAGGAGGGCCCCATTGAACTCTCAGGAAACTTGGTTGGGACTAGGGAACTCGGGCCTTGCCGCCCACCTTAGCCACCCCACCCACCCGCCCTCAGCCCCCAGCCCCCACCAGGTAGGTGCCCTGTGTGCCCCAAGCTGGAGAAGGAAGCACTGTTGTCAGCAGGTTGCCTGGGGCAGAAGCCCGCACAGCTGAGCAGGGAAGCCAAGGCCCTTCAAGGGGAACCCAAGTCCAGGGACCCCCAGCAGAGAGGACCACTCACAAGCGCTTGCCACATGCCATAAGCACGCTCAGGGCCTGTTTTATTTCTGCCCACCCAAGGGGCAGGGTTGAGACTGCCCCCTCACAGCTCTCGCCCTGGATGGGGGATTGCCGTTGGCATCCCTTCCCCAGGGGGTTGCCCTGCACCACACTGATGGCCTGCACTGTGCCGGGCCCAGGATCCCATAGAGAAAGAAGGCAGGGGAAGGGGTCGTCGTCCCATCTCCTAACCAGGACAGTGTGGCCCACCACACCGTAGCTGTGCAATCGGGCTCAGTGACCGCTCCTGTGAATCCTCAGTATCCCGAGCCACCCACTTCCAGGGGACAGCGGTTGCTTGGGACCACCGCCACGGCAGCCCTGGGCCTAGTGTGCAGTGGGGGTGGCATCGGCTCCAGGGGTCTCCATGAGGCCTGCCCTGCATGTAGCACAGACCTGGGACCCAGACTTGCTTGTCAGCATAGCTCTGGGGCTCCCGCAGCTGGGGTGCAAGGGCCGGACTGGGGGCTCGTGTGCCCCACTCTGCCCAGCCCTGGGCTCGGTGTGGGGTGGGCTGAAGGTTCCCATTCTGTCCTGCACTGTCCTGTCCATTCCAGGGCGTGTGGCCTGCAGAACGGGGTCGTGGGCCATTCCACTTATTGTTTGATTTCCTGCTTCATTCTGGGCACTTCCAAGGCCACCAAGCTCCGGCTCACACCTGACTTTACACTCATTCGTGTGTTGACTGAGCGCCTGCGACATGTCGGACACGCCCTGCCACTCAGGATCCAGGCAGTGAACAAAACAGACACTGCAGGATGGAGCGGCCACCGAGAGCTTCCTAGAGACAGCTAGGCAGCCGGAGGGGCAGCTGCGGGTGCGGGGTAGACCGGGAGCGTTCCTGGCTGCTCACGCAAAGCTAGAGCGGCCCAAACCTGCGGCGGCTCCCTGGGAAGGCCCCGGAGATCTCAGAGGTGACAGACTGGAAACCCCGTGGGGCCCTTCCACAGGGTCTCCTGCCAGTCGCTCAGTGTCAGCACCAACTGGGCAGCTCCCAGCACCAACAGGAGCACCCCAGGAAGAGCTGCCCAGCGGGCAGATCTGGGCTGGAGCCCGAGGCCGGGCAAGGTCGCGGTTTGGATGGTATCCAAAGCCAGGGGACCCTCAGTGACAGGAGATCTGGGTCGTAAGAGGCCCCAGCTGAGATGGCAGAGAGGCATGGCCATGCGGGGCGGGGACCACGAGCACAAGGACCACGTGGGCTTTCAGACCCTGGAGGCCGCTCTGGCTCTCCTTGCTGCCCGACGCGTCCGGTCCGATCCTGCAGTACAGGGTCCCAAGCTCCACTAAGACGCCGGCCATTCGGTGCAGTGGCAGGATTCACGCGGGCCACATCACATGTACAAATTTTGTTAAATTTGTGTTTTGAAGTGAGGATTCAGGGCTATGGATAGGATAATTAAAACACTACATAATTGCTTTTATTTAAACATTTATTTAATGTCTTTATAAAACTGAAATTGTCCTTTTTTACCCGAAACTTGCCAGCGCTTTCCTCCTCCTGGTTTTCACTTACCTCTTATGTCATGACCAGAAAACATAACAGAGTAACTAATAAAAAAAACAAAATGTTGGGCAGCTGGCAAACATGATGCACAATTGTAATGGCTTCCCTCTAAAAATGTTAACTAGCGCTGCCGCTAGGTCTGATTTATAATGGCGCAACCCAGAGCGCTCTTTTTAACCTTTGCGCCATTGGGATCTGTTTACATTACGTGACACTGAGAGGCAGACATATCGCCTCCAAATGTCGCCGGAACTGAGTCAGCACGTTGATAGACGTCCACAGGCCCCCAGGGAAGGCACTGGGCCACGTGTAGACTCGTCTTCAGGAGTTAGAGGGTTAACGAGGGAATTGTGTATACAGTATTGGCTCAATCTCCCCTTAGCGCTATTATCTTCATAACAATTTTTTCTATTTTCATTTTATTTCAGAGCATTGGGGGCCACAAAAAATTACCTCGGGGGCCACATGCGGCCCGCCAGCGTGATGGCCCTGCTGTGGAACTACCATGGGCCCTTGTTCACCAGGCCCCTTGTGCTTGCGGAACCATTCCAGGTCTTGCCCACTTGCCCTTTGGACCCAGCTCGCAGCCACCATCGTTCCCGAGCCGCCCTGGCCTCCGAGCTGTCTCCAGGGAGGCTCCTCCAAGCCAGGGCCTTTGTCCCCAGGACCCCAGGCCGGGGCCTGCACCCAGGAGGTGCTTCATGAGTGTTTGTGCAGTGAGCACTCAGCCCCCTCCCTGTTGCAGACTGCCACTGGAGGCGAGGTGTGCTGGTGTGGGGAGAGGCGGCCTGCAAGGGTCCCTGCAGGGCTCCTGGAGGGTCTCCTCCCGCCGCTCCCCCCACCTCTGCCCACCCCCCCACTCCTTTGCCATAGCTTGAGCTTCAGCACAGGGCCCAGCCACCAGTGAGTGTGGTGGGCAGCCTCGCCTTGGCCAGCGCCAAGCCCCTCACATGGGCTCCTGTTACTGACCAGGTGGGAACAAGGAGATCCCTGGGGCCTGCTGGGAGATAAGAGAGGCTGGGAGTGGCCTTGTTGGCCTTGCAGGACTGAGGAACAGAGGTCCTGCCCTTGGCTGCAAGCACATTCCTGAGATGCAGGCTTTGATGGGGGGAGATAGGACCTGGGCCTCAGGTGTGGGATTGCCTAAGGATCTCTTGTGATAACCCTAGACTGAGTGCCCAGAGCCGGGGAGAGGCTAGTCCAGCGCCGCCCTGCCCTGCTCCGGCCCTCTGGAGCTCTGTGGGCCCTTGACCGGGCTCTGGGTTGCAGCCTGAAGCAGGAAGTGGCCAAGGCCACCCAGGCTAGAGGCTGCTGAGGGCAGAGCAGGCGCCTGGAGCTGAAGCTACAGGTAATGTTCCCCTTGGAGGGCAGCCCAGGGGCTGCGCCGAGAAGCAGAGTTCCCCACCCGAGGAGGGATGGGGCGCTGGTCACCCACATCCCAGCTGGGAGGCAGAAGGAAGCCAAGCAAGGACCGACACACAGCGGGAGTCAGAACTAACTCTCCCCCAGCTTGGTGCCCCTTCCCCATCTCCTGTGCTCAGCTCCCCCAGGCTTGGGGCGACTGGAGGGCTGCCCAGCTCCAGAGAGTCTGACGGTCCAGTCCAGATCTCAGGCCTCTTGGCATTCCCAGTGCTTCCTAAGGAAACCGCTGCTTTAGCTCCGCCCAAGGATCTGTCTGTCTGTCTGTCTGTCATCCGTCCCGGGGACCCTGTCTAAGGCACCCAGTTCCACTTGCCCTCTTCCCAGGCCCCTCCACATACACTTAGTGCCTGCGCACAGTAGGATGTAAAGTCCAAGTTGGTGCCCAGCGCCGTGCCTGCCACCCCACAGCAGCTCATTAAATACTGTGGCGAGGGAGGGTCAAGGGCGGCGAGCTGGTCCCCAGGGGCTGAGGACGGCGTCGAGGATGGATATGTGACCAGTGCACATCTTGGGATGCTCCCAGACACACCTGGGGCGAGGGTCCCTGTAATAGGAGTGGCTGTCCCACGTAGCTGGCGGGCTCTGAGATTTAATGTTGATGGCGGGAAGACATAGGTCCCTGCCCACACGCTCTCCTGTTCTCCGGGCTTCTGAATGTCAGCTGGCCAACCCAGCTCCTCGGGACCTTCTGGCCCAATGCGGTCTGCCAGGCCAAAGTGGGGACAAACGGAAGGGGGAGGGGTGCTTCATCCCCATTTACAGCTGAGGACACTGCGGGTCTGTCATTTTGGAGCTGAGACACCCAGGGGTTTATCTGAGAGAAGGACCCTCCTCCAGCCCAGCTAACAATCTTTCTGCCCCTGAAGACAGCCAGACCTTTTTAAAGGGCCAGCCAGCTGCTTCCACACATGGCTATGTCAAGAAGTCAGACCTGCCCCAACTCCCCACAGGCCGTGCTGTTCCCATCCCGACACAGCCAGGCTAGGCAGGGCCGCGAGGCTTAGTCATCCTGAGGAACACAGGAAGGGGGCATGGACGGAGGCAGGTGGGCACTGGGCACCTGAGAGGTGACACGTCTCTGTGGGGAGACAGATGGCACACACCCCGCACTGTGGGGTCTCAGCTTGCTTCCCTACCTGCACAGGACAGCAGCAGCTCCCAGGCCCGCTGGCCTCACATGTGCAGAGCAGCTGACCGGGGCTTGAGCGAGCAGGCAGCCGGTGCAGGGCGCGCCCAGCCCAAGCGCTGATGGCCAGGGAAGGGATGTACCCCTCCCAAGGAGTTCCACACACACCTCACCCCCCCACCCCCCCGGCCGGCTGCAGGGTCCTCTGCACCCCACCCTCTTCTGGCTCAGCTTCCTTGAGCCCGCAGCCTCACTGGAAATGACAAGGGCCTCCAGCCGCACTCCTACAGGCCTCCTGCCAAGTTGTCCTCCACGGTTCTAAGAAGACCCGACTCAGCGAGCCGACATCTGGGAACTGACTCCATGGCTAGGCTGGCCCAAGCCCGGGAAGATCCCGAGCAAGGCTGCTCACTGCTGCAGGCTCCAAGATGCACGTCCTTCCTGAGGGACCAACAGGGCTGCTCAAAAGAACGAGGTAGGTCGCACGTGCTGATGTGGCGATGTCCGGGGCCCCGAGATGGCCTCTGAAGAGCAAGGGGCACGAGAGCGTGCGTTTGGGATGGCACCTAACAGTGCCCATCCCTGCGTCCTCCCTGCAGGCACGCCGCGCCTGGCCGCTCCTCGCTGGACTGGACTTTGTCAGATGGGAGTGGGTGACCCTCGCTGAGCCACTGTCGGTGCCGTTCTCCCGTGTCACATCCTGTGGCCGATTCGATTCACGGGTTCCCTCGCTGCCGCGCAGACCGACCGCCGTGGGACCCTGCGAGGGGAACCAAACCCCCGCTGACGCGCTGGACTGCGCCGGCCCCTTGACCACAGTGACCCGGAACCGGGGTCGGCCTGCATGTCACCACCATGCCAGGTCATGGTGAGGTACAGAAGGGACTCTGAGCCAGGGCCAGTCTACCTGTTGGGGTGGCTTCAGACTTCTCTGACCTATTTGAATTCTCACCAATTACAGGTTAATTCTTCTTGCCCCCCTCCTGCCCATCACCTCCGGAGGAGAATCTGAGGTACCTGCGGGTCGGGGTTCATCCAAGCCTCAGCTTCTGTACCCCATTTCCTTCTCACCCCCTTCACGGAGGGGCATGGGAAGGGGCCAGCGCACAGCCTGGGCCTGCAGTGGCGGCTGGCTGGATCTGCCAGGGCGGGCAGTGCCCGGCCAAGTGTGGTCCTGGCCCACCTGACCGCTGGGTGCACTGCAGGCACTCAGCCTGCAGCGGCTGGAGCAGCAGCTTCGTGGTCTCGGCAAGGCCCCTCTTCTGAAACTGCCCTCAGCCCGGAGGAGCGCCCCCCAGGTCTGCGCGCTCCCATCGCTAGAGTCAGGACGGGTCTGTAACAGGTTCAGCCACCTCCCTCGGGGACACAGCTCCAAGGGCTCCAGGCACAGTCACCCCAGCCGGCCCTCTCCCTGACCCATCCTGCCTTCGCTCCCCACGGCGGGGAGCCCCCCCACAGCCTGCGCCCACAACCCTCCAGCTCCGTCAAACTCCTCACGCTGAGCTTTCTCACTTGGGGTCCACGCAGTGCCTGGCACACGTGAGGCACTGTGTTCTTCCCGCATAAACCATCCTAGACAACAAGAATGGCGTGTGTTCATCGTGGCGGGGACCTGCTGTGATCTGAACAGAGATCAGCTGAGCCACGGGTGAACTTGAGTTTCCACTTGGAGGTCATGCTCTCGTTTTCTTAGTAAGACCAGGATACTAAGAAACAAACATGCTGTTCCAATTTTCTGTCGTCAAGGCAAGGAATGTGCTGGAGGCCTTGCTGGATTATGATCAAGTTCAAAGAATCCCGAGAACCCGCTACTGGGCAAGGGGAGCAGCCTGGTGGAAGGAGCTTAGTCAGACTGAATTCTGCCTCCGCTAGGCTGTCTCTGAGCAAATCACAGAACCTCCTTGTGCCTCGGTTTTCTTGCTTTAAAACTGAGGACAGTGTGTCTCATATAGACTCATAGCCTTAAACCCCCACAGGGCAGTACTACCCCGTCCTGCGGATTCTCCCTCTTCATGGGAGCAGAGCATGGGTCCCCTAGAGCAGCTGAGCACACAACTAACTGTCCTGTCCCTGGGGCACCCCTGGTTCAGAGCTGAAGTGGGGGGTGGGGAGGGGAGATTGAGGGTGGGCAATGAAGAGATGAGCCGAGCACCTGGCCCAGCGCTTTGATGGGGTCAGTGAGGCAGGCACGGACCACCCCCCCTCTCCAGACGACCCTTCACTCACACCAGCCACAGGTTCCAGGGCACAGGAAGCTCTTTATTTTCTGCGAGGGCCGCCCCTCCCACCCCACCGGCCCAGAATGCAGAGCGTCAGTGGGAGCGGGGGACGCTCAGCGTCAGGTGGGTCGGGCCTCTGCTCACACTGCCCCGTGCAGATACAGGGCTAGAAACTTCCTGAACGTCTCCGGGTGGAAGCTAGTTGGCCCGACGGGTTCCTGGAAAGAACACAGCACCTTAGCATCCTGCCACCAGGTTTCACAGTAGCAGTGACAACGGTCAAGTCACATCATCCCCGATGCCTGGCACCAGGTCACTCTCTCAGGCCCCCGGAGAAGCGCCGAGCAGGAGCAGGTGACGGAGGAGCAGCCGGGTCACCTGCCGGCAGGGCACTTCCAGGGTCCCTCCCCGCACGCCAACCCCAAGAACAAATGGCCTGCCACCCTCTGTCTGACTGCCTGGGACATGAACTCCCATTCATGCCACAACATTCATCCGGTGTCATCTCTGTGCAGGCTGGTGGCCAGGGCCCAAGACCGGGCAGTAGTGGAAGCTGGCTCCTAACTCCCCCAGGAGAAGGAGATGCTGTTAAAGGAGAGAGGATCGGAGGAGACCCTGGGGATAGGCATGTGCAGTGCAGACCCGTGCCTGGGGTGGGGGAGTGGCAGGAGGTGAAGCTGGTGGGTACGCAGAGCCGCGTGACCTGACCATGCAGGGCCCGGGCCTGTGAGCATCTCAGAGACCCTGGGGAGCAGAGTCATGATGAGGTTCCCCGGTTCTCCAGAGGCCCAGAGGAGGTCAGGAGGAGAGGACCCTGACCAGGGAGGCATCACTGGCAAGTCCTGGGGACTCGTTTTACCAGGGACATGCTGGTACCATCCACAATGCCACCACAGGCCCACTGGGCAATCAGCCAGGCCCTGGCTGGACACAGGGCACGGAGCTCATCACAGAGCCTGCCACTGCCCCCTACTTTGATCTCTCACCCCATGCTTGTGCTCCGAACCCTCAGCCTGCCAAGCACAGGGCCTTCTGTATGAGTGAGGAGGGCATGCCTATGTCATTGCCAGGCAGCGACCAGATCTCACCGGAGGCACCAACAAAGCCTGGGGCAGGGGTGATGGGTAGAGTGCCCCAGAGCAAGAGGCACCTGTGGTAAGCCGGCGGGGCCAGGAGAAGCTGCCTCCTGTGCAGAAGGAGCGGGGTCCACGAAGACCCCCAGGCCAACTCCAAGGTCTGGGGACTGCTTCCTGCTGAGCAGCAGGCACTGGCCTCTGGAGGAGAGCCCGCTCCGGAGCACAGGCCCGCTGCCCACCAGGCCAGAGGGGGCCAGGGGCAGCACTCACCACAACCACCTTCTTCTTGACCACCGGCTGACACCAGAAGTGCTGGTACAGGAGCTGGTCCGAGTCCACCCAGACCAGGTTCTTGATGCCACCACTGGAGGCCAAGTCGGTGGTGTTCAGCTGAAAGACCAGGAACTGGAAAACGCGCCCGTCTGTGCCCACACTCTGCACGGTCACTGGCTGTGCCAAGATCTGTGGGTCCGGCTGAGAAACCGGGCAGGCAGTAAGGAGCCACAGTGAGCAGCCTCCAGCTTGGGCCTTTCAACAAGTAGCCCCACCCATCAGCTCCCTGCTGCATCGTGAGGGGATGACAACCAAAGGAGGACCTGAGGACTGGTCCAGGGGGAGTGGAGCAACAGGCTCCTGCAGGGGGTATGCAGAGCTCAGGAAGGGGACTAGGAGGTGAAGGACGGGCCACCCATGCACCACAGGGGCAGCAGTGGGACTAGTTCTGACCGGCTGACAACGGAGAACACGGAGACTCAGCAAGGTGGTGGCTTGTCTGAGGTCACAAAGATGTGTGCCTTCAGACCAGCCAGAGCTGGCTAGTGCTAACCTGTGCGTGCACTCTTCCATGGGGCCTGCTCGGGGAGGGGGGCCGGCCTGAAGGGCGGGGTTCTCATGCAACTCAGAGCAGGCCCCTCCAGCCATCCTCAGCATCAGGGTCTCTCCAGGCACCCCGCTCGCTAATTGTCTCTTTTAACCCCTGCCACTTAGGAGTGGCGATAATGCTGGCACCCACTCAGGGGGGCCTCCTCCCTGCCTGGCACCCGGCCAGTTCTGCAGGAAGTCGCCTGCCTCTGATGGCCTAAAGTTCCCGGCATGTCCAGGCTCAGGGAGGTGGGATGTTGCTTCAGACCACTGGTGAGGAACCAGAACGAGAGGCCACGTGCTCCTTTGCAGGCCCTCGCCCCGTGAGTGACAGGGTACCTCTTTTCACGCCGAGTGTGGACGCTCAGGAATACCGAGCCACCAGCCTGTGCAGCAGCACTGCTCACTGGACAAGGACCTGGTGGCCTGCACCATGCTGGGGGGAGGCAGGGCAGCAGAGCATCGACTCCACAATGCAGCCTCCACCCCTCTCCAGAGCTGGCAATGGGATGGGCACAGCCAATGCGGGCTCGCTTGGGCAGAGGGCCTTCCAACAGCCGGGTCTCGGGCACCCAAGAGAGAAATGAAAAGCAAAGCCCCTATCAGCGTTAGCCGAAGGTTCTGTGTTGACTCTTATCTCCCTCTACAGATCAATAAAACTGCGGGTAGTACATAAATTTCTCAGCAATTTTACCTTTTATACCAAGGCCCTTCCCATAATTGCTCAACTCCACAGCCCCAGGAATCATGTGTACCTGGAGGGCGCCGGGCTCTTCTACCCAGCCGGCTGTAATTAGTTGTGGCATCACGGCCTAAGCTCTGCTGGCCATGGCGACAGTGAGCCTGCAGGCCTGGGCCGTGCCCACACCTCTCCCGGGCCCCTCTCACTGTCCCACAGTCAGAGATAGCATGCATCAAAGCGGGAGACACGGATGCCCATCCTAGCTTCCCACTGGTTAGCTACCGGGCCAGGGGGTGGAGGGATGGGAGTCACCTTGCCTTTCTGAGCCTTCGGGAAGCAGACAGTAAGAGATAACCTTTCTAGGATGATAAAATCAGTCACATAAATATGGAAAGCTGATGAACTCTTAGCTGTGTGACCTTGACCAAGGTGCCAAGCCTTGCTGCGCCTCAGTTTCTTCATCTGTAAAACGCCGGGAGCAGTAACCACTACCCAGGGTTGCGACGAGGATTAAGCAGCAAAATTTCTGTCCGGTGGTTTCAAACGCGCTCGTACCAGCATTGCCTGGGAGGCTTGTTAACACACTGATTGCTGGGCCTGAGAACTTGCATTTCTAGCAAGTGCCCAGCTGCTGCCGCCGTGGTGCACAACCAGCCCGAGGCCCCTTACCCAGTGCTGGATCAGACAGGGGCGCACAGACAAGGCAGCCTACTCCCTGGCCCTCCCCTGGCCCTGCTTCCCAAATGAGGACGGGAGAGAACTCTGAAACCGTTTTACTCCCAGTAGGTCCTTGGGCCCGAACCCCAACCTGGGAACCTTCCAGGTACTCAGGATCCTCGACTTCAAAACCAGGGCTCTGGTGGGGGAGTTGCCACCCCACCACCCCTCCCAGAGGCCTCTGCTCCTGGGCAGGCTTCCCCTGAATCCTGCGAGAGCTACTTGGCCTGCGCCCCTCACCACCCAGGGCCCTGAGGCCTCCGAAGCCCCCTGGCTCACCAGGCAGCCTCGAGCTGGGCGACACTGGAGCCCAGAAGCAGTGTCTGGGGAGCCAGGGCTAGCAGGCTGCAGTCCGCCCCCACTGCCTACTGCTGGGCCTCCTGCAATGGGGCAGCCGAGGCTGTGGACTCCTGACCTGAGCACAGGCATCTCACAGGCTCTCGTCTGATGCCAGTTCCTGCCTTGCCCTGGCACTCCTCAGAGCAGCCACAAAGCCAAGTAAGGTGCCCCCACAGCCCCTTTCTTCTTTCTCTCTGAGCCGGGTGAGGCAAAGACCCACCCCCACGGAGAGCAGCCGGCCTCTCTCCTCCACACGTACCCCGTAGAGGTGCCGGGCCTGGGCCAGGGCGTGGCCGAAAGCAAACAGCAGCATCTTGGCCCGTAGCTGGTCTGGCGCGAAGCGGTTTGGTCGTATTTGGGCAGTCTCCAGGAGGTACAGGGTGTGAGGGAAGGGGTAGGGATAGCCTTCCTGAAACCCTGCAAGATACGAGATGATGGGGAGGGTGGGAGAGATCCCTCACCTGACATCAAGTCACCTGAACGTCACCACACCCCTGGCTCAGGGTCTGGCACTGCAGAAGGACCCGGTAAAGGCAGACCTTGTCTCTGTTGACTCAAACAAAACTCAAACTCCTGCCATCGAGTCAGTGGAGACTCAGTGGCCTCATAGGGCTTCTTTCCTATAGCTTAGGAGCTGTGGAATCCCGCTCGCTGACACACTCCCACTGGCACACTGCATGTCCGCTCATAGACGCAGTCGTCGATGGACAACCTGGCACAAAAAACTGTATGTGACCTGCAACTACCCTACTTAGATATCCTGGCTCTTTCGAGAAATTGTCAAGCCCTGAGTGTCCATTCTGGAAATTAGCTCTACCTCCACCCCCTTCGCTCTCACTCAGGGGTTACAGATAACGGCGTTCTTATCAGTAACTGGAACTCCGTGGTCATTATAAGACCTGTCTTCCCAGGGACCTCTTGGCAGTTTCGAACTGCCAGCCCTTTGGCTAGTGCGGAGCACTCAGCCGTTTGCACCCTCTGTGATGAATGCCAGCCCAGCCCGGTTTCTCTAACCGTGACCCCAGCAGGTGGCCGTTCTCCCCACCTCCCAGCAGAGAAGACATGCGCAGTAGGACTTTTCCCTTTGGAAAGCGCAGGTCCGCTCGGCCCGCCCTCACCTGTGTCATCCTTCACGTCGTACAGGTGGCACTCCTGGAGGTCGATGGTGGGGGAGATTGGGTAGAAGGTCTCCAGGACGTGGGCCTTCGTGGCCTCCACCTCCTCTCTGGTGGCAATGGGGGGCAGAGGAGCCCTGGCACTCAACCGGGTCCCGCTCGACCCGCGGACCTGCAGGAGCACAGACTCTGCGAGGGAGGCGAGAAAGAGCATCAGCCGCACCCGGCCGGCCGGCGCCCACCCAGGCTCCGCTCGCACGCCCGAGACACTTACAGGAACCCCCACCTCCTGTGAGGATGCCCACCTTGGGGCTCCTGAAAGGGGAGGTGAAAACACGTGCTCTTCTTCCGCAGGCTCCCTTTCTAACGGGGTCAGTGACACCCCCTCCACCCCACCCCCCCCATCTGCTCTAAGGTAAGGACTCAGCCAGGAGCCCACCGTGCTCTGCCCTCGGGGAGCTCGCCAGGCAGTGGGGATGTACCACCTCCAAACGCAGAGCCTAGCACCGCCGAGAACTAGGTGAGGACGGCGCAGTGGGGGCTGCGGAAGTGGGGCTGGCTTCCTGGAGCTCAGCACCGGGCAGATTGTGGTCCTGGTTTTTCTGGGGGTGGGGGGTGGGGGCTCTCACAAAGCAGTACCCCTACTAGATGCCTCTTCCTCGCTCCCTGCACCCCTTCCCCCATCATGTTGCCACCCTCAAACAGGCCTCCAGACCCTGCCAGGGCAGAATGGCCCCGTGTGAAAGGTGGCCAGCAGACGGGTAAAGGCCCCCTGCAGAGCCCAGTCCATGAGAGCGTGGGAGCAGGGCGGAGTGGGGGGAGACGGCAGGCTGGCAGAGCCTCCCTGAGGTCAGGCAGCACATGCGCCGTGTGGAGGAGATGTGACCAGCAGGAAGAGGATGGGGGAATGTGCGACAATGAAGGCCAGGGGGTGCCCTTAGCAGAGCCTCCCTACAGGAGGCCACCTCTCCCGACAACACCCCCGCGGCAGCTCTGAGAGAACCTTCCTGAGCAGGCCCGCGTTCTTAGAAAGGGTCTGAGAGACAGGTAACTTCATGGCAACTTGAAGATATCTAAGTGTAGGGGTGGTGTCCTTATGGGAACTCCTTATGGGGGTGGCCTTATCCTAGAGAGCCCAGGGAACCTCTTCCTACTCCCACCTCCACTCTGCCTTCACCTTCCTCAAGACCACCGCCATTGGATCCACAGGACTCTGCACCTTGCTGCACTCTGCACCATTGCATGGATCGCAGAGACTTATGGACCAGTACTGGACTCGTGGACGTGAGTTGGGCAGGGCTGGGATGTTTTCCTGATACACAATTCCTTCTTGATAGAAAGCTCTCTCTTACCCATCTATGAGTGTCACTGGATTTGTTTCTCTAGTCAACCCGGCCTAACACAGGGTCCAAAGTGGGGTGGAGGGTGGGGGGTGAGGGGTCGTGGGTGATGTTTTCACATGAATTAAAATGGGCTGGGCCCACCTGACATCCCTGCCTGGCGGTGTGGCGTCTATGTGTGAGTGAATTGGGACGGATCTGCTTGTACAAACACATCAGACTCACATCTCAACAGTCCTTCTCTACTGTGTGTCCGGGTTCCTCACACAGCACCTGCCAGGAAAGCAAATGGGCCCAGACCTCTCCTGACCTCGGGTTTGCGCTTCTCCCGCAGACGGCTCAGTGTGGTTTGATTCAATTCCCTCTGCCAGCGACAGCTCCAAATGGGCCGGTTTAATTAGAGGTAGTACTTGATGACGAGCCAACAAGGACTCCTCAATTAACGAGGCTCAGCCGGCTCCTCAGCAGTGCCATTACCTCTGCAGAAAGCACTCCTGGCCAGCAAGGCATGCTCGGAGGCGCAAGCGGCAGGAACCTGACCCAACAGATGTCCTGAAAATTCCCTCATGGTCGCAGAGCCCAGACCCCTGCTCCAGGAGCCCACCCACCTCTCCCTTCAGTCGGGAGCTGTCGGGAACAGGGAGGAGACTCTCAGGGGGGTGAGGCCGAGATGAGACCATTACAACCCAGGGTAACAGCTGCGGGACGGCGGGGCAGAGGAGGAACTAACCCGTCTGGACTCACAAAAGGAAATGCGCTTGAGCTGGCTCTTGGGGTGCACACAATGTTGTCATGCACAGAAAACAGGGAGGCCCAAGTGTGCTGCCCAAACCTCCGAGCAGCTTCAGGGTACACGCAGGGGTGGGGGAGGAGGCCAGGAGGCTAGGAACCAAGGCTAGAAGAGCAGGTGGAGGCCAAGAGGCAGAGGGCCGGGTGGCTGGGTACCCCTCTGACAGGGCTACGTCTGCGGCAGTGACGTGTCTGAGGCAGGAAGCCACACAGACAAAGCACTGCATTTGGTGAAGCCCCGTTAGCAGCGATGTAGAAGATAAGAACGAATAGGGGTGAGAGGCTGCCTCCATGGAACATGAGCGTGGGGAGGGCAGAGGTTGTGTCTGCTTTGTGACTGTGTCTCGGTCCTCGGCATTTGGGCATCTCCAAAGTGCTCACTCACCGTGCCGCCAGGGCTCCTACTAAAGGAACAGGAAAAAAGGCCAGGCCACGTACGGCTAAAGCTAGTGAAAGTCAGACTGAGACGACACAATTGCTTCAGACCCAGGAGGGAGGACAGACCTGAGGCAGAGTGGCTTGAAATGTGACAGGTAGGGGCTTAGGCCCAGAAGGAGAGAAGAAACCAAGGCTTTCTGGAATACAAGATGACCAACCTCGGGTCCAGGTGGTACAAAACGAGTAGTTTTGGGCACAGATCCGCTGGATCAGCGCAGGATGCTTGGGGATCTGGGATTTACACAGCTGAATCAGACTGTCCACAATGACTGGGCTTGGAGAAAAGAAGAAATATTGGGATGACTTAAAGAACAACAGACTGACTCCAAGGTCTATTGGAAGGAAATCTAAGTCGCTTGGGAAACTTACCAGTAGGTCTCTCTCTTGGGGGTGTCTTCTGTGGAGTGCCAGAGGCGAGCGTGAAACACCGCGTTCAGCACGCGCGCATCTTGGTTCTCTATGTGGTTTCCTGGATCGTCAGCAATGCTGCGTAATTTCTCCGGGAGGCCATCTATTAACTGGGTCTTGGTAAGCCAGAGGGCCTGCTTTACACCTTTGGAGTAATCACACACACAGAGAGAAAAGGACTAAGGAACAGGTGGTGCGTAAGTCTGCAAGATAGCATCATTGTGGGGAAAAGCTGCCTTCAGGGAGACTGGCTTTGTCCCAGGAAACAGGAGGAGTCAAGAACCGAAAATGAAGAAGGGGTGGGAAGCGAGAAGAGTCAGATTTCAACCCAACTTCAGGACTGAATTGCTAGTTCAAGCTGGTTAAGTTATTTCAGGTAGTGAGCCTTCACTTCATCGCTTATTCTGTTGGCTGCGGCTTAAACGTAAAGCCCAATTTGTCCTCAAGATGCATGGCTAGGGTCCCTGGGTGGCTCAAATGATTATGCACTCAACTGCTAACTGCAAGACTGGCAGGCTGAACTCAACCAGAGTGCCTCGGAAGAAAGGCCTGGCGGTCTATTTTTGAAGGGTTATAACCTTGAGACCCTAAAGAGCACGCTTTGTAACAAGGGGGGCTGCCATGGGTCAGAATCAACTGCTGGCTTGTTAGGTTGCAGGCACTTTGCAGGAGTCCCTCCAGGCAATATCTCTGTGGTAAGGAATGAAAGGCAAGGGAGGATAACGCGAGGACTCAAATTTAAGGCTCGGAAGACAGGCAGCCCAACGGACAGATGACATTTACAAATGTAACTGATAACCTGAGTTTCAGCCCTGACATGTCCACTTTTCCTTCAACATGAAAATGGATTAAAATATCGAGATTCCCTAGTTCACTAGTCCATGAACGATGTGACCTATTTATTGGGTGTCACAACCCACTTACTCTGCCAGCTTTACCTCCGAGTTAGCGGGAATCTTAAGGAACGGAGGAGACGCTCAGAGATGCTAAGGAATTGCCTTCGAGTCATTGCAGTCCTGCAAAGGACAGGCTGGGATAAGAACCTGACCCTGGCCAGCCCGCTTCCCTAGCCCTGTATCTGGCAGAATTTTATTAGTCTTTACAGAAACTCTGCGAGAGGTGAATGTGTGGGATACATTTTCAGCCTAGTCAAATGTGCAGTTTTAACTTCCAAAATCCTGCTAATGTACCAACCCACGTGCTAATCTCTTACCAGGGCCACTCAAAGGTGCCAAGTCTCGTGAGGTGGTTCACGGCAGCCTGTGAGGGCATCGGCGTGTGTAAAGACTGGGCAAGCTGCGTTCTGGAACGTCTTTGAGCAGCTTAAGAGCATGGCTAGTTGACTTTTTTCCAAACCTAGGACTTATTCTCTGGCTTAGTCTCAAATTCCTGTCTAGTGTCTCTTTCTTGATTTAAAAAAAAAAAAAACAGAATAAACCAGTTTATTCCAACTCACAGTGACCGCAGAAGACGGAGCAGGACTCCGTCCCATAGGACTCCCAAGGCTTGTAAATCATTATGGAAGCAGACTACCTCGTCTTTCTCCCACAGAGTGACTAGTGGGTTCAAACTGCTGACCCTTTGAGCACTTAACCACTGTGTCACTGTGGTCAAGTGCCGTAGAGTTGGTTCTGACTCATATGGACCACAGAACAGAACACTGCCTAGTCCTACGCCATCCTCACAATTGTCCATTGATGAAACCACCGAGTCAATCCATTTTGTTGAAGGTCTTCCTCTTTGCTGCTGCCCGTTATTTTACGGAGCGTGATGTCCTTCTCCAGGAACTGGTCACTCCCAACTGCATGATGCTTCAGCTGGGACTGGTCACTAAGAACACTGACCCAGGAAGCCGGCGCTCGGGCCCAAGCATCATCACTAACCCACAGTGAGCCTGCGGGCAAACCGATCCTGAGGGGAGGGGCCCGCAGAGTCATCTGCTGCATCTTGGCATGATACCTCCCTCCCATCGGCACCCAGAAGGCTCCTCCGAAGCAAGTGTGGCAAGACTTCGTCTCACAGACTTTGGGCATGTCAGGAGAGCCCAGTCCTTGGAGAGGGGCACCATGCTTGGTAAGGTGGAGGGGCCTCAAAAAGAAGACCCTCATCGAGATGGATTGACACGGTGGCCGCAACAATGGCCTCAAACATAAACAAGCAATGCTTTGTTCTGTTGCACAGAGGGTCAGGAAGGGGTGGAAATGATTCGAAGGCACTTAACAAAGACAACAACAGCAAAGTGTCCCCTCTGCAAGTGTCAGAGCTGCATGGGGCAATTTGAGCCATCTGTCAAAACCACTCACTAAACAAGACATAGAGGCTCGGGAAGGTTCGGCCCAGAACCACACAGTTGAGTAAGAGTGCAAGCTAGCAACCAGGTCCCTTCGCTTGGCACAAACTGGCTGTTTCCTGACACGTGCACCACAGGTCTTTACAGCGTGCCATCATTTCATTTCTGTAGCCCCACTTAGTCCTCTCACTCGATGCGAATCACGAACGCCCCATTTCGCAGATCAAGAAACCAAGGTTGGGGTGCGGGCAGGACCGGGAACCAGTAGCTTCCCGCCCTGCCGCTGGCCTCACCCTCGATCAGGCGGCAACGCTGGTGGAAAATGTGGCAGGTCTGCTCCTTGTACAGGGGCTGCTCGTGAACCGGGGGCGTGCGGCTGAACTTTGGGTGCTTCCAGCCGCGGTCCCAGGGCGGGAAGACCGGCCTCGCCATCCCAGGCACGAAGTGCATCTTCCCCGCGTAGGTGATGGGCTCCAGGCCAGGGATCTCGTACACTCGGTCCAGGGGACGAGGCTCAGGCTTCCGCGTGGAGCGCACACCCCACTCATACGCCCAGCGTCTCGGGGCCCCGCAGCCACCAAGGTCGAACCTCCCGGGGCGGGGGAGCGCCCGCCTGGCGGACCCCGATGCCAAAGCCATCACGACCCGGGAGCTTCCAGACCTCCACCTGGGCGCCGCCATCTTCCCCGTCGCAGGGCCTGCTGGGAACCGAAAGGGGCGGAGCCGCAAGCCAGCATTTAAGAATGGCAGCAGCCTCAACCAATCAGATCACTATTATTCTTGCATTGCTCCACCCCTCGGGGTGTTCTCTTTCTTTATTCGTGAAACCCGCTACGTGCTCCCCGCCTCCCCGCGGGGGCGGACCCTGCAGGACCCCGAAGGGGAGGAGCGCTGGCGTGCAGGGTGAGTGGCGGCTGCCGGGCCCCGGGAATTCATAGCCGAATTTAGTCTGAATTGTAGACCGTCCCTGGCCGCTTACAAGCAGTGGGAACTTGGGCAAGGCACTTACACACTGAGCCACAGTGTACTTCGCTGTCAAGTTAGGGCTAGACATTTCTAAGCAAGCGCACACACCACAACTCTGGGAGACACAGTGGGGGGCTAGGAAGGAGCCCTGGTGGAGTAGTGATTACACGGTAAGCTCCTAACCACAAGGTAAGCAGTTCGATACCGCCAGCTGATCCTCAGGAGAACGATGAGGCTTTCTCCCATAGAGTACCCTCGCCTCTCGGAACCCCCACAGGCAGCTAGTGTGTGAGTGATGGTTTCCACCCTGAGCCTGACTGCACCCTCTCCAACGCCTGAAACCTTCCTTCTTTTTCCTCGGGATTTCCCTGTCTGCTTCCTCGGCTAGAATGAAGTTGCTCCTTGAAAAAAAACCAAAGAAGATTCCAACTATTAACCCTAGAGGACAAAGTGGAACTGCCTCTTTGGATTAAGATTTGGTTTCTGCCGATCTTACTAACAGAGCAGGAAACCTCATTTATCTCCCTCGGAGCAGCTGGTGAGCTTGACCTGCCACCTCCCAGTTGGCACCGACTCCTCATGCCCAGGGGCACCAGAGCTCCTAGTTAACAGACCCATCCCCTGTCTCTGAGCGGATTCTGTACAGGGTTTCTAAGACCAAGCTTTATGGAAGCAGACAGCCTCATCTTTCTCTCACAGGGAAGCTGCTGGGTTTGAACTGCCAACCAATACCAAACCCGCAACACCACCCATTGCAACGTACCACACGTTCTGTCTCTTTTCCCGAGTTATCTTACTCTACCCATTAGCACTGACATACAACATGTTTCCCACTTTTATCTTGTGTAGTGCTCTCTGACTCCAATGTGAGCTCCTTCAGGGCAGGGGTTTTCCTTTGTTCGCTGCTGCATCCAGGGCCCTAAACAGCGTCCCAGCACATAGCCCTTCAGTAATACAGGTCCAGTGATGAATACCTGCTAGAAACCGTGTGCATGGTAGACAATGAGAAAGGGAAGGTTCCAAGAGGCCTTCTGAGGGAGGTGAGCTTTAAGCCAAAGCCTGAAGGGTGGGGAGTGTGTCAAGCAGAGGGGACAACAGCTGACCTAAAGATCGTGCCTCTCAGACTGAAAAATGGAGCCTGACAGAGGGCATGACCCGGGTCTGTAAAATTCATGGCTGGAGACCCGACCTGTGTCCACCCGCGGCTGGGTGGCTGAGGGAACCTGTACTCCAGAATGTGAAGCAGTCATTAAAGGAACGGTGCTAGCACCCTACACCTCATGAACCACAGGGAGGAGCCTGGAGGGCGACTTGCTGAGTCACAGCAGGACACCCATCGGCTGCCGCGCAAGCTATCTGGAACTGGCAAGGTGTGGAGACCGGCGGCTGGAGGTTGTGTGGGGCGGAGGGGAGAAAGGCATGGGGTTCTCTGCTCTCTGTCTGGGTTGGTGGTGATTGCATCGAGTTGTGGCTAAAATGGCAAGCGCCGTGTGGTGCCTACTTTACACAATTAAAAAAAACCATGACTGACATGACCCACTCCCCAAACACCAGAGAAAGTGGCATTACGAAAATGTGGAGATTGTACATTTCAGACCAAGAGGGATCAAAGTTAACGCTTACACGGTATAGCAGTTTCCAGGGAGCAGAGCACGTCAGTCACTCGGAGTGAGGGGCCAGACCTCACTCCCTCAGAGTCGGTCATCCACCTCTTCCTTGCCCATCTGACTTCTAGACTGTTGCCTCAGCGGCCTTGAAATCAAGCTGTTTTCCTTGCCTCCTTTTCCTATAAAAACGAGCAACCAAAAACCTCACAGCCAGTGGGTCAGTTCTAACCCACAGTGACCCTGTAGGACTGGGTGGAACTGCCCCTGTGGGTTTTTGCGCTCTCAACGTGCGGGTCGTGACCCCTTTGGGGTCGAATGACCCTTTTACACGGGTCACCTAAGACCATCGGAAAACACTTAAATTTCAGATGCTTTTTAAACCTACTGCCACAAACTGTAGCAATGTAGTTTACTGTTGTTATATTATGACTGTTACCCATACTACACCATGCTTCTTGAAAAAAGTTCATTTATTTGTCATTAGAAATACGTATTTCACAATATATAATTACATATTGTTTTTGTGCTGAATCACTCCGCTTTAATTATGTTCACTTTGTAACAATGGAAATACATCCTGCATATCAGATACTTACATTACAATTCATAACAGTAGCAAAATGACAGTCATGAAGTAGCAACGAAAATAATATTATGGGGGCAATGAATGTACAGATGCGCTTTACACAATTGATGTGTGTATGGATTGTGATAAGAGTTGTATAAGCCCCTAATAAAATGATTTAAAAAAAAAGAAAGAAAATAATTTTATGGTTTGGGGTCACCACAACACGCGGAACTGTATTAAAGGGTCGCAGCATGAGGAAGGTTGAGAACCACTGCTGTAACTTTACAGGAGTGGAAAGCCTCCTCCTCCCAAGGACAGAACGACTGGTGGTTTTGAACTGCTGACCTTGAGGTTAGCAGCCCAACCTGTAACCACTATGCCGCTAGGGTCCCTTTTCTTTTTTGTTTTTAAATCATTTTATTGGGGGCACATACAGCTCTTATCACAATGCATCCATCCATCCATTGTGTCAAGCATATTTGTACATTTGTTGCCACCATCAGTTTCAAAATATTTTCTTTCTACTTGAGCCCTTGGTATGGGCTCCTCATTTTTCCCCTCCCTCCCCCTACCCCCTCATTCATGAACCCTTGATAATTTATGGATTATTATCATTCTGTCATGTCTTACACCGACCAATGTCTCCCTTCACCCAGTTTTCTGTTGTCCGACCCCCTGGGAGGAGGTTCTATGTAGATCATTGTGATCGCAGTTCCCCTTTCTCCCCCACCTTTACCTTACCCTCCTGGGATCACTACTCTCATTATTGGTCCTGAGGGGTTATCTGTCCTGGATTCCCTGTGTTTTCAGCTCTTATCTGTACCAGTGTACATGCTCTGGTCATGCCAGATTTTTAAGGTAGAATTGGGGTCATGATAGTGGAGGAAGAGGAAGTATTAAAGAACTAGAGGAAAGTTGTGTGTTTCATCGGTGCTATACTGCACCCTGACTGGCTTGTCTCTTCCTTGTGACCCTTCTCTAAGGGGAAGTCCAATTGTCTCCACTCCACACCACCCCTCAGTCACATTGGTATGATTTTTTGTTCTGGGTCTTTGATGCCTGATACCTGACCCCATCGACACCTCATGATCACACAGGTTGGTGTGCTTTTTCCATGTGGGCTTGTTGCTTCTCAGCTAGATGGCTGCTTGTTTATCTTCAAGCCTTTAAGACCCCAGCCGGGCACCATCAGCTTTCTTCACCACCTTTGCTTAGGCACCCTTTTGTTTTCAGCAATGATGTCGGAAAGGTGAGCATTGGGGAATGCCAGGTTATTAGAACAAAGTGTTCTTGTGTTGAGGGAGTACTTGAACAGAGGCCCAATGTCTGTCTGTTACCTTAATACTTAACATATAAATATCTGTACAGAGATCTATTACCCTATTGTTATCTATAAAGATATTTAATTATGTAAATACCTGTATTTAGACCTCTATAAATGCCCATTTGCCTACTAGTTCTTTCCTCTATTTCCCTTTACTTTCTTCCTGCCCCACTGTCACGTTCAGCCTTCATTCGGGTTCAGTCATTTCTCTCAGTTACATTGCCCTTGATCAAGCCCCACCAGGCCTCCTACAGCCCCCTCGCCATTGCCTCAGAGGACAGCACTGAAGCTACAGCCCAGGGAGAGGGGCGTGCCTGGTCAGAGCACACAGGAGCAAATGAAGAGGGAAAGAGAGAGAGTGGAACACATCCTGGCCCACCAAACGCCCAGGATGGTGATTCCTGTTCAGAGCAGCCAATGCACAGAGAGGACCATAGGGCCCCACCATGAGACACGATGTCCCTCACTGACCCCTCGTGCTATGGGGGACAACACTGGAGACAGAACGGGAATTGTGCCCTATCTGACCCCACCAAATAGGAGCGAAACACTAAGGGCATGCAACAGAGCAGCAAGGGGAGCAACCCCCCGGCCCACCCCCCCCCACCCCCCGGGAAATACAAAAAGTAGACTGTGGAGCCAGGGCATGGCACCCCATCAGACCTGAATGGGCAACACTCCTAGAGGTCAACAAACAGACCTGGAACTATTTATAGGCTTTTCTTTTTTTCTTTTGTCATTGGGTTTTTGGTGTTTGGTTTTGCTCTGTCTTGTTTTTGTGCTTATTATTGTCTGTGCTTGTCTATCTAGATAAGATAGGTGGAATAAACAATCTGGAGGAGAAAACAACCGGACCAATGGTTGGGGGTGGGGGTGGGCAAGGGAGAGGGAGAGGCAGGGGATGGGACGTGGGTGTTAGCAAACCCAGGGACAAAGGAACAACAAGTAATCTAAACTCAACAGTGGGGAGGGTGTACGAGGCCTTTCTTTTCTTATAGCGCACCTATTTTAAAACAATAGTCGGGCTGGTTCATGAGATGAACGTTGCTTTTTAAAAAACCCAAGACACAGCCCAAGGAGTTGACAGTCTCAATGAGAAGAAATGCACGCAGGCGTGTTGTTTCTGAACAGTGGGAAATGCTGCATTACAGAGAGTCCCTTATTTGACCAGGCCACCTGCTGTGACCACTAGCCACCAGGGCCAGTGGTTTGAAGCCATCAGTGGTTCTGGGGGAGAAAGATGGAGCTGTCTGCTTCTGGGAGCTTTAAGCCCCAGACACCCCAAAGGGCTCTGCCCTGTGGGTTTGCTCCCAGTGGGGATTC
>NW_022104341.1:73273993-73321713 GCF_000313985.2 Echinops telfairi
TAAGTGCAGTGAGTGCTGGGTGGGTGGGGGAGCACATGTGCTCGTGTTCCCCATCATTCCCCAGCCCTCCCTGCCATGGTGGCAGCTCCCCAGATTTCCATTGTCCAGGTGGAGACCCGGTCAGTCTAACTGACAGCTGGAGCCTGCATGACTCAGCCCATCTCAGACCCAACTTTCCCTCTTCCTCCTCCTCCCCAGACCCTCCTGCTTTTGAGGCCACTGACAGCCAGAGACCCACGCCAGAGATCTGGGTGCCTCTGGCCCCTCTGTGCCCCACCGCCACATCTAGTCAGTTCTGTGCCCGCTTGGCCCCTCTACCTGTGTTCTAATGAACTCTCCTGCAGCTGCTGCGGCAGAGCCTGTCCGCACCTCTAGCCTCCGCCTCCTGTTCTCCAGTGCTTGAGGAGCAGCAGGTCCAAGGGCGAACACCTGGGGTGCGATCCCAGTGCCTACTTTAGGAGCTGTGTTACCGTGGGTAAGGAGCCCAGTGGCCCTGGGGTGAGGCATTGGACGGCTAACTGCAAGGTGTGCCATTCGAACCCACCAACCGCTCTGTGGGAGAAAAATGAGGCTAGTACTCCCATAGAGAGGGACAGATTTGAAAAGCCCATTTAGGGTGGTAGCGTAAATTGAAATCAGCTCCGTGGGAGTGGGTGGCCCTGGGTAAGTCACTATGCGTCCCCAGAGCCTTGGTTTCATCTGTCAGTTGGGACCTCCATACCTCCCTTGTTGTAAAGATCAGGTAAGATGTAACCATGGGGCAGGTGGATCTCACCAACAGTGCTCAGGGAGACTCAAGTCACTGCCATTGAATTGATTCCTATCATGGTGACCCTCTAGGTCAGAACTGCCCCGTGGGTTTCTGAGACTGGGACTTTTGACAGCAGTAAAAAGCCTCATCTTTCTCCCTCAGAGCAGCTGGTGGTTTTGAACCACTGGCCTTGCAGTGAGCAGCCTAGCCCAAACCCACTACACCACCAGGGCTCCTTGAGTGTAAGAAGGCAGACAGGAGAGCTTAAGGAGTGGGGCTCTCTTCACATAACGGTGGGACGATGGGCAGAGGAGAGCGGTCAGTCTGGGCTGGGGTTGAAGACAGGTGACAGAAATAAAGCAGGGCTTGGACCTGATTGTCACCAGAGTCGGGGTTGGGGGCTCCTTTGTGGGGCAGGAGGGGATTGTGATCAGGAAGGGACCCGCCGAGTATTTGTGACTGTGCGCTAGCTGCACAGGTGTGCTTGGATAACGATGCGTTGCCCGTAAGCAACGTACATGCTTCTTTCCATAGGTGTTCTTTACTCTGAGCATGTTAAAAATGCAGTGAGATAGCCTGTCATTCAGAGCACAGGCAGAGGCCGGGAAGCCGGCTCCAGCTGGCCGCCCCCACCCACAGTGCAGCTGACTGCTCACGGACTCGCCCCTGTGCTTGGCCCATGCCAGCCGCGGGAGAGCAAGCCGCACAGAGGTGACCAGAGCATGACCTGCATGTTTTCTGTCTTCCAGCTGGTGCGGGAACAGGGCCTGGGCCTGAGCCCTACTCTGGGAAGACCACCCTGTGCCCGCCTCAGGTCCTGCCCAGGCCCCACTGACCATGGGCGAGAGGGAGGAGGATGACGGTGATGAAGAGGAGGCCTGGCTGCAGCTGTGCCCCGTGGAGCCCCTGCCCTCCCAGTGCTGTGGCGGTGGCTGCACCCCCTGTGTGTTCGACCTCTATCACCGAGATCTGGCCAGGTGGGAGGCGGCCCGGGCCAGCAAGGACAGGAGCCTGCTGAGCCGGCAGGAGCCCCAGGTGAGGGCGGGCTGCCCCTCCCTCAGCAAGGGTCAGGGCTGCGGTCTGCGGGCCTTGGTGACCCGGCCCACGTCACCTCCTCTGCAAAGCCCCCACTGACTGCACAGCACATCCCAAGCCTGGGCCCTGCAGCTTCAGGCACAGTCCCTTTCCCAGGGCTAAGGATTGGTGATGGCTAACAGGGCCTGGCACGTGTTTAAATTAAGCCTCTTGGATTGTGTGGAGGCCCTGGGGACTGGAGAGAGATCAAGACCAGCCTTCCTGTCTTGCGCGGCGCAGACTCCAGAAACACCAGTCTCACTGCCAGCGAGTCAATGCAGACTCAGAGAGACCCTGCAGGACAGGGCAGAACTGCCCCTGTGGGTTTCCGAGACTAGCTCGTTACAGGAGTAGAAAGCCTCATCTTTCTCCCACCGAGCTGCTGGTGGTTTTGAACTGCCGACCGTGCAGTTAGCAACCTAACACATAACCACTAAGCCACCTGGGCTCCCCACGGAGCAAACTGGCACGTGGTACATACTAGGTAAGCTGGGCGTGATAATATAAATAGGGGATGCTATTATCATTACCACCGCCACTACTACGATTACACTTATTCTTTCTCCTTTCTGAACTGCCCGGGTGGGGGCTTCACGGTCTCATTGAAGCCAGGTAGCCTCTCACTGCGACGTGTGGGAAGGTTAACCCTTCTACTCTTAGAATGTCAGAGTCCTTGGCGTTCCACCCCTGCATTGTACAGAGAGGGCAACTCAGGTCTCAGTTCCTCTGTTGCTACACAGAGGCCTGCTTTGAATCCGCACGCTGGTCGCCTGCTGCTGGGTGGGCTTTCCATTGTCCATGCCCCTTCTGGTCAGTGTAGAGCAGACAGGGCTCCTCCCATGTCCAGGCAGCTCAGCTTTGGCAACAATGCCACAATGTTACCTGACGTCACCCTTGTTTTCCGCCAGTAGGACCTAAACCGACCTAGAGACGCACCATGCTTCCTCTGTCGGTATCCATTAGGTGCTGTTGTCTCCATTAACTGACCCCTGTGAGGTGGGGATGGGGTAGAGCTCCTGGCCTCGGTCCGCCAGGCAACCTGGGTGCCCTCCTCCTCTGCCCATCGGGCCAGTTCACTGTTTTCTGATCTCACTCTCTCCCAGAGGTTCCCCGGGCGACCAACCATGGCTCCTGGCAGCCCTCCTTCCCCCCACCCTATGCCCTTCTCTCCGAAGCACCACCAGCCACTGCTGTCTAGATGCCTGGTTTAGAGTTTGCTGTTTGCTGTTGACTCTGCCTGCTAAACTGGATTCCAAGAGAGGACACTGCTCTAGGCACCCCTCCACTCCCCGCCCCAGGCAGTGCAGTGGAGTTTCTCCCAGACCTCCCTGGAGCAAAGCAAAGACGCCAGGGTGCCAGCCCTCAACAAGCCCAGCTTCTAGAAGGGGGTCAAGACCCACGGTCATGTGTGGCTCAGGACCTTGCCATTCAGTTCTCACCCACTACCATGGGGCCAACCCAGTAGAACAGAGGAGAACTGCTCCTAGGGTTTCCAGGGCTGCAAATTTTTATAGAAGTAGACAGCCAGCCTCATCTTTCTCCTGAAGAGCAGCTGGTGGGCTTGAACCACCGATCTTGTGGTTCGCAGCCCACCACTTATCCTACCAGGGCGCCTAGGATTGAACTGGCAATGCGTTCAAATAACCAAGCGTCACAACACTTTTGGAGTACTTGCCATTGAAGGCTCACTTCTTGCACTTAAATGCATCGGCGTGAACTCGTTCAATCCGCTCCGACCCCTGTGTGGCGGGCGCTATCGTCCTATCGAAGAGGAAGTGCAAGTCTCAGCGCCTGACTGACTTACCCAAGGTCGTACAGCTGGGGAGAGGGGCCGGACGTGAAGGCGAGCAGTCTGACTTGAGAGCCCAGCGTGATGAGCACCGCGTGAGAGAAAGGCCCGAGGCACCGGCGGTGAGCCCAGGCCCAGGCCGGCCAGTTCAGGGTGGGATCCCGGGCACGTCCCTTTGGCTTGCTGAGTCTCGGTTTTCTCATCCGAAAAAGGGGATGTTGAGATGGTTGGTACTTGGTCGGTGGCTTTGAGGATTTCATAAGATGAAGCTGTAATGCACCTGGCACATAGTAGGTACTCAGTAAATCGCTGTTCTACCCAGTATATATAAAAGGAAAATGTACTGATATTACAGGGTTTTTATTATTTTCATAAAGAACTGCATGTTTCTACTAATATATTTTTTTTCTTTTCATAAAGTAATAATAGCAGAAGAATTTAAAATTGGTAAGCCATTTAAATTTTATAAAGGTTACCCAGGATGAGTGGCCCAGAGAGTCAAATGATAGCCTAAGGCCACGCAAGTGGACAACAGCCGGGCTGGGGCTAAGCCCGACTCCCCCGGTAGCTTAGCCGGGTGCCTGGTGGCCCTGGTGGTGATGAAGAGGTGGCCCTGAGCTTGGGTGGGAGGCGGGGGTACAGGTGTCATGAAGACCAGGCCTGTGGTGTTGGTGGCAATGCCCCAGGGAGTTGGGGCTATAAGATTTGGTGCCTCAGGGGCACTCAGTGCCCAGCCCTGAGCAGCGCGGGTCTCAGAAGCGAATTGGGTTTGGGCATTTATAGGAGAGGGGAACCCATGAGGCCTGGCACTCAGAGAAGGCTTCCTGGAGGTGGTGTAGGTGGGTTGGGGCAGTAAAGGTGCTGGGCTCCACCTTAGAAGACCCACACTTGAGTCCCTGCACCCCATGTGGCCCTGGACAAGTAAGCCTTAGACCTCAGCCGGCCACTTAGAGCACCCGTAGGCCCCATCACTCTCAAAATGCTGTCCATCTGAAGCTGAGCAGATGGGCAGGGTGGTCAAGACTGACAGAGACTCGAATGTGTGTTCTGGGTAGAACTCAGAGCTTGAGCAAGGAAGCACCCAGAGGCAGGAGGCAGCAGGGCATTTGGGAGGGATGAAGGAAAGACAGCACCGGTCGCATTTGAGGTCCACTGAGGCTGGGTGGGACCCAAGGCCCCGAGTGTCCAGCTAGGCGCCGGCTTTGTCCAGGGCCAGCTCTGTGTCAAGTGCCTGGCACCCTTAGGCCCTAGCACGAGAGCAGTGAAGATGGGACTGGGCTCCGTCATACAGAAAACGCTCCGTGCAGCCAGCCACTCAGTGGGAGGGGTGGGTGCCTGGACGTCCCCGATCCCGGCCCTGGGCCTGACGGACCTACTGCTGTTACAGAGCTGCCCTTCCGGCTTGAACCCAGAGACCTTCCTGGCCTTCAGCATCAGCACCGTGGACAAAGTCACTGAGGACACCTATCTGGCCCGCTTTGCATTGCCTAGGAACAGCCAGCTGGGCCTGCGGCCTGGCCAGCACCTCATCCTACGGTACATGCGGGCGGCAGTGGCAGAGGGCCCCGGGTTGCCATTTGGTGCCTGCAGGCCCCTGGCAGCAGGCTCCCCTACAGGACCCCAGGGGAGCAGCGGGCCCCACTGCTGCTGTCACCAAGCTGGGGCAGAGAAGGAACATGGTGAGGGTTTGCGGCACCGCTGGCCGGCCATGAGGTGACTCTGCGCTTTCTTTTTTCCAGAGGGACAGCGGGTGGCTTAGAAGTTCAGAGAGCGTATACGCCCATCAGCCCTGCCAATGCGAAAGGATACTTTGAAGTTTTAATTAAGGTGAGCTGACCCACCTGAGGATGTTCTGAGATGCCAGGGACCGGCGCCCCGCTTGCCCATTTGCTTGGAGCAGGCCAGTTCCCACTGGTGTACAAAGCCCGTGTCCGAATGGGAGGAGGCTGGTGTGCAGCTGGGGCAGGGTGGTGGGAGAGACCCTCCCCCAGCTCCTCCTCTCTGGGATGCGGGGGCTGCTAGACCACCACTGCAAGGCCCACCCCTGACCAGGAACAGACAAGACGGTGAAGGCTCCGCGTCCCACCTTTTACCCATTGGAGTTCAGGGAAAGGGGCCCAAACACCTCAGCTCTTGTGCTGGGCTGGGGCCCTGCGATGAACCCACAGAGGGCAGGTGAGCAGTCCAGGACTGGACGCCATGGACAGAGGAGGCAATACCAGGGTCACCAGAACGACATGGACACTTCCCTCCTAGAGTCCGCACAGGGGACACCGCCTCTGACACTTTGATTCTGGACTGGGGGGGCAATATGTTCCTACTGTCTGACGTCACCTGCTCTGTGGTCACTTGTTAAGGCAGCCCCAGCATCACTCCAGTGTCTGCCTCTGGCCCCAGGGTGACCACAGAGCCCTCCCTGTGGGCCTCTTCTTTTAAGGACCTCAGTCGTTGGGGTCAGAGGCCATCCGAGGTCAGTGTGACTTCATCCTAACTAATGACGTTGGCAGTCATCATTCTTCCAGATGAGGTCAATCTGGAGGTTCCGAGAAAGACGTGGGTTTTGGGGGGGCCGGGCAGCATTCAGTCCAGTTCACTGTGCCCAGGGGGCGGGATGCAAGCGAGAGAATCAGGTGGCACAGGGAGGACTGGGAGGGCAGGGTCATTGAGCTGGGCCTTGAAGGGTGCGAGTCAGGGAAAAGTGCTCCAGGCCCAGGGGCGGGTAACCAGAGACAAGAAGGGGTCTCCGGAGGCCTCAGGTCTGAAGTGGCTGGAGGCCAAAGTTGACTGACGGGAGATGAACTTGGCATCAGACACGCCCAAGGTCTAGGGCCCGTGGAAGTTGAGTAGGTCCACAGCGCTTCCAAGGTTGTGCTCTTGACAGAAGTAGACTGTTGGGAGCTGCCAGTGGGTTCGAACCACTGACCTCCTGGTTAACAGTGGAGTGTCTAACTCCCTGTGAGCCCTCTGGAGTAGGCAGCAGGTGCAGGGAAAGTCGTGAAGGGCCACTGAGGTGGAGGCAGTCATCGGCTTGCCACACCGTGGGATTGCTGATCCTCTGATGGACACGAAGACAGCAGTGTGTGTGGGTCAACCTAATACATGGTTCCAGAGAAGTGCTTCCCAAAGCGGGCGAGCCCCCACCCCCCACCCCCGTGTCTGGGTGGGCGCTGGAGTGACCCATGGGGGCTGCAAAAGCAGTTCCCTACACTTGACCTGCCCCATGGGCTCTGCTACACAAGGTTTCCATTGCTGGGCAGCAGTAGCCACCGTCTTCTAGGAAGAGCGTGGGGGGAGCCTGTGCGAGTCTACACCATCGCTCTCCAAAGGGGACCCGACACCCCCATGTAAGAATAGCCCTCACATTCTTTCTGTATCCCCCTTGTGGGCCAGGAATTATGATTCCCACGCCACCAATCAGCAGACTGAGAACCCAGGAGGAGCCCAGACTCCACAGCTAGAAAGAAGTACTGCTGGTGGGAGCGCCCGGGAGGGCCCCCAGCGCTGCCTCCGCCCGCCTTTCCTGGCTGCCGGCGTTTATCCCTCACACATAAATAAGCTTGGATGGGATCCCTTCTCCACACAACTGTTTGTCTGGGAGATTCCGCAAGTCCTCTCCAAATGGCCTGCTTCCCCCACTGCTTGTCTGGGGTGCTCTGCGGGAGGGATAAGCCGGGAGATGCGCCACAGGCTGCGGGCCTCTCCCCACCCGCAAGGCCTGTGTTTTCCTCCGCTTACTGAAACGCCTCCCTTCAGAGAGCTGCTTAATTACCCCTAAGCCGCTGGCTGGGAAGAGCCAGACATGTCTTTGCAGGTTGAGAAGCGGGCGGGTGTGGGATGTTAGGCCTGCCCTGTGTGGAAAGGCAGGAGGCACGGCGTTCTCAGGTACCTGCGGGCTGCAGGTGCTGCTTCTGGTTCTGGAGTCTGGTGACCTCATCCCGGCGTCACAGTTGCCCAGCGTCATAGCCCAGCAGACCACACGACCCCATGTCACAGATGTGGGAACAAGGGACTGGCAAGAGAGTGCATGCGGGCAAATTGTTTCTTCTCGTATTTTAAGAAACCTGGCAGGCCAGGATTCTGGGTGGAGGGAGGTCTTTGCCCTTGTGAGTGACAGATGAGTCCCAATCACATTCTCATACCTAAGATCGATCCCCACAATCCTCCTATAGTAGTGCTGCCTCAAAGTTACCTCTCACTGCCCCGTGGCTGAATGCTCTCTACCTGGCAGGTTTGTCTTTAGGAGCAATCACGTTGTTCCTGCTCTCCTTGCTCAGGGGACTGTCACTCCCTCCCCCTCACCTGCTCCCAGCACTGGTGTGAGGTTACAGTGAACCCTCGTTTATCACGGTTAATCAGTTCTAGACCCTACCGTGATAAATGAAATTCCGTGAAGTAGGATTCCTTATTTGTAAATCAAATATTTTCATAGTTAGAGCATAGAGGACATGAAAAAACACCCTTTAGTCACCATTACACTCGTATTACCCAATTTATTAAATGAAAAAGGGAAAATGCAGTAAAACATTGTGGACGTTACAATTATCATTTATTATTTATTATATTATGAAGTACAACGGATGGAGCGAACAGAAGACTCATTCAAGTCGAAATGGCGTGCAACCTCCACGATTTTCTTGCCATCTTTGATCATATCCAAAAGTTTTACCTTTTCCTGGATGGTGAGCATCTTCCTCTGGCGCTTATTTTTATTGTCAGAAGGCTTAGAAGAAGCAGCTCGTTTAGGAGCCATCATAGGGCTTAGATAAAATTTCTTAAAAATCACAAACAATTACAGCACACTGTACAAAAGCAAAAATGCATCTGATACGTAGCTCCGATACATAGCGATGCAGACAGAAGCGTGTACAGTATGAGCCAATCAGTGGCAGTAATGACAGAGCATGCGCTGTTACGCAAAAACCGCGATAGAGTGAAGCCGCGGAAGTCGAAGCGCGAAGTGGCAAGGGTTCACTGTACTCCTCAAATGAACTCAGGGACCTTTAGGGTCAAGGGACAACCCACTTTGTTACCTATGTGGTTAGCTGTCATTAGAGGGGGGGCTTGCATGCCCCAGAGTATCTAAGGGGATGTGAGAATGCAGTCTTTCTCTCTGCCTAAAACCATGATGGAGGCGAACACCCCAAAACGTTTGTCTCTTAATGTCTTCCCTTCGATGCTACAACCATCCCTCGGGACCCATCTGGATGTGAGACTGGATCTCACGAAACTCGACGAAAAGATCGCCAATGGGGGTCTTCAGTGCGTGTGCTGCTCATTCCAGGCCCCGACGTCAGTCCTTCCCTGTCCAAAGCACAGAACCGTGAAGGGGCACAGAGACACCTGGAAAGAACTCCTTCAAAGAGCCAGTGGTGGACCCCTTAGCCTCGGTCTCCGACCCTGGAAGCAACTCCGGGTACCTGGCTCTCCAGGGGCACGCCGAGATGGCTGCGTGAGCAGGTGCGTTGCTGTGTTGGCAAAACCAGGCCCCTGTCTGCCATCAATCAGGCCTTCCAGTGGAAGGGCTGCCAGTGGAAGGGCCTGGATAGCGGGGAAGACGTGGAGCAAAAGTAAAAATGATAGAAGCAGTCAGAAGGCAGTCTTCCTGGTCTGATAGGGATGACTGGGGCTCAGTCACTCCCCGGGTCTGGAATGGGGCCCGCCCACCCCTGGGGCTCAACTTGCAGCCAGTGGTGGGTGGGCCTGTAGGGTCACCAGTAACACCCGAGAGATGGAAGGGCATCACGAGAGATGGAAGGGCATCACGTACAGGGACAGAGCCCGGAAGGCGGGAGGAGATAGAAAGATGGAAGATTAGGGAACGGAACCAGTGAGCACTGGGAGGATGTGGGAAGAGTGTGGTCACACCACGGATTGCAGTCAATTCCAGGAAACAACATGTGCATGCACTGGGGGATGGAAAACGGATCTGCTCTGTAGACTTTCACCCAAATCAGTCAGACGTAAAACAACTAAAAGCAGCATGATTCCATCGTCCCCAGGCCCCCTGGGAAATACAAGGGGTACCCAGCAACAAGAACAACATGGAGTTGCGCTGGTCAGAGTGGAGCTGTCGCAGTACACATTTTTCCTGTAGGTGAGCATCTGCAGCTCGCTCTGAGTGAACCCAGCGGCGTCTCCTGGGAAGGTTCTCTCTGGTCACAGTGAAGTTTTCCGTGAAAGCAGTTTCATGCGAGCCACTTTTTTTGTGATGGCTGATTTAAGAGAACAGCATGCAGCTGTGAAATTTTGTTTCCTGCTCAGGGTAAAATGGCGAAGAAACTGTTGAACACAGCTCACAAGGACAGCGCTATGGGAAACACTCAAGTGTACAAGTGGTTTTCTCTTTTCAAAAAAGGCGAGATGTCGATTGTTCTAGATGTCTGTCAACTCCCTGAACTGACGAAAATGTTGACTTGTAGTGCCTTTGGAGTTTGTCCCACCAGGTCAGACTGTGAATCGAGATTTCTATTTAGAGGTTCTGAAAAGATAGAGTAACCGTGTGTGACCCAAAAGGCGTGATCTGTGGCAGACGGGGGACTGGTTTTGCCACCACGACAATGCACCTGCTCACACAGCCATGTCAGTGTGCCTGTTTTTGGCAAAAAAATAGCATGCCTCTCTTTTCCCATGCACCTTATGCTCCTGACCTCACTCCATGCGACTTCTTTTTGTTTCTGGGAATGCAGAGGGACGTGAAAGGACCGTGTTTTGAGGATGTAGAAGAGGTGAAGAAAAAACGAGGGAGGTGCTGTCAGCCACCCAAAAAGATGAGTTTGAAAAATGTTTCCCAGAATGGAATCGCAGATTTGACAAATGCATTCAGTGTCATGGACAGTACTTTGAAGGCGATAAGGTTGTTTTGTAAAAAAAGTTAAATACATGGCTTTGAAAAAAAAAACCATTTTGTGGGGTGGGGCTCCCCGGGGGGGGGGGCTCCCTCTCGTAGGCTCCCGTAGGCTCCCACTTGGAAGAACAGAAGCTGAGTCTCAGGCACAAGTGTGTCGTGACACCTACAGTGCCAGGCTCCATGGGAGGAGAGCCCTGCCCTTCTCCTTGGGGGATGAGTCTGAATGAATTAGTCAGTTCATTCACCTTGATTAAGTCCTTCCCCTGGTCTAGGTCCTGGCTGCCCTCATGGAGTATATGGTCTAACTACCCCCCTGCCACCCCCGCCTGGTGCCTGGCCCAGAATAGGTAGGAACCCAGGAACTGGGGGTAGCCCTCGCCTGGCTCCCACCAAGGAATCCTTTCTACAACCTTTATTTTTCAACCACCCAGAGGATGGTACAGGCTAGCCCACACATCAATCTCATTCAGGCCGTACCCACTGAACTAGCTGCCACGAGGTTGATACCAACTCTTAGGAGGGTCGTGTTCAAAGCAGAGCTGCTTCGCCGGGGTCTCGTGGCTCTGAGCTTTGAGAAGTACATTTATAGGCTTTTCTTCTGAGGCCCATCTGGGTGGATTCAAACCTCCGGCCGCTCAAGTAGAAGCCGACTGCTGCATCTTTTGTGTTACCAGGGCCTCCAATGGCAGTTTCAGTATCTGAACCAGCTGGTGATATTCCGGAACTGGGACTGTTACATGCAAGGGCAGACTGCAGATCTGGTGACGTCGGCCTGCAGGCTGGAACTGTGAGATGGCCTCCCCATCATTGGCAGCATTAACTTGGCAGTTTGCCTCAGGCCTATCACTCCCAAAGAGCCCTGGTTTCACCGTGGGGCTCGCACCGTTCAAACCACCGGCTGCTCCTAGGGAGACCGGTGAAGTTTCCTGTTCCTGTAGATAGACGGTCTCGGAAACCCCATAGAAGGTCATTATGAGTCGGAATTGACTCGGTGGCAGAGGGTTGGGTTGGGTTTGTTCCTGCCCCGACCGTGTCTCTGAGACTGCGTATTAATGAATATTAACCGTCTTAGACAACGCTTATCACACAGTTAGGCTGATTGGCTCTGCCTGCCTGGCTCTGGCAGGCAGTTGGGTTTGCAACCTCTGTGGTTAAGCTATAGGTTTTCATCCCAGCCTCACCGGGCCCCTTCTGGGGAAGCATCAGCCTCACTTGAGCCATGGGAATGAGAGATCAGCCGCCCTGGTGACTGGGCGGAGTCGTGAAGTCGCACGTGGACAGCACTGAGCCAGCAGGTGGGGGTCCACGAAGCGGCCCCTGGGGTTTGCCGTGGCAGCACGTGGCTGCCCCACTGAGGCCGCCCGCTGTGTGCTTCCAGTGCTACCAGACGGGGCTGATGTCGCGGCTCGTGGAGTCCTGGAGAGCAGGAGACACGGCTTTCTGGAGAGGGCCGTTTGGAGGCTTCGTCTATAAACCAAACCAGGTCAGTACAAGACCCTGTTCGGCTCACCCGCCCAGACGGCCGCTTTATGTTTCAGGGCCCCGAACCTCCCCATGCTTTTCTTCCCGACCACAAACCCAGTCCCAAGCACATCCCTGGGGTTAGGCACAGGCGGAGGTGGACCAGGCACCCGTGAACAAAGCTGCCTGTCCAAGCTCCAGCCCATCCATGGTGTCCATGGCTTAGAACCCCAGGCTCAAGCCCCGGGAGTGAGGATCCCTTGCTTCCGTCGGAACAGAAGATGTTAAAGGGAGGAAGTGCAAACTGCCCTGAAAGCATTAGCAGAAACCAAGGCTCCAGGAGTTGACGGGATACCAGCTGAGCTGTCTCCACAAGCCCATGAAGCCCTGGAAGCGCTCCCCTAGGTCAAGACTCTGGAGGGCACATCCGCCTTTGGGCCTGCTCCAAGAAAGATGATCCAGCAGAACATGGACGTTAGCCAACAGCACATGTATCACAAGCAAGTCAAATGGTGCTGAAGATGAAGGACAGTGGTTACAGCAGCCCAGCGGGGGGCCGTCGCCCATGCAGAGGTCAGACGGTCCGGGCTGAAGGAGAACACCGGAACGATGCTTGCGTTGGCTTGATTGGCTATGCAAAGGCATTTGTGGGGAGAGTAAGAAGTTAGGGATAAGGCTGAGAAGAAGGGGAATTGCAGAAGATTCCATTGTGTTCAAGCTGAACCTGTACAGAGGTCAAGAGGCCATCTTTTGAACAGAACAGGGGATACTGAGTGTTCTAAACTCAGGGAAGGTGTAGGTCAGGACTGTATCCTTTCCCGTAGTGATCCAACCTGGGTGCTGAGCCAATTGTCTGAGCAGCTGCACGAGATGCAGTACGTGATGCCGAGTCGAGGACAATGCATCAACAACCTGCAATATGCCAATGACAGGTGCTGCCTGGCAAAAGTGCAGAGGCCTTAAAGCACGTGCCGATGAAGCGCACAACCTGCTGCCTTCGGTATGGATTACACCTCCACAGAAAGAAAACCAGATTCCTCACTAACTAGCCAGTGAGCAGCATCACGAGGAACAGAGAAGGTGCTGACACGGTCCAGGATTTCATTTTACTCGGATCCGCCGTCAATGCCTTCGGAAGCAGCAGCCGAGACGTCAGACCGCGCATCGCATTGGACAGAGCCACACAGTATGTCTTCAGAGTTAAAAAGCAGAGAGGCCATGTGAGGCCCACATGTGCCTGGCCCCGCCCTCTGGGTCCAGAATGCCTGAGTGCGGGACAGTGACTGAGGCAGTCCGAAGTGTGCGTGCATATGACTCGTGGTATTGGCAAAGGGCCATGCCGTGGACCACGGGCCGGCAAGCTGCGGCTGCAGGGACCAACGTGGGGCGCCGAAGTACAGTGGAACAATGTGAACGGGTATGATTCTGGCAATGGTGACTTCATTTGTTTGTGAAAATACATTTGTGGCTCTTGAATAATTTTTAAATTGTTGTGAGGGACAGGATCGGCTCTTCCTTCTCAAAAGTTTGCTGACCCGGCTGTGGACGACCAGAGGTCCACACGGATCTACCTTGGAAGTACAGCCAGAATGCTCATTAGGAGCGAGGAGGGTAAGACGGCATGGTTACTCAAGTAGGGGGTCAGCGAAGAAGAGGAAGCCCCTCAACGCCATGGACTGGCACAGGGGCAGCCACAGCGGGCCCAGATGCCACCAGCGCTGTGAGGCTGGTGAGAGCAGGCAGTGCTGCGCTCTCCTTCCCTGGGGTCGCGGTGATCGGCCGGAACTGCCTGGTTGGCACCCAACACTGACAGCTTTGGTAAAGATTGACAGATTCGGGAATTCTGTGGAGCGGCTCCACTTTGTCCTGTCGGTTCACTAGGCGACAGGTTTTCATACCCTCTGGGAGGCCCGGCGGGGTGCAAACAGGTAACCTGCTTGGTTCTAACCAAATGATAGGAAGTGAATGCCACCCGATGCCCCTGGGAGGAAAGGCCTGGTGATCTATTTCTGGAAACTCAGTCATTAAAAGCCCCCTGGAGCACAGTACAGGGAGGGGGTGTCACTCGACAGCTACCAGTGGGGACATACTGTCTGATACAGCCCCAACGCCAACACCTTGTCAGTTTGACAACCCAGTCACATGACTAGAGAGACGGTCTCCTCGGGCTGCCCATGTCCCGCTGCTCCGACCTGCTGCTTCCCAACCCCGGAGGCTCTGCCCTTGTCACGGAGACCTACTGCAATCCTTCCCTGACTCTCAGAGAGAAGTGCTTATTTCTCACCCCTCTGTGCCTACTTAGAGAGCAGCTGGCAGTACAAGGAGGCTTACCAATTACCCAAATGCATTAACTTTTAATTCCATGGTTCCACAAATTTGGTGAGGCCTTCTGGTATATGCCATGAGTCTTAAGAATCTTCAGATCCTTTGGCCTAGGAATTCCACTTCTGGAAGTGCATTCTATGGAAGGAATCCAAAATGCAGACTCTTGTACACGTTGAAAACCTGATAGCATGAAATTGGAGACACCTGAATTTCCAGCAATCAGGGAGCTGGCCAGTCAACTGGGATCTAAGTCCCTGGTAAAACATGATCCTGGATCTGAAAATGATCCTCAGAAACGATGTGCTGTGCTTATGCTATAAGCTGAAGTGACAAATGCTAGGTACGGAACTGAAGACACCATTGAGAAACCATGTTCGAATGCACAGAAGAGAAATGTGGAAAGAAAAGGCAATGAGGTGCCGGCCGCGTTGGATGGTGGAAATATGGGGCTTTTTCTCTCCTTCACGGGACTTTCCGGGACTCTTCCAAATTATCTGCCACGAGCACCTATTACCTTTATAATTAGAAAGCCAAAGGAAAACGAAAACAAATGGAAAAGAATGAATCATGCCTCCCTCCCTGCTCTTTTTGTTTAACTTAAAAATAGCTTTTATTGGTTTTTTTCTTATTACACATGCAGCACACGTTCATTGCCAAAAAGAAAACCAGCAGAGACCGAGAGGCAGAAAAGAAGGAAATAAAACCCCCGCCAGGCTGCCTCCCAGATGCGCCAGTCTTAGCGCCTCCGAGCCTGCACGGGGACATAAACATGTATCAGCACACACGTGTGCACACGTCTGGATGATGTGCATCCAATAACCACATCGAAGGCTGGTGTGGCACCTCCCATGTGCCAGCTGTGGTCTTGGCATTTGTCACCCTCACAGCAGCCCGTGGGTTTGAGGATCTCCACGGGACGGTGTTGAGTTGCATACCTCTTACTCCTCCTCGGTCTGCTGGCAGGAGCCATGCTCAGCCCTGCGGGTGAGCTGAGTCAGGCTCTGGGAGCAGAGATGGAACTTGCTCCTATTTTTTTCCCCCATAGCACCAACAGTGGACCCTGTGAAAGGGGTCTTGACCCCCAGCTCCTTGTGCCAGGCCAGTAGGGGCGGGCCCCTCGTGTTCATTGCGCGGCTCGGAATGAACCTGGGCACAGAACCCTGCTTGAAATTCCCTGTGTCCTATGTCCAGGGAGGCCGTGGGGCCAAGGGGTGAGGAAAGAGGTGGCGTCTCAAGCATGAACAGCCAGCCCCGGAGATTCCCGCCAGGCCTGGCTCTGCCCTGGGAGGAAGCTGGGGTGGCAGAGGGCGGCCCTGCCAACTTCCTGGCTCTGTTTTGCCTCTTTGGGTTGTCTTCATTCCAGGTGGCCCTTGGGGACTGGCCATGTGTTCATTCAGGAGACCCATCAGCAACCATGCAAGAAGCTGGGCCCCCCAAATCTGATGCTTCTGTCCACCAGAAGTCTGATGCAGGAGACAGATGCTTAACACCACACTATGGCCAGTGTTGGGAGAGGGACGCCTGGGCCATGGGAACCCAAGGGAAAGGCCCCAAAGGGAGGGCTTCCCAGAGGAGAGCTGAAATGGGGCCACGACAGGAGGGTAGCAGGCACGAGGCCTGGAGCCTGCCCAGGCGACTAGGCTCAGCTACCGCTGCCTCCAGGACCATATCGGGCTAAGGGCGGGCACAGAATCTGGTTTTCCTAAAACCTCAGACTCTGCACCAGGCACGTAACCCACAGGGCCTCGCGTCGTGCTCACGACAGTTCTGAAATCGGTGCCGCTGTTGGAGGAGGTGCCTTACTGGTTCCCTGCTCAGCGAGCTCAGCGAGGTGAAAGGACCGCCCGGGTCACCCAGCTGAGCAGGTGGGATCGGAGGCAGCATGGTGCAGTGCTGCACTCGGAGTGCCCGTCTTGGGAACGAGGGAGGTGGCTGCCCTCCTGCCCAGCTCTGGCACCCCGTGGCAGGCGTGCGGACTCCAAAGGCTGAGCCCCTAAGCCCCATCCACTGCAGCAGGGCCTGTCCTGACTCTGGTGGCCCTCCAGGACAGAGCAGACCTGCTCCTAGGTGTCCAGCCTGGCAGAGTCAGAGAGAAACAGACAGCCTGGTCTTTCCCCTCAACAGCCAACCTGGCAGTCAGCAGCCCTGTGCTTAACCCCTGGTGCCACCAGCAGCCCTTTCCAGGGGTCTAGAGCCAGGACATTGAGGAGGGGCTGATGGCGTTGGGGGCTCCTTAATGGGAACTGGCCTTTCCTGCATGGCTCTTCCATGCCAGGCACTTAAGTACGTGATCTCATTGTAGCTAGAGCAGGACAGGCTTGGGGCCCAAGGCTGGGCCCACCGACCTTTGCAGGGCTGCCCTGGGGCAGACGAAAGTGCCCAGAGGGCAAACTAGGATGGTGGGCTGTGGGCGAGGCTTTGGCAGGAGTAGGCTTCAACCTCAGTGTCGGGGGAGGAGCATCTCCCTGGTAAGCAGGGTGGACCTGACGGGACAAGCAGCTGTGGGAGGGAGGGAGCTCCCTGTCAGGGGAAGTGTGTAAGCAGCCCAGTAGGATGCTGAAAGCGGCAACCAAACCACTTATAAGGTGTACTCCACCGGGGGACTCCCCACCAGCCCCAAGGCCATGGTTCATGTCACACAAACCTCACCCAGTGTAGTCTTTTACAAGCAAGACCAGCTTCTTGCAGGAGACAGATGATGGGTAGGACGCAGAGGAAGGGCTGTAGGGCCCAGCCCAAGCCAGCCCAAGAGCAGGCCTGGTACTGGGGTGGTTGGAGTGAAATCCCTCTGCCCCAGGGGTGTCCCAGCCTACCCTGTCTTGTGCTGTGCCCCTCCCCATCCCCAGTACGGTGAGCTCCTCATGCTGGCTGCAGGCACGGGCCTGGCACCCATGGTGCCCATCCTGCAAAGCATCACGGACAATGCCGATGACGAGACCTTCGTCACCCTGGTCGGCTGCTTCAGGACCTTTGAGGGCATCTACCTGAAGCCGTTCCTCCAGGAGCAGGCCCGCTTCTGGAACGTCCGCACCTTCTTCGTGCTCAGCCAGGTGAGCCTGGGTGGCGACATCCTTCCCCGATGGAGACTTGGCAGGGGCCCCTTGTCCCCTCACTTCCCCTCCCTCACCACTGGTGCAGCACCTGCAGGCAAGCAAGAGAGGCCTCTTGTGTTCATCACACAGATGCAGATGCGCCTTGCCCTCACTGCCTCCCGTGGGCCTCGTGAGTTAGATGGGGTGGGCCAGACATTTAATTCCCCGGGCTGTGACCAGGCCCTGGAGGCAGGGGTGGCGTTTCTAGATCACCCCTCCCTTTCTGCTCTGCATTGCAAGGAGCAGACCACCCAGAGCCTGACTGAAGTTCAGCTGCATTGATGAGGGTCTCTGGTGCAAACCGGAAAGGTTGCCAGCTCAGACCCATCCAGAAGCACCTTGGAAGAAAGGCCTGGTGATCTGTGCCCTGGAGGTCCCCAGCCTTGAAACCCCCGCGGGGTTAGTTCTACCCTTCTCTGCCTCCCACCCCCACCGCAGGAGTAGCCATGCGTTGGAATCCACTCGATGGCTAGGATTCCGACCCCCTGCCTCTCTCCCCATCCTCTTTCTGTGGGGGAACTAGAAGCATCAGGTGCCATGGAGCCAGTGGGTGTCATTAAGAGAGGAGCTGGGCGCCACGGGGTCTGCAGGGGCTGGCTTTTTTGGAAGCAGGTGTCTGGCCTTTGGTCCAGCCCTTCTGGGTGGGCTCCCACCTCAAGCCTCTCACTCAGCGGCCAAGCATGTTTGCTATTCCCACCCACCCACGGGGACCCCTGGCTTCTTAGAATCTGCCACGTCCCTGCTTGTCATTCGGATGCTGGGCTGTATGGGTGTCTTGTTGAGAATTTTTCCAACCAAGCCTCCGTGAGGCCGGTGCCCACTGCTATGTCTGCGTTGAAATGTGTGTTTACAAACAGACAACCCAGCAAACCTCTGGGCGTAGGATGATTTCACTCCGTTGTCATTATTTTATCAAAGTGAAAAGATCGCACCATCCCCTAGCTGTTTCACGTGCGTGGAGCGAGGCCCGTGGTGGTGAAGGCACTGCTGCCAGGCATTCGATACCCGGGGCGGCCTGGTGTCCCCATCCAGTCACCTCTCCGCGCCCGCCTCCCTGAAAACGTCATCTCAGCATCTGCAGTGAGCAGCTGCCGGGCCCCCGCGATTAGAACAGCACCTGCCCCAGTGAGAACTCAGCAGACACTCGTCAATTGAATGACTGAGTTGGGGTCTCAAAGAAAACAGACGGCAATTGCACCCCAGGGTGGTGGTGCTGGGTGAGTGCTCAGGACCCATTCCTGAAGCCCCTCCCCTGGGGAGAACCGCTCGCCCAGAGTGACAGCCACAGCAGCCAATAGGAAGCGGCGAGGGGTGGGGAACCCGGCTTCCAGTCCTGCTGAAGCCCAGACTAAGCACCTCTCCCTCCCGCGCCTCTCCTGCTGTGACCGCCTGTCCACCAAATCAAGTGCATTCCTGTCCAGCTGGTTCTGACTCATAGCGGCCCTGGAGGGCAGAGCGGAGCTGGCACAGAGGGTGGCATCCTTACTGAAACAGACTGCCACAGCTTTCTCCCTTCGAGCTGCTGGTGGGTTCGAACCAGCGACCTCTGTTAGCAGCTGGGTAGTTAACCACTTTACCACCTTGCTGTAGTAGAAGCAGGGGCAGGCCGTGGGCTCTTGAGAGTCATCCCTGCTGTTTCTCGTCTCCCCAGGAGGACTCCCCGGAGCAGCTCCCCTGGAGTTACCGGGACAAGACGCGCTTTGGCCGCCTGACCCAGGACCTGATAGATGAGCTGGTCGGCTCCTGTCGCAGGAAGCCCTATGCCCTGGTGTGTGGCCCGTCGGAGTTCAACAAAGACATGGCCAAGGGCTTGGTGCGGGCGGGGCTGGCCGAGGGCTCCTACTTCCTCTTCTAGCCCTAGCCTCCCTCTCAGGGGCCTGCCTGCCTGGGCTGAGCCCCAAGGACCAGAAGGGATTGGACAGAAGGGGTGGGGGCTTCTTGGAGCCCGGCTGAGGGGGCTATTAGATGTCCCCGTGGGAGCCTGCGTGACACAGTCGGGCCGTGAGCATTCCAGAAATGGCTGGAAAAGAAGTCCCTGAGAGGAGACATTGTCCTGTGTATTTTCAGTGCCACAAGCCTAGGCCCCCAGTAAGGCTTGGCTTCTGTGGCCTGACCCCAGAGCAGCGGGGCCCTGGATCACCTCTAGTTCGTAACCACTACACATGGCTTTGCCCTGAGCCTCCCTCCCCTACTGGAGAGCCCCGCCCACAGCCACCACCACCCCTCCCCGCGGCAAAAGAGGTGCCCCTCCCGCTTCCAGCCTGCTCAGGCTCCGCTCTGCAAGCACCTTCAGCTCCCGCGCCCTGGAGACGGTTGCTATGGAGATCTAAAGATAGAGCAGGAGTCTGGAGACCTGGGTCCTTCTAGCTCTGCCCACTGAGCGGCTGCTAATTCCGGTCCACCCACCCCACCTCTTCCATCCTGCACCGGGCGTGCCCTCCCCAGGGATCCGGGCGCTGGCAGCCACTCACCGCAGCTAATGAATTCTGCTGTTCCCTGCTGGGCCCCAGGGCACGCTGCCAGTCAGCCTGGCTCCTGGACATCCCCAGTCAACGCCAGGGAACCCTAGAATCTGGGGACCTGGATGCCTGGCACTTGGGCTGGATGATCGCAGACTCCATCAGTCAAAGATTAAGTTCATCGTCCAGGATGCACCCAGGCTGTCAGACGTGGGGAAACTGAGTCCGTGGGGAAACTGAGGCCCGATGAAGATCAATGGTTTGCCCAGAGCAAAGCAGTCACGACAGAGGCAGCATCAGAAGCCTCTTCATTTCCATCCCAGGCTCAGACCCGGCTCTGCCTCAAACTGGGCTCCTCCCCCACTGGGCAGCGGCATGATGGGATGTTCTCGTGGGGTCCCCAGGCCTGCCCCACCCCCCTTGAGTCAAGCAGTCCCGCTTTTATCCCGTTTTTCTACGGGGCCAGGGAGTGCTTGGGTTTATCTCCCCTCAGTGTGCATGTGGGTGAGGTGGAAGCGGTTTCTCTCTGCCCAGAACCTGTGCCTGGTAGCTGAGCGGTGCCACGAGCCATCATGATGGCCCTTTGGGGATGATGGCAAAGTCCTCAAACGATTTCATGGGGAGATGTCAGGGTCAGGTCAAGTCCGCGTGGGGTAACCGTGTCTCTTGGCCTCAGAATCGCAATGTGTTCTGGCACGCCCAGAACCCTGACACTGCTGCCACCGAGTGGCTTTGAGGCAGCCAGGCCCACGCTTGCCGAACAGGGCTGCCACGCACTAGCTTCTCAAGGGGCGCTGTTCCAAAGCAGGCCACCAGGCCTTTCTTCCACTGCCCCTCTGGGTGAGTCACCCCGGCAACCTTCCGGTCAGAGGCCCAGCACCCAGCTATGCCTGCCACCCAGGGACTCATTAGCATATCAGGGCTCTGGAAAGAACCTGCTTACCTTTCCTTTGGCTCTGAGTTTCTCAAGCCTGTCCAAGTACAGGGCACTCCATCCTCCAGAACCTTGTGACCCCCGAATTCCAGGAACTACACACCCACCGGGAGACACCAGCGTCTTTCACATCTCCTGATCCAGCTAGTGAATGGGGACAGCCCGGGCAGGGCCCGTGGCTGCTACTTCCTGGGCCTGCGACGGTGTAGATGGGACTCCCAAACCCACGCATGCGGTACATTCTGACTCGCAGAGTAGAACTGCCCCTGTGGGGTCCCCATCTTCCTCTCCTGGAGGAACTGGTGGGTTTAAACTGCCAACCTTGTGGTTTGCAGCCCAACACGTAACCAGCGCCCAAGCCACCAGGTTTCCGTGCGTGACTCTCAGGACCTCTGAAATCTAGGGATTCCTCTCCCCAGTCCCATGGCTCTGCAGTGTCCCTCTAAGCAGTGCCCCTGGCATGCCTGTTCTGAGCCAGGCTGCTGGGGGCGCCAGGAAACAGCAGTGAGCGGGCAGGTGTGGCCCTTCTGTCTGCAGACGCTACCCTTGTAATTCCAGAAGCAACGAGCGCCATCCAAGGGAGGTGGGTGGACTGCAAGGACGTTTGGCCCGACCTGCCATTGCCACTGAGGCTGGAGACACCAGAGGCCATACTCACAAGGTTATCCCCACCTAGGGGTAAAGGGCCTACGGACGTCCCTGTCCCAGCCCCCTGCTGTTGAGATGTTAGGGCCACCACAGCCCCTGGTGCCCTTCCCCTCCCTCTGTGCTGCTGCTGTGCTGCATGGCACATTTGGTGCAGATCCAGGATGCCAAAAGGTGCCCCCTGGGGCCACCATGTAAACAGTGCAGACCGGGGCCATGCCTCCTGAGACAAGCCAGCCATGAAGAGCAGAGGGCCCGGGCTGTGTGAGCATGGGCCTCCTGGGCATGGGGGTGAACTGGGCTTCCGAAGCAGACCCACTTCCTGTCTATCCTGACGCTGCCCCCACCGCCTGCTGGGGGGAGGCGGAGCGGAGTGGGGAAAGTGCTGCTGGGGCTGGGGCCATCATAGGGATGCTGTGGGACAAGGGACATGCTTGCTCCCTGGACCGCTGAGGGAGACGAGCCAGGAAGGGACAGGGGACAAGTCTTGGGAGCAAAGGCAGCGAATGCTGTAGCACTACCCCCGGAGCATCCCGTCACAGCGTTTCGGCATCCCCCTAACCAGTCTCAGCCCCCAGATGCTCCAAGCCCCCTCTGCAGTGCAGCCACTCTGATGAATTCACAGCCCTGCTGAAAAGCCTTTAACGCCCCTGTTTGCTCTAGGATGTCGCATAAACGCCCTAGCCTGGCACTGACATCTGGGCTGCGCTCCCCACCCCAACTCTGCCACTCCAGGCCTGCTTTCCTGCATCCCCTCCCCTGCCAGGACCACCCACCTTTCTGGCTCAGCTGCCACCCCCACAGAGCTATCTTCATGGGCCCGAGAGCCCTTGGCGCCTGCCATCGTACCCTGAGCATGCCTGTGCTCGGCATATCCTGCATGGTGCGGCACCACTGCTAGCTGGAAGCCTGGCTGTCCTGCCAGGACAAAGGCCCAGTGATCTCCCTGAAAGATGCACACAGACTCCCAGCCGTCGGGTCAACGCTGAGACAGCGGCCCTATAGGACAGGGTAGGATGCTAGATTAATAAAAAAAGATTCAATGTCCAAGCACCCAGTCAAGGGTTTCTGAAAAGTGGGCTTAAAAACCAACATTCCTTCCCCTCTGTCGCCCAGGCAAGGCGCTGGGTGCCCTCTTATGCCTCCCAAGCCATTCAGTCCTTCATTTAGAGTTACTTTTTGAGCACCTTTATGTTTCAGCCCCTGTTCCAGACTCCAGAGAAACAGCAATAAATGATACAATTCCCAGTCTTCATAGTTCATGTGTTGTTCTCTCTGCTTGTCCCATGTGGTGTCCTGGGCAACTCAATCCGTCTGCCCCTCCATAAGATGGACATGCCACCTCACCTCCCAGGATGGCAGGAGGGACACCTGACACAGGCAGTGGGGGAGGAGCAGCCCCAGTGTCCCCTCGCCCCTTGGGGCGCTTCCCGCAGGACGGGCCTCTCAGCACCATTTGCTGGCCCCCAGACTTCTCCCTGCCGGGAAGGGGCTCACTCTTAGGCAACTTCCCCATGTTTGGGGAGGTCTTTGATCCCAAACTGCCTGTATTAAGTCATTATTAATTTAGCTCCCATGCTTTATTAATCAAAGACATAGATAGCTGCCCCTCCAAGTTTCTGATCTGCACAGCCAGCCAGGAACAGCCCGAGGTTGGCATAACCCCAGCCAGGGGCGCAGGACGGCTGCACTGCCTGTGTGTGCGGTCTGGGTGGCCCGAGGCAGGTAAGGAGACGCATCTTCCTCGTTTTCTTTCCATTGCTAGAGCATCACGGAAGCTGCAGGCCTGGCCCAGGAGGGAGCTGCCTCCCCAGGGGGTCTCCACCAGGGGTGGGGGGTGAGTTATTCAGGGACCAGGCCCCCAGTCCCCAGGGCTCATTCCCAGTAGACAGCATGCACCAGTGCCACACAGAAGAGCGTGGGGCTCACGTACTGGGAGGTGGCGAAGCTGTCTGAATGCGGGTCCCACAGGCTCTGGCTGGTGACCGTCACGTCATCCTGCCCCTTGCTGCCAATGCTGACGGCACAGACCAGCTTGTAGCGGGGCGGGGTGACCGTCTTCACCAGGTCCCGGATCTCCGCACTCAGAGATTCTGCCAGGTGGGCGCACTGGGTGGGGTGGTAGGCCACGCCCGCCAGCGTGGAGGGCAGGTGAGCCTGCATCAGCTCCTGAGCCTGGACGCAGGGGAACTTCACCTCTGGCCTGGCCGACCACAGGGGCACCTAGGACAGAGAACACAGAGTGGGGTGTGGAACCTGGTGTGTTGGGCATAGGCTAAGGTACCAGATTTTAACATTGGAAAAGCGGGACACCATCGATAAAACTCATATCCTGGCGAAACAGTCACATGGCAGCCGAAAACCTTATACCCTAACTTGTCATGTGTTCTTTCCAAAAATCGGGATTTTTTAAAAACACTGCCGGGTGCTGGAAAAATTGTTAAAAATTGGGACTGTCCCGCCTAAAGCGGACTGTCTGGTCACCTTAGCATAGGCCCGTGAGCAGATTGGGAACATGGGTGGGAAGTGGAATGCAGCCTTGAGCATCTTAATCCTGTAAAGACCTGTGTGGGATCCAACGTCCCCCCACCCCCACCCCCACCGCAGGAACCCAAGCCGAAGAAGCACAGAGGGGGCAGGGAGTTCATGGCCATGGGGGAGTGCGGTAGTTACGTAATCTGCTGTCAATTTGAGACTTGAGAGTGAAGGGGTGGAGCTTAGCCTTTCAATCAGGTTGCAGCTTGATGACCTCATTTGGAGGTGCTAAGGAGATAAATAGCTCACTGGAGGTGGAGACACACTCACGCTCCCTGTAGGACATCCCTGTTGACACATGGAGCTACGCTGATGGCAGCCAGAGCCTGGGAACTGAAGGAGCTACATGGAGACCCACACCAGCACTAAGATGCTTCCACTGCCACTGGATCCACAAGACTTTCCACTCACTGGCCTGTGATCTTCCTGCACTCAGCATCATTGAATGTGTTGCGTGAGTCACCCACAGCTCACAGCCTCAAGTGGCTTGGGTGGCCATGGGCACCCTGCGTACCTGTTCCTGGATGATGCTCACGGGCCGGGGCCAGTCCAACTGGAGCCGCGACTTTGTTCTGGAGGATGTCCGGTTCTGCAACGGGACAACAGGACAACAAGCCCTGGGGCAAACTGCATGTGTGGACTGTCTGCTGCAAATCAGAGGTGGTCATATTGGGGTTTTCCCCACACCAGACCATGAGCAAGGATCTGGGTGGAGAAGTTTCTATGAGAGGTGGGGGGCCACCCAGTGAAGGAGTGTTCACAGGCAGGTCACCCCTGGAGGCAGCTAGCCCACAGCCAGAGAGGCCTGCTACCCCAGGGCCTGGAGCACAGGACGCCCTTGTCTTACAGAAACTTCCAGAGTGGGCAGGACAGGTGGCATCCAGCATATAAGGTCTCATGCCCTTCAGGGATCAGCAGCTTCCTCCGTGTAAGGCGATTCTTCGCCTTAGAGATCACGTAGCTTGTACAGAAGGTGGCCCTCTCCCGTGAGGCTTGGACCCAGGACTGCGGCCCCTCCTGGCCCAGCACCCCATCCTTGCCTTATCTACACGCTTCACTCAGCTTGCTCACTGCTGCAGGCACACAGAGGCTTGTTGGGTCAAGTGGTCGAGACTGTGGGAAAGTGCTCAGCACAGTGCCCGTCCTCAGTGGACCTTCCTCTGTCCCCTCCAAGCAGCCTGTCCAGCCCCGTGACCACCTTCCAGGAGCAGCCCCTGAGCCTCCAGCAAAACACATCTTTTCCTTCAGGACAATTTTGAGAATATCTCTCCCGACCAAATCCAACTACCACGGAAGCCCATCAGGCCCCCAATGTTCACCAAGCAAAGCACCGGCCCGCAGCTTCACTCCATGCCCCTTGGCAAATGCGCCCGCTCTGCCAGTCTCTGTGCCCGCTCTCTGAGGAGTTGCCTGAGCCTCCTCATGTCTCTTCACTCCTCCTCTGCAGGCTCCCTTGTACCCCGCCCTGCACCCCATCTGCTCTCAGAGCCCTTGTCAGCAGCAGTGGGTGACGATGCCGTCAGCGCCCTCTTTGCTGGGCCTCCGTGTCTTCACCCTCCAGCGTCAGAGCGCCCCAAGGCGAAGGCAGAGCACCGCTCCTTCACATATTCTGCACGTGGTTGTGAGCAGCGCGGGCTCTCTGCCAGCACCTGGAGGACCCTCATTTTGGAGGGGTCCCAGCTTCCCTGGCCGGGCAGTGGGGACAGGTGCTGAGAAGTAGGAACAAGGCTGGCAGCCTGCCGGATACATCCCGTGAGCATGGGGTTCACGCCATTCTTTTGTATGATGATTATTAATCATTTTGTTGGGGAGTTCCTACAAATCTTATCACCATCCATCATTCATCCAAGGATTAAGCACACTTGGACACAGGTTGCCATCAACATTTCAAAAACTTTTTCTTTCTACATGAGTCCTGGGATCAGCTCCTCTTTCCCCCTCCCTCCCCGACCTGCTCCACTCTTTCAGCCCTCTCCGGGCCTCAGTTTCACAGAGGGAGCGAGGAGCACCCTGCAGTCCTTGCAGCCCTGCTGACCCTTACGGGTTGCCCAGGTCCTGGTCTTGGTGCCCTCCCCCCCCACCCCGCCCCTACCCTCCGCCCCTACCCCCACTCACCTTGAGCTCCCTGGTGATCCTGCGTGCCGCGAGGAGGCCCCGGAGGCTGAGCATGGCAGCGTCTGCATCCGGGCTTTCCGAGGCTGCTGCGCGGCTGGCTCCTCTTCTGGATGACGGGGTACCTGACGGCGGAGCACTGTTGCCTTGACTGGGGTGACCAGCGGGCTGAGGGGAGACACAGGTGGGCAGGTTGGAGGCAGGAGTGAGCAGGACTCTCTCAGTCCAGCAGACCCCAAGGGCCTTGGCTCCTCTTTGCTGTCTGCCTCTCCAGGCGTCCAAGGTCCCCCTGCTCAGACGTCCACTTTCCCACCCCCCTTCGAGTGGGCCTGCAGGTGGGTAGAACTAGTACAGTCAGACGTGGGTTCAAATCTCAGCCCTACCACTGAATTGATGGGTGGTGGTGGGCAAATCCCTTAAGCGCTCTAAGTTTCAGCATCCTCATCTGTAAACCAGGGTCATCGTCTTCCTTCTTGACACAGATGCTTTGGGACACCTGCCCTGCACCAGGTGCTGAGATGCAGCGATGAACAAGCTACGGGTCTCCGCCCCTCGTGGTGCAACGGTGGTGGCCGGGACAGTAAGGAGCCCCGGGGTCTCCACCAGCAAGGGCGGCCTGCGGCTGGATTATTCCCTCCCCTCACTGAGCTGTTGGGATTGAATGGGATGATGTCCACAGAGGACCAGGCACTGGGCCTGGAGCTTAGTAGAGGCTCACTAAGTGCTCGTGGGATACACAAAGCAGCGAAGGCCACCTTCACTTCAGGAGCCCTCGAGGGGCCTTGGGTGGCGCAGGGGCTAAAGCACCGGGTTGCTAACCTCCAGCCTGGCAGTTCAGACCCACCGTCTTCTCCCTGAGAGCAAGCTGAGGCTACCTGCTCCAGGAAAGATTTTGCGTGGAGAACCCGGAGCCGGTTCCTCTCTGTCCTGCAGGATCGCCACAGGCTAGAAGGGACTTGGTAGCAGTGGGTGTGGGTTGTCAAGATCCCAGCCTTGGAAACTGTGAGGCAGGTCCTTCTGTCCCGTCGGCTCATTATGGGCTGTAGCTGCCAGGCCACAGACAGCCAACACCGCTGCCACCCTGACCTCGGAGCCACCTGGGTGGCACAAAGAGTGGCACACTCTACCACTAGCTGACATGTTGGTGGTTCGGACCCAACCTGAAGGCATCTTGGGAGGCAGGCCCGGTGGTCTGCACCTGCCCTGACACAGCGTAGAGCTGAGCAGCAGTAGTTCTACTGTGGGTCTCCGAGGGCCTCCCGAGCGAGTCCGCGCCACGACCAACAACCACCCTCACCTGGCCCGGCCACCACAGATTTAATTTCATTTTCGCTCATGCCGAGCTCACAGCATGCCCTGGGCCCGACACAAATCTTAGCTCAGGCCCCTATTGTACCGACGGGACAACGGAGGCCAAGAGGGGAGGGAGGTTACGGAGCGTGCCCACAGCCGCGTGGCCTGGTACACAGCTGGCAGAGCAGGAGCTCGGCAGATGCTTCCTTGTGGGGCGGGGGGTTCGAGGCTTGGTGTCCAGTGCAAGGCAGGGCCCGCTGGGCAGGCTGCCTGGGGGAGCTGCCCTCGGCCCAGGAGCTGGCCAGATGGTGGCTGTGGAGAGGCTGCAGGCGTGAGGACAGGAAGACAGGGTGGGGGTGGGGGGGGACACGGACGGCTTCTGGGAGGTGGGAGGTGGGAGCTGGAGGCAGGGAAGGGCAACTTCTGTCACCTTGAACTTCCTGAGCGTGCCTTGGCTTGTTACAGGCTCCAGCCAGGCCTAAGAAGCAAGACTAATTGGACATCAAAAGGGGAGTGGGGAGGGGCCGGGTGTGCTTTGTGTCTCTCCCCACCCGGGGGCCTCCTGGTTTTCTGCAAACCCTCCTCCTAGACCCCCTCTGGCGGGCCTCCGGGGAGCCCCTGCCTTGTTGCTGGGGAGAATCCTGCGTGTGAATTCCCGGCATGGCCGACCTTGGGCAGTTCTGCTCCCCAGGCTGCAGCCAGGACAAGTGCTCAGTCCTCGGTCACTGCAGGTGCCACTTGAGGGGCTAGTGTGGCCAAGGTGGTGCATCTGCAAACACAGTGCCCTCCCACCAAGCTCCATCCCCTCCCCACCCCCCAGGGCGATCCTAGGCTGAGGGACTGCCCAGCGTTACACAGCAGGGGAGGGGAAGGAGGACCCCCTGGGCGTTTGAGCCCCAACCTGTTGCTCTTTCCACTAAGCCATTGTCAGAGCTAGGACCCTGCCTTGGGGCAGGGGGGAAGCCACTCACATGAGGGCACTCTGCCTGGTCCCCCAGCTCCTGTTCTGGGACCATGGCCTTCCCTGCGGCCCTCTGTTAGGCTGTGATGGGTCAGGCCCCCTTCTCTGTGGGGCTGGAAGAGCCCACAGCTGTTTGACTCCCACAGGGGCGGCTACGCCAGCCCCTTCTCACCTTCTTCCCGTTGGTACAGGAGCCCGGGCCTGTGAAGGTCACACCCTTGTCTGCAGGCTCTCGGGAAACCTCATCTGTGGCCCGTCTAGACTTCCGGGTCGTCATTCCCAGGCCTTGGGAGAACAGGGCCGAATGACTAGAAGAGAAAGAGCAGAGATCAGTCGGGAGAGGAGAGGGAGGAAGGTCCCAGCCCCAGGGAAGTGTGGCTCCTCCAAGTGGCAGGAGCCAGAGAGCCCCCACTGGCCACTCTGCCCCAACCCCTCTGGCCTTCCGCGGTGTCACAGTCAGACCTGCTCCTCCCTCCCCCTGCCTGTCCAGCTTCCTCTCTGCCGGTGGTCCTCTGCCTCCCTGTGTGTATTCCTGTTCCTCCTCACCTCCTCGGTCACGTGCCCCCCCCCCCAACACTGTGCCAACCCCTGGCCTTCAGGTGCCCAACAAGGGAGCGCAACCTGGCACAGCCCTCCACACCAGCCGAGCGAGACCTGCAGGGGGCGGGGTGGTGAGGGCAGTAGGAGTGGGTGTCCCCTGGCCCCCCACGTCCTGGCCTTTGTCCACAGGCACACCCTCAAGGGAAAGTCCCAGGTCCCCAGGGTGCTTGTTAAGAGAAAGACATGGCTCCCTGGGACCCAGCCAGCCACCCCCAGGGGCGGAGCCTCACTGCTCCCGGCCCTCCCCCAGGCCCCTTTGTCCACCCAGGGAGTCCTGGGGGTCTAGCTCCTGGCTAGCCCAATCTTGCCCCCGTACTAGTAACAGGACGGATGCAGATGAGAAACCAGGGGGCCCTGGTACAAGGGTGCATACAGAGTTCCCCCCGGGCATACACACAGACATCGCACATAGCTGGGCACCCCCTGAGCTATATGAGCCCAGAGCCACAACCCCATCTCCTCAGCCACACTCAGAGGTAAGCAGTGTACATGGAGACGCTGGCCTGCACCCCAGACAGATGTGAAATTAGACAGATGTGCACTTAGACCTGTGGACCAAGCCAGGGACAGCCCCTCAGACAGCCCCTTGCGCGTCTGCAGAGAGAGCACTGTGCTCACAGACAGCTGGGCACCTGTTGGGGTAGGTGTGCGCCCACAGACACAGAGGGGCAGACCTGTGCCTGCAGTGATGTGAGCACTCAGCGGTGGGCATTTACACACAGGCACCCACAGTATCTGTTGAGGGGGGGGGTGCTCTGGCAGAGAGATGTGTCTTCACAGCATACCCCCAGGAGGGAGGCAGCCATCCACAGTGGACAGAAAGCATGCACAGAGAGAAGGGCTGTGGGGTCCACAGGCTACACAGAGACGGACACGCGGTGCACAGGCACAGCCAGGGCATGTCCACGCTCAGACTCCTCCACGGGTGTACCCCGTGTCCAAGGCAAACGAAGGGAGACGGGGAGCACATGACCAGCAGGCACAGGACACCCCAGAGAGGGGCAGGCACTCGCAGGTACAGAAACAGGCACCGGGCAGCAGAGCCCTTGGACAGCATCCGCCCCGGTGCATACTCACCACATCCAGGAGAGCCTGTGTGTGCCAGGCTCCGGCTGCTGCCGGCCAAGTCCGCTGTAAGAGGAGAAGGTTTCCAGGCCAGGAGACCCCCCTGGATGTTTGAAATGGTCTTCAGGACTCGGCCCTTGGGAGTCGGCAGGCAGGGCACTGCCAGGCACCCAGGGGCGACTGGTCTTGTGGGCGGCACAGGCACTCCCTAATGACCCTGGCCATTGGTGGGCCTTTGTTCTTTCTCCACACCTCCCCTGGGGTCCGGGAGACAAGCCCCGGGCAGGGGTGCTGATTAGTGGGAGGGGAAGGTAGGCAGCGGGAGGCCCCACCCAGAGGTGACTTCAAGGAGAGGTAGGTCTGTGTAGCATGTGGAAAACAGTGGAAGGGAAATGTGGGTCAGCACGTGTGACAGGCCCCAACCGGCCGCTTCAGAAACCAGCAGGGCTTCACGGGATCAACTAGAGGGAACTACACCCCTTACCACCTACCCACCCATGTCTTCCCAACAGCCCAGCAGAATAGCAACCATTCTCTGTGCTTCCCAGATGAGGGGACGGGCCTGGGGAGATGCCGTGGCTTGCCAGAGTTCCCACAGCCCGAGTGCCCGAGCTGGGATTTGAGCCCAGAGGTAGTCTTGGTCCCAGAGTCCTGTGCTGACCACCACCCTGACTGCACTTCTGCCCCTGTGGACAGGGTGGGAAGCACAGGCGTTGCGCTCCAATGATCCTGGGTTCTAGTTGGCAAGGACACTTCCGGCCAGGGTGTCCTGAGCAGTTCAGTGCCTGAGTGACCACTGGTGAGGCCCCCTGTGCCAAGCACGAGGATGAAAGCCAAGAAGACCAACCCCCCGCCTGCGTGGAGGGCACGCACAGAGGGGGCACTCGCCCTGCTTGAGAGTCGGGAGGCCGGGACCCCTTCCTGGAAGAGGCTGTGAAGGCCGAGTAAGAGCCCATCCTGGGAAGATGGGCGGACCGTCCAGGCTGAGGGCCCAGTGTGAGAGCTCTGATGTGTTAGTCCGGGATTAGAGAAACAAATTCATAGGTATATATGTGTATAGGAAAGAGTTTTATATAAAGAGTAATTGCCAGTCCAGATCAAGTCTGTAAGTCCGATATTAGCCCCTATGTCTGGTGCTAGTCCATGAATTCTCCAGACTCACGCAGCACATGCAATGACGTCAAATGCAGGAAGATCACAGGCCAGTGGGTGGAAAATCTTGTGGATCCAGTGGCGGTAGAAGCATCTCAGCACTGGCGTGGGTCTACACGTGGCTCCTCTGGCTCCAGGGCGCTGGCTCCATCAGCATGACTTCATGTGTCATGTCAGCAGGAAGATGAAGCAGAGAAGGTGTGTCCTACCTCCAGAGAGGAAGACTGGAGTTCCCAGAATCCTCAGGAGAAGGCCATGTCCACACCGAAGCCTCATTGGCTGTGACCTGATTGACAGGCTAGACTCCACCCCTTTGCTCACCTTGACGGGAGATTTTGTAACTGCCAGAGCTGAGAAGGGCCGTGTGGGCACCATGTGGAGCTCACCCAGTGGAGAGGAGGGTCCGTCCTGAGGTTGCTGGGGCCGTGGTATGGTCCGATGAGTGCTTCAGAGAGAGGGGAGTAGAGAGTGTTTGGGGGTAGGTGGGGAGCAGGCAAGAGCAGAGGAGGCTACTGTGGCAAGGCAGGATCGCTGCTGTCATTGTTAGGTGACCTTGAGCGTCCCCTGGCTCATAGCTACCCGACATAGGAAAGAATAAAACGTTACCGGTCCTGTGTCGTCCTGCCACCTGTTCTCAGGTGAAGCTCATCACTGCAGCCCCGGTGCCAGTCGTCTAGTGGAGGGGCTGTGTTAGACAGGGTTCTCTAGAGAGATAAAACCAAATTGCTGATAATTTAATATATTTATTTATAAAGATAATTAGATATATAACAAGAAATGAACTGTTAAATCATATACAGATAAATGTATAATACAAGAAAGAAACAGTTAAATTATAAAGCACTACAAATGGCTCAATTCAACTCACTCCCATGAGAGACTTGTGAGAGACTAGCAGTCCTTCAAGTCCTGTCTGCTGCCAGATCTTCCTCTATTTATAGAGAGAGCTAGGCTATGTCGGCACAGCAGCCAATCAGAAGGCAGGTCACCAACTGCCAGCCAGGTCACCAACTGCCAGTCCCCAGCTCCAGAGATGTCTTAAAGGGACCTCAACTTACAGCGACACAGTCCACAGGCTAGGCGTCTCACAGGCAGTGTAGCCTTTAAATTGAGACACAGGACAAGCAAGGCAGCCACACACTGGTCCGATGATCAAAGAGCGAGAGACAAGAAAGGCGAGGCTCACCAAGCCATTTATCTCTCTGCCCTTCAGTTAATCCCACTTGTGTTTATCGGCCAGGCTGGCACAATAAACTATCTCAATTGGAGGGGCGTTCTCTTTTCTGCTGCCCCTCTACTTCACCAAGCATAATGCCCTTCTCCAGGGGCTGATCCCTTCTGACATGTCCTACCTATTTGAGAAGGTGTGTTGCCACCATAAGGAAGATTCTCCTGTACTATTTCCAGGACAGATTTGCTTGTTCTTTCGGCAGCCCCTGATACTTTCAGTATTCCTCGCCAGCACCATCATACACATGTATCAATTCTTCTGTCTGCCTTCAGTGTCCAGCTTTCACACGTGTGGGAGGCCATGGAAAAGACCCTGGCTTGGGCGCACCTTAGACCTCAAAGTAACAGCTTTGCTTTTCAACACTCTAAAGAGGTTTTGTGCAGTCGATAAACACAATGAAACGAGTCATTCGATCTCTTGACTGCTGCTCCCATGAGCACTGCTTGTGGAACCAAGCGAGATGAAATCCTTGATAACTTCAACCTTTTCTCCTTTTATCATGATGTTGCCTATTGGTCCAGTTGTGAAGAATTTGGTTTTCTTTACATTGAGTTGTAATCCACACTGAAGGCGTCAGTCCTTGATCCTCATCAGCAAGGGCTTCGAGTCCTCCTCACTGTCAGCTAGCAGGGTCGTATCACCTGCATATGGAAGGCTGCTACCAAGCCTTCCTCCAGTCCTGGTGCCCCATTCTCCGTCCCATAGCCAGCTTCTCTGGTGATTTGCTCAGCATACAGATTAAATAAGTAGGGTGAGAGGATACCACTCACTCCTTTCCTGATCTTACACTATGCAGTATTCCCTTGTTCTATTCACACAAGTGTCTTCTGATCCATGAACAAGTTCCACATGAGCACAATGAAGTGTTCTGGAATTCCCATTCTTCTCAGCATTATCCGTAGTTTGTTATGATCCACACAGTCACGTGCGTTTACATAGTCAATGAAACACTAGTAAACATCTTCCTGGTATTCTTTGCTTTCATCCAAGATACATCTGACTCAGCAAGGATATCCCTGATTCCACGTCCTCTTCTGAATCCAGACTGAATATCTGGCAGCTCCTGTCAATGTTCTGGGGCAACTATTGCTGGATGATCCTTAGCAAATGTTACTTACATGCGTGTGATAGGTAGGCTTGTTGTGCCAACCTGGCCAATAGGAACATGCGGGATTAACGAGGTCACAGTTTGATTGGAGGGCAAAGAGATAAATGGCTCAGCAAGCCCCGCCTTCTCGCTCTCTGGGGATCAGACCAGCATGCTGCTGCGTTAGCTAGTTCTCTGCCCCAACTCGTGAGCTACCTGTGGGTCAGCCAACCCGTGGATCCTGTCACTAAAGCTTGAGGTTCCCTGGAGACCTGCTTCACCACACTGCTGGTGTGTACATCGCTTGAGCTTGCTTGAGCTCAATATCCCATCAGGGCCTGCTTCACTAAACTCCCGAGCTGCTGACTGTTGGTGACCTGCCCTGCTGTGTGCTGCCTGTGGCCTGGCTGCCTGCCTTAGCCTACAGAAGACTCAGCTGTCTGCTTCCTTGACCTTGGACCCGGCAGCCCTCCTGAGTTGAAGGACTTCCAGTATAGTAACAGCTCCACAGAAGTGAGTTGAACTGAGCCCTCAGTACTGCTGTGTGGACTAATGAGCTGTTATAGTCCTGTGTGCTGTATAAACCTATCGTATATATGTGTGTGCGTCCTGGTTTTGTTTCTCTAGACGGCCCTGTCTAACACACTGTGAGGACAATGATCTTGTTCCGCAAGTTGTGCATTCTGTTGGGTCACCTGCCTTTGGAAGGGGTACGAAGATGGGCCTCTTCCAGTCAGCTAGCCACATGGCTGCCTTCCTATTGCCCGAGATCAGCAGAGGACACAGCCTTGCTTGGCAAAAGCAGAGAGGATTTGAAGCACTTGATGAAGGTCAAAGACAATATATATTCTTCCTCCATGTAAACCAATCAAAAATCCTCACAAGAGGACCAGTCGGCGACACCGTGATGCACGGAGAAAAGACTGACGTATCGAGGGCTTCATTGCATTCGCACCACCAAGCCCGCCCACGGAAGCAGCGGCCAAGAAAGCAGAGGACACACCGCCTCGGGCAGAGCATCTGCACGCGATCTCTTTCACGTGTTAAAGAACAAAGAGCCCAACGGGGGACGAAGGTGCTCCTGACCCAAGCGTGGAATTTTCGGTGGAATGTATTTTGATTCCGTTTCCGTGGCCGTTCTGCAGTCCCTCCTATGAACGGGAAAGGCAGCGATGAGGAGAGAAGACGAAGCATAACGGGTGCGTGTGAGTGACAGTGTTGGCAACGACGGTGGACAATGCCACGGCGTACTGGAAGGACAACCACATCTGTCCTGAGAACGTCCAGCCAGAAAGCGCTTTAGAAGCAAAGATGGAGAGACTTCTTCTCGCGTCGTTGGGACGCGTTACTGGGGACCAGTCCCTGGAAAAGAACATCATGCTTGGCAAAGCGGGGGTCAGCGAGAAAGAGGAGGGGCCTTCGCGAGCTGGACTGGCACAGTGGCTGCAGCAACGGACCCCAAACATGCCAACAACCGTGAGGATGGTTCGGGACTGGCAGGATTTGGTTCTGTTGCTGGTGGCTGCTAGTCGGAATCGAACCGATGGCACCTACCAATAACAACAAGCCGAGACCGTGACGGGGAAGGCAGCGATGTGCCACGTCTCCCCCAGTCACACCCAAGCCTGGCAGGGTCTCTGCAGAGAGAAGGCGCTAAGGAAAACGCGCAGGGCTGACCGGAACCACATCAAAACAGCCCCAGGGCAACGGAAGAGCCGTTCTTCTTTGTTGGCCGCAGAGCGGCGTTCCTGCAGCTGCAGTTCCTAGCACTGGGCCTGGCACGCCAGCCCACGGACACCAGGTACATGCTGACCCGTGGCAGCCCTCTGCTGGGTTTCTAAGACTGTACATCATTACAGGAGCAGACAGCCTCGTCTTTTTCCCAAGGAGCAGCTGGTGGGTCTAAACTACCGACCTGGCTGTTAGCAGCTCAGCGCTCAAGAGAGTCTGCCACCAGCGCACGCAGCGATGTCCCCGTGGGTCCGTGGAGGAGTGGGCATTTCATATTCCTGGCCAGACCCATCATTGCAGGAAAATCCCCAAAAAACAAATCCCTTGCCATCCAGTTGACGCTAACTCGTGGCCACCCCGCATGTCCGAGTGGAACAGTGTCCAAACGGAACAGTGTCCAAGCGGGAGATCAACGGCCGTGATTGCCGGAAGGACGTGGCTAAGTCCGGCTTTTGAGATGTGCTGGATGCATTTTGTCTGCCAGCCTTGCAGCCAGCAACCGAGTTCTGAGCCATTCTCACGGCCGGGCTCCGATTAGGAGCTGCGAACCACAGCTTTCTAATTCTGCTCTCCCAATTGCATTCTTCCACAGACGGGAATTCTGCCTCGTCAACTGTCCAGCCCCACCATCCTCTTGTCCTCTGGCCCAGGTCCTCAGGTCTCAGGGACACGCGCCCTGCATGCAGCACTCCTCAGCGCCTCCTTTTGGCTCTCCCATGGGCGAGGGACGAGACAGTCTAACAAGGACCTACTGTGTGCTTTAGTACAGGTTCCCACAGTTGATCCTCACAGCAACCTTAAGACTGACAGATGAGAGGACAGAGGCCCCAAGGGGTTAGGTGACTTGTTCAAGGTAGCCAGGCAAGTTAGACTAAACTGGGATTGAACCCAGAACTCTGCCTCCAGAATTGTGCCCTTTCTCCACCACATTTCCTCCCAGGCTCTGGCCACCTCCCTTCCCAACCGCAAGTCCAGTGCAGATCTCAGAATGTGTCAACCCAGTGACATTGGATGCGTCACCTTAGGGTGGGTGGAGGAAGCACCTGGGGATCAGTTTACTAATTCGAGGGACGATGAATTATTCACACCGCCATTAACTTAGAGGCCCTATCGGTCTCACCTCCCTTCCCCTGCTCCAGACCCCCGGATCCTGGGGCCTCTGGTCTCCCCACTTACTTGAGCTCTGCAGGCCTGTGGGGGCCCCTGGCGAGAAGATGCTGGCAGAGCTGGGGTCCTGTTTGCTGCTGGCAGCAGCACTGCTGGGCCCAGGGCCCAGGGTTCGAGCCATGAAAGGTAGGAGCCCTCCGCGGGGGACGGTCCAGGACGGAGAGGTGGGAGGGAGGCTGGGCAGACCATCTGGGGCTCGGGAGACTTCAGCGTGGGAGCCAGAGGCTAGAGGGTCTTTAAGGGCATTTGACGGAGATGAGGATACCTCTGTTTCTGAAATGGGGCAAAGGAAATACTCCTTTGGGTGCTGATTTACTCTAGGGCTTTGCATGCATGTCATCTTCACAAGGAACTTCGCAATGCCGATTTTACAAATGAGGAAGCTAAAGATGAGAGAGGCAAACGAACTTAAAAACCAAGCTCCTTGCTACCCAGCCAGAGTTGAAGTATCCCGGTAGGTTTCCAAGGCTGTGAATCTTCACGGGTGCAGACAGCCTCATCATTCACCGGCAGAGCAGCTGGTGGGCTCAAACTGGTGACCTTGCAGCCCACCACACCACCAAGGCCACAGAAGTTGTATTGCTGGCAGCACAGACATATCCCAGCTAAGGGATGGCACGTGCCCTGGGAACAACGGAGTGGGGCCACCCCTGAGACGTTTCTATTCTCCAGGGCAGTTTCCACGAACAGCTGTGAGAGATGGTTCAGCAAGTTAAAAGTAATACTTCCAAATTTAAGCGCCTTCCTGGGTCAAGACCTGCTGTAAGAGCTTTCCCTCTGCCCAAAGAGCTTCTCTGTGCGGCGTGCTCTTGAGTTACTTTAGCAGGCAGGGGCCCGTCGTCGGATGGGTCTGGTGGGCAGAGAAGCGTATTTCTTGCTGTCTAGGGTCTGTGCGTGGACATCTGTCTTACTGTGGTTATCTGCCATGAGCCGGAGAGGCTTGGATAAACAGGAGACCAGCCCAGGGCACTTCCGTCCCCACTCCCTGTACTTCCAGAGGACCCCACGTTCTCTCTCTGGGGTCTCAGGCTGACAGGCCGCCCTTGCCCCCTTGGTCTTTGCTCCACCCCGCCAGTATGTTGCTCTCTCACAGTGGGCTGACCACCCGTGGGCCAGGTGGTGGGGCTGGCCAGTGGGCGGGAGCACAGGTGAACCCTGATGGTCACAGCCCAGGCCGAGTCCATGCTGTGCATGCCAGGGGAGCGGGTCGGTCTGGAGACTCCTCTCCCACAGGCTCGGGCTCGGGCGGTGCCTCTGCCGGGAGGGCCGGGACTGAGGAAACCCAAAGCCCAAACCCACAGCATCAAGTCCATTCTGACTCATGGCAGCCCCGAGGAGGCTTCTGAGACTGAGAGTCTGTACAAGAGCAGACAGACAGCCTCGTCTTCGTCCCATAGACTGGCTGGTGGATTTGAATCACCCACCTTGAGGTCATCAGGTCAGCGCTTCCCCACCAGCACCACCATGGCTGCAAAGGCAAAAGGCTTTTTGCCCAGTGGTTCTCAATCTTCCTCATGCCGCGACCCTTTCATACAGTTCCTCATGTTGTGGTGACTCCCCAACCATAAAATTATTGTCCGACCCCCAAAGGGGTCGCGACCCACAGATTGAGAACCACTGTCCAAGACCGTCTCACCAGTGAAAGTCAGGAGGGGCAGTGGTCACTTTAGGGCCCGTCCAGTAAAGGACCCACGCGTGTTTCTGCGCACATGGCGCTGTAAAACTGGCCAAAAGATGGACGTTAGGTGTTTGGACGGAGTGGGATTCCAGTGTTTGCCAGCGGCCCCATTTGCTGTGGACATGCCTCTGGCTGCAAAGAGTAGACTCTTACCTTGGGAACCAACTGACCCCGACCCCACAGTGTGCAGTAAAACTGCTCCCTTAGGGCTTCTGGAGCTGTAAGTTGTTGCAGGGGTAGACCACCTCATCTTTTCCCCAAGGAGAGGCTGGTGGGTTAGAACTCCTGACCTTGTGATTCAGTGCCCAACACAGAACCCACTACACCACCAGGGCTCCTTGGTCCCCAGGGCCAGCAGATGAAACCGCAGTTTTGGGGTGCAGCATTCAGTGGGCTTCACAATGTGCGCCTCAGGCAGCCTGCGCGCTGAGGCTGCTGCCCGGGAAGCTGTCCGTCCCAGGTGGAAGGTGGAACCAACGAGCTCATCCTTCAAGGCTCAGGTCAAGTACCACCTCCTCCAAGAGTCCTTCCACACCATAACCCTGGCAGGCTCCCTTCTGAGTGCCAGCCCCTCTGCCCATGCAGGCTTTTGATGGCCAAGGCTGGGGAAAGGGGGAGGAGACGAGATCAGCATTGGACAGACCGTCCCCTCTGTCCTTCTGCCATGAAGACACCATCTCTGTCCCAGGGCTAGGCGGGGAGCCAGCAGCTTGCCAGGATGTCTGTCTGCTCAGCCTTCAGCGCTCACAGCAACCCTGTGAGGGAGGCAGGGGCCATTATACCCATTCCAGAGATGCCTTACTGAGGCCCAGGGAGGCTTTGAGGTATTGTTCTCTCCCAAGCATGGTGTCCTGCTCCTTCCCCCAAAATGTGCCCCAACCAACCACACTCCCTCATTCTTCCTCCAGGAAGCTTGTCCTTCCTCAGGAGCCCCTGCCCTGGCAAGAGTGGCCTCCCTCTCTCTGGGCCTCCAGTCCCCACGTGGCCTTTCCTCCTGCCCGATCCCACTGCATGGCTTGGCCTCCTCGGTCCTACTCTTTCCCCACCTCCCGGCTCTCAGCTCTCCAGGTCAGGAGGCCCATTCAGCCCAGGCCAGGCCCAGGGATCGCTTGAAATGTATTCCTCAAGACTCATTTGGTTGCAAATGACAGACACCCAGCCAGGCGGAGTTGAAGGGATAAGTGGGATGCCAGGCTCTGTAGCCAGGAAGGCAGGCCTCAGGGGAGCCTGCAGCCAGGGCACCGAGTCCAGAGCGTGGTCTGCTGTCTGGCTTTCTCCCAGCCTGGGGCGAGAGGAGCCTGTTCCCCTCCAGGCATTCCAGAGAGAACTCTGGCCTGGCCCGAAGCACATGCCCGCCTCAGGCGCCAGGCACTGTGGTAGTGGTCGAGGGCCCCAGGACCAAGAAAATCCCCTGCCCCAGAGGGAGGCTTACCACCTAGAGGCAGAGCAAGGGAGCAGTGCTAAAACGGGGGGCGTTTTGTTGTAAAAGAAGAGGGGCCGAGGAAACCGAAGCAATGGCCACCCGCAACTGCAAGTGCTTTCCCTTTCCAGGCCTCAAGTTCTCATCTGCAAAACAGGGGCCAATGACTCCCAGTCTGCTATTTGGGGGACAGTTGTGAGGATGGTATGCTGTCGTTGTTAGGGGCCATCAAGTTAGTTCTGACTCACAGCGACCCTCTGTGCAAGAGAAGGAACCCCCCCACTCCCGCCCCCCCCTGCCCACCGGCACCCCAGGTCCTGCGCCAGCCCCGCAATTGTTCTTAGATTTGAGCAGCCACCGTGTCAGTCCGTGTCATGGAAGGTCTTATTCTCTTTCGCTGCCCCTCTACCAGTACGATGTCCTTCTCCAGGGACTGGTCTCTCCTGACAACGCGTCCAAAGTATTGGAGACGAAAAGTCTCGCCATCCTTGCGTCCAAGGGGCATCCTGGCTGTACTTCTTCCAAGACGGATCCAGTTCTTCTTTTGACAGTCCACGGTACTTTTGATGTTCTTCACCAACACCATCGTTCAAATGCACCGGCTTTCCTGCGGCCTTCCTTAGTCAATGCCCGACTTTCACCTGCACATAAGGTGATTGAAAGTATAAGATCGTGCATTTAAAGACTATACCCTGAACCTGGCAGTGCTGATGGTTAGGCACAGGGCGGCTGTCTGAAAGCGGGCAGGGTCAAGGTTGCTCCACAGGAGAAAGAGCAGGCTGTCTGTCTGCTCCTGTAAAGATCTCCAGCCTCAGAACCCCGGCGGGGGTTGCTGTAAGTCAGGATCGACCAAATGGCAGTGGATTTGAGTCCTGCTTTGTCAGATACTGTTCTACAACAGAGCCAAACAGACGTAAGTCCTTGCCCTGATGGAACTTACATTTAGCCGAGGAGCAACTGGCAAGGGCGAAAATGAATAAAGAAGATAAGCAGCATGTCACATGGTGGTGAGTGCTATGGAGAAACACCGGAAGAGGAGGAGAGGGCCTTGGGAGAAGCCTCCTGGGGGTGACTGTGCCTTGTGCTGGGGCTGCCCGAGCCGTGGTGGCTCCAAGAACAGAGATGTATTGCCGCGCAGTCTGGAGGCCAGGATTTCAAGTCTTCCACGCCCCTCCAAAGTCTCTGGAGGACGATCCTTGCTGGTCCCTTCCAGCTTCTGGTCGCCCCCAGCGCTCTTGGTTTGCAGGTGCATCTTACCCTGTCTGCCCTCAGTCTGTGCCTCCGTGAGGGGTCACCCCTCAGATGGGTTTAGGATCCACCCTGCTGCAATATGGCCTTACGTTAACTGCCAACAGTCTCAGTGACTCTAGCTCCCAGCAGAGCCCTTTCATGGGAACCAGGCGTGAGGATTTCAATAGACCTTTGGGGGACACAGGCCAGCCCATTACAGTAACCAAGAATATGCTAGCTTAAAAAAGACTTTTGGTTATGAAGAATTTGAAATCCACACAGCGTAGAGGAAAATGGTCTGATGAATCTCCATGATCGACCTCCTGTCTTTCTTGTTCCTCCTGTCGCGTCCGAAGAAATTGAAAACCAATCTCTAGATCACATGGCACCTCAGGATAGATCTCTAACCGAAAATGATGTCTATATATGAGTATGTGTGTATTTGTATAGACACATACATATATATGTGTATATATGTGTATATATATGTATATATTGGAGACTTCTAAAAGATTATGGGAAAATGGAATTTAAAGATACTGGAATCTTTGCATGAACTTTTTGAATCCTCTCTTAAACACATGCATACATGAAGGGGCTTTAAAAGTTGGTGGAAAAAATTGCATTATCTTTTATTTCTACTTTGCCAGGACAGTTTTGAAGCCCCTTCATCTCTGTGTGTGTGTGTAGATAGATCAGTAGATAGACAGACATAAAGATAGCTTAAAAAATAAATTTAAAAAAAAGATAGCTTAAAAAGTATTGCTACAAAACCGTAGAAACCTATATTTAGCAAAAATATCGACATGCCCAGCTATTGTTTCTTTTGCCCCAGCAGCTTTGTTGTCTATAATTCACATATCATACAGTTCACTAGTCCAGTCACAGCAAGAGGCGTTGCACACCATCACCACCATCGGTTTTAGAACAGTTTCTTCAGTCTTGTGCTCACTGTTACTGCCTTCCCACTCCCCCACCGCCCCTGCCATCCTCCTCAGGAAGCCTTCTCCAGCTACTGCCTCTATAGATTGACCGATGATGGATTTCAGACAGAAAAACATTAAAAAACAAACAAACAAAACCCAACGCAAATAAGAAAGCAACACAGACAAAAACCTGAATTGAAAAGAAAGCAGAGCATATTAAAAAGTAGAACTTATTAAATGGGTCCTAGGGGAGATCAAATGATAGAGTGCTAGATTTTAACCTAATTATATCTGCAACAAACTACTTTTTTTCTTTTTTTTAAACAAACTACTTTCTAATGCATTCTGCACGGTAGAAGTTGTTGTTTCTTGACACTTCCTCCATCTAGACCAGCGGTTCTTAACCTGTGGGTCGCAACCCCTTTGGGGGTCGAACGACCCTTTCCCAGGGGTCACTCGATTCATAACAGTAGCAAAATGACAGTGATGAAGTAGCAACGAAAATAATTTTAAAGCTGGGGTGGGTCACCACCACCTGAGGAACTGTATTTAAAGGTTGGCGGCGTTAGGAAGGTTGAGAACCACTGAGCTAGATCGATACACTTCTGAAGGCAGTATTGCCATCTTTCTGGTGGCATCGTGGGTTATATGTTGGGCCGTGTGTTAGACAGCGTTCTCTAGAGAGATTGCTAATAAGACCAGATTGCTAATAAGTATATATATATTTATACAGATAGATATATAACACAAGAAATAAACAGTTAAATTATAAAGCAGTGCAAATGGCTCAGTGCAACTCACTCCCATGAGACAGTTGTGAGACACTGGCAGTCTTCAAGTTTTGAGGGCCGCCCAGGTAGTCCTCTGTAGAGCAATTCAGGTTATCTGGGCACAGGCAGCAAACAGCAAGGCAGGTCACCAACAGTCAGTCAGATGACAGGGTCCGACAGTCCCCAGCTCAAGAGATGTAAATTCCAATTGTGTGGCAAAGCAGGTCTTGAAGGAACCTCAAATTACAGCGACACAGTCCACGGGTTAGGTGTCCCACAGGTAGTGTAGCTTGCAAATTGAGGCACAGAACAAGCAAGGCAGCCGCACACTGGTCCAATGATCAAAGAGCAAGAGACAAGAAAGGTGAGGCTCGCCGAGCCATTTATCTCTCCGCCCCTCAATTAATTCCACATGTGTTTATCGGCCAGGTTGGCACAATAAACTAACTACCTCAGGCTGCTAACCTCCAGGTCAGCAGTTCAAAACCATCAGCCATTGTGAGGAAGAAAGATGAGCTTTTTTGTCCCCATAAAGATTGACAGTCTCAGCAACACACAGTGACAGTTCTTCTCTGTCTTTGGGGTTGGAATCCACTCAATGGCGGTGAGAGTCTTTCCCCTGATGATTCTGCACATCAATTTACAACCACCTCAAATGGTTCAAACCAACAGTCTTGACATTCTCAAGGGACTCACATTGCATTTCTCGTCAGTGGTCTTTGACAAGTAGATCTACTCCATCGACAGGGATTCGATGGAATAAGGTTTCTCAACAAAATCCTTATAGGATGCTCTTACTAGCCTCAATGAGTGAGCAAGTACATTAAACATTTTTTAAAGATCTATTATTAATTGGAATTTAATACATATATCACATCATTCCCTAATTCAATCACATTTGGCAGAATTGTACAATTGCTACCTCAATAAGTTTCCAAACACGTTTCTCTACATGGACACCTTGACCTCGTCTCCTCTTCACCCTCCCCCACCACTGCTGTACCCCCTCCCCCTGAAACCCTTATTCTACTTGTCGTCTCTGTAGGTTCATCGATGCTGGAGACCAGATCAGGTCCAGCATGCATCATAGGGGGATCTGCTGACGAAACTCTAACTATTCAAGTCAGGTTTATGCCTCTAATCTACACTCATCTCTCTAATGCCCTCTGTTTAGGAACCACTCTCCTCCTACCCCTCCGTAGTGGATGGCGGGAGCTCACCAGAGGTGTATGTCCTGTTTCTTATAATTGTGATGGAAAAAAACCACATATCTCAGCACCATTTTCCTGGCCTTTTCCTCCCCAATGCAGTTTTCCATTTTTCTTGAAATTTCTTCCTAAAGAAGAATTTCTTTGCTTAAAATTATAATCTCCTATGATTATCTTGTATCCTTCACCAAGATCTATGAAGACTCCACTTTGGCTTTTCAGAAACCATAACCTTCTCATCCAACCTCTGCACCATGAGTTTGGCCCACGGAATCTACTGTATGGATTGGACATGTTTTAAAAGGCAGCCTAAGGAGATGAAGACCACGTGTCTGCAGCCATCTGATGAACACAGAGGCATGCTTAAACACATTTTGCCTGTAGCAAACCCAGGCAGGTATGAACGGGAACCCTACCAGCAAATTTTTTACTAACTCTTGAATATATGTCCATTGCCAATTGGCCCAATTCTGCCCCACAGTGACCCCGTAGGCTAGACTAGAACGGCCCACAGGGTTTCACAGGCTGCAATCTTTACAATAACATAGTTCGAATGCATCAATTCTTCTTGGCCTACCTTATTCAATGCCCAACGTTCACATCCATATACTAAAAGCAGAACTCACCCCCATCCAGTCAGTTCTGACCCCTGAAAATACCATGCCCGGGTCAGGCACCCTTAGACCTCCAAGTAGCACCCTTGCTTTATGACACTTGAAAAGAGGGCTTGTGCCGCACGCACGCAGATTTACCCAACCCAGGGCGTCTTTGATCTCTTGACCGTTGCTTCCATGAGCACTGATTGTGGATCCAAGCAAGATGAAATCCTTGACAACTCCAGTCTTTTCTCTTTTATCATGTTTATTAACGATTGGTTCAGTTGTGAGGATGTTGGTCTTCTTTCCACCGAGTTGTGATCCACATGGAAGGCTACAATCCCCGATCTTCATCAGCAAGTGCCTCAAGTCCTCTCCCTTTCAGCAAGCAAAGCTGTGTCATCTGCAAATTGCAGGTTGTTAATAAACCTTCCTCCAATCCTGATGCCACCGTTTCCTTCATGCAATCCAGCTCCTCTGATGACTGGCTCATCATACAGAGTGAATAAGTATGGTGAGAAGATGCGACCCTGATGGAGGCACAGCTTTCCTGATTTTAAACCATATTTCCTTTTTGTTTGCACAACTGCCCCAATCCATGTACAGGTGGTGCACGAGCACAAGGAAGTGTTCGGGAATTCCCATTCTTCTCAAGGTTGTCCATAGTTGATTATCCAGAGTCAAATGCACGTGCACAGTCAATGAAACACAAGCAAATATCTTTCTGGCATTCTCTGCTTTGGGCCAAGATCCATCTGACATCATTGGTTCCACAGCTTCTTCGGAATCTGGCCTGAACCTCTGGGAGCTCCTTGCCAATGTGCCGCAGCAGCTGTTGTTGAATAATCTTCAGCAAAATTTTGCCTGCAAGGGATATCAACTATATTGTGCTATAGTTTGAGCATTCTGTTGGGTCACCTTTCTTTGGAATGGGTACAAATGTAGATCTCTTCCAATCAGCTGGCCAAGTAGCTGTCTCCCAAATTCCTTGGCATAGACTAGTGAGTGCTTCCAGCACTTCATCAGCTTATTGAAACATTTCAATGGATAATCCATCAATTCCTGGAGCCTTGGTTTTGTTGTTGTTGTTGTTGTTCGGTTTTTGACTAATGCCTTCAGTGCCGCTTGGATTTCTTCCTTAAGTATCATTGGTTCTTGCTCATATGCTACCTCCTGAGATGGTTGTTGAATGTTGACTAAATCCTTGTAGTACAATGACTCTATGTGTACGTTCCATCTTCTTCTCATACTTGCCAAATCATTCAGTATTTTGCCCACAGAATCTTTCAATATTGCAACTGGAAGCTTGATTTTATGTTTTCTTGTGTTCTTTCAGGTTAAGATATGTTGAGTGTGTTCTTCTTTTTTGGTTTTCTGACTCCTGGTCTTCGGACATTTCATTGTAATATTTTACTTTGTCTTCTTGAGCTGCCGCCCTTTGAAACTTTCCGCTCAGCTCTTTGACTTCGTTATTTTATCTATTTGCCTTAGCTACTCTACGATCAAGAGCAAGTTTCAGCATCTCTTCTGACATCCACTTTGACCCTCTCTTTCATTCCTGTCTTTTTAATGGACTTTTTCTTTCTTCATGAAGGATGCTCTGGATGTCCTCACACGGTCCATCCGGCCTCCTGCCATTAGCGCTTAATGCGTCAAATCTGTTGACAGGACCACGGACGGCCCAAAGCACAAACAAACCTCTCTTGGGAGGAGTACAGCCAGAATGCTCCTTAGCGTCAAGGATGGTGAGACTTTGGACATGCCACCAGGAGAGACCAGGATCGGCAGTGTTTTGTTCCGCTGTGCACCGGGTCACTATGGGATGGCACTGAGTCAATGTCACCGAACAACCACAGCGATATTAATGTGAAAGCTGAACAATGGATAAGGACGGTCAAGGAATTGATGCCTTTGAGCTGCTGTGCCGGTGAAGACTACGGACAGCACCACGGGCCACCAGAAAACAAACAAAGTTCAGTCCCAATGCTCCTTCGCAGCCAGGATGGTGAGACAGGACACCTGGTCTGGAGGGCCCATCCCCTCGAGAAGGACATCATGCTTGATAGAGGGTCGGTGAAAAAGAATAGAGACCCCCCAGCAAGATGAATTGATACCGTGGCTGCAACCCGAACCCCAACCTAGCAACGTGTGTGAGGAGGACAAAGGACGAGGCAGCGCTGTTCATACAGGTGTAGGCGGGCTTGCTATGAATCGGAATACATTCGATGACGCCTATGAAACCCTTGTTTGATTTCAAGAAAAGTTCGGGGGATGCTTTTGGTTGAAGGTGTAACAATGACCACTGGGCAGTAGTCTTTGAGAGGTTCATCCGGTCTCCACAGCTTCTATGTCTACATTTCCAGAAACACGAGGTAGTACCCAGCACTGTCTCCAGGTAACCGATGCGTTTCTTTTCATTTCTTTGGACTTTCACTGTGGAGTCACACTGTCCTATAAACCCGCATCAGATATGTGTCTATCCACTGCAATCTTTTTTGATGCTCAAATGCACTATCTTTAGCCAGTGGGAGCCCCTTCTAATAGGTTCCTGTGTCTTTTGACACAGTCCTGGTGATTTTCAATAATGTCTCTGCTTCCTGGCAGGACAAGGTATCTCGAGTGTGTCTTTTATATTTCCCGTCCTAGACCTGAGACCAGCCACTTCTTCAACGAGCCCTGTTTCTTTCCAGTTGGAAATAATATTCCTGATCTCAGTCCTACAGGTGAAGAATGCTGTGGAGTTAATCATTGCTTCCAGGCCTTTTTGTGGACAGAGCTAGGATATTAACTTTCTTTTTTTTTAAGAAATAAAAAATCTTAAGTCCCTACTGATGTTTCCTATTCAAATGGAAGTTTACAAGGTGTTCACCTTAAATTTTTATTTTCTTTGGATCTCTTTTCTCTTACACTGAGAATCTTGGCTTCTATTGACAGTGATTTACCTAATTCCTTTCTTCCACTATATATTATTCTTGCTAAATAGCAATTGTTAACATTATCACCAATAGCAAGTCTACTGAATGTAGTTGAAAACTTATTTGTGGTTCACTTTGTCTCTAGGATAGGCATGCACAATCAAAATACCGTATTTCAAAGTATTTTAAATCCTTTTGCTCTATGGCTGTGCCTCCAACCTGATTTATTGCTGTTGTTGTTGGGTGCAGCCGGGGGTCGAACTGCTGTTAAACAAAACAAAACACCCAATGTCCATGCCATCAGTTGATTTCTACTTATCATGACCCCCATAAAGAGTTTCAGAGGCTGCAAATTTTTATGGGAACAGACAGCCTCATCTGTCTCTAGTGGCTGGTGGCTTTGAACTCCTGCCCTTGAGGTTAGCAGTTTACTGCTTACCTGACAATGCCACCAGGGCTCTTTAAACATAATTAGGTTTACTGGTTTCAGGTTGCTTGAGAATTTTAGGGGTTGTTATGTATATTTAAATTCTATAAAATATTTAGCATTGTTTTTGTTTTTTTAACATTTTATTAGGGGCTCATACAACTGTTATCGCAATCCATACACACATCAATTGTGGAAAGCGCATTTGTACATCGTTTCTCAAAACATTTTCTCTCCAT
>NW_022104341.1:73322580-73337705 GCF_000313985.2 Echinops telfairi
CTTGTTTACCTTCAAGCTTTTAAGACCCCAGACGCTATACTTTTTGATAGCTGGGCACCATCAGCTTTCTTCACCACATTTGCTTATTCACCCTTAGCATTGTTAAAAAGTCAAAAGACAGGTTCACTTAAAGAGGACTCGCGTCCTTCCAGGAGGAGTCCTGGTGGCATAGTGGTTACATATCCACCAGCCACTCCACCAGAGAGGGATGAAGATTTCTACTCCAGTGAAGGTTTACAGCCTCTCAGAGCCTCCCCAGGCAACCGACCCCATCCAGCAGGGTTGCTATGAGTCAGAAAGGGCTCAGGAGCAGGAAGTGAGCATCCTGTTCCCGCCCCTCTGTGTGCTGCTTCCCCGGCAGACAACGACATTTATGAGCTTCTGCAAAGCAGCGTGGAGGCTACACCTGACCTCCTCTGACGTCATAAGGGGGGGGGGGATCAAACTCAACATCAGCCCCAGGCCAATCCTAGGAGGCAGAGCTCAGACCTGCCTCCCCCGCCAGCCTCTTTACCAGTTCTCACACCAGCTGCCCCTCCCACAGCCCTCTCTGATGGGCTAGAAAATTCACTGCAATGCCCAAACAAACAAACAAACAAACACACAAACAAACCCTCACAGACCATACTCAAGATGACGGGTTTGTGAGGGAGGTGAGGAACTTACCATTCAGGACCAGAGATGCTGAGGATGCAGTTCTTTGGGCCAGCTGTGCTTCTTGTCTGCTGTGCAGACAGGCAAGCCTCTCTCTGGGCCTCCGTCTCACGGCCACACAGCCCTTGGCCTGTGCCTCACTTGGGTAAGGGTTACAAGGTTCTTTTAGGGCCGCTGATAAATGCCCAAAGGGCATGCTTCTGTGCCATAAGCAGTAGCTCCTGGGCCCCCAAATCTAGCTTCCCCGGTTAAGTGGCTGGAGGCACCCCTAGTCTGAAAGCAAGCCTCCAGCCCCAAGGCACTCGGGTTTCTTGCTCTGTGGGCCGAGAAGCCCACCACCCTGTCTCCCGCCCGGTGCCAGGCTGCCCCTGCATCTCCACCACCTCTCTGCCCCCCAGCCCTCTGGCTCCTGGGGTGAGTGGGTTCAGGGCACAGGGACCTTCGGGTCCTGACTCTTCTATCTGGATGGTAGTGAGATCGAGCCCCTTTCTGCTTCAGAGATGGCCCATTTTTTTCCTTGAATAGTTTTACTGGTATATAAGTCACATGTCACACAATCTAATCCTTCAGTCATATTAAGAAGAGTTGTGCAACCATATCACAATCGATTTCAGAACGTTTTCTTTAAAGTTTTATTGGGGCTTCCTCCACACGTCACACAATTCAATCGTTCAGTCATATCAAGAAGAGTTGTAGTCAGCACCACGATCAATTTTAGGACATTCCCTTCTTTCTTGTACTCATTGTTATTCGTGTAATTATTAGTATTATTTGGTGAATCATTTTACTGGGGGCTCTTACAGCTCTTGTCACAATCCATTCACCCACCGTATCAAGCACCTTTGCACATAGGTTGCCATCATCCCTCTCAAAACATTTTCTTTATACTTGAGCCCTTGGTCTCTGCTCCTCTTTTGTCCGCCCCGTTGCCATTGGCATTGTCGGTACCACCGAGTTGGCTCTGGCCCATAGCGCCCCTGTGCACAGCGGAACAAAACTCTGCCACCCGGTCTGCGCCAGCCTCACAAGGGTCCCTGTGCCCGAGCCCATGGTCGCAGCCACTGTGTCCACCCTTCCTGTCGAGGGCCGCCCTCTCTGCCAGCACGATGTCCTTCTCAGGGACGCTCTCTCCTGGCAGCATGTGCAAAGTCCGTGAGACGCGGTCGGGCCACCCTTGCCTGTTCAGAGCGCTCTGACTGGACTGCTTTCAAGAGAGCTGTGTCTGTCCTTTTAGCAGTCCACGGTGCTTCCGGTCTTCCTGGCCAGCGCGACAATGAAGACACATCGATTCTGCTTCAGCCTTCCATATTTAGTGCCCAACTTTCACATGCAGATGAGGTGATTATGCCCAGGTGAGATGGCAAGAGTGACCAACACCCTCCTCAGGGTCCCACACACCCTGTTTGCAGGGTGCCACCCAGCCACTGGGTGGGGGTTACAAAGCCGGTGGCTGCAGAATGCTCCCCGGCCACAGCCCAACTTCCCCGTGACTTTCCTTTTGAGAACACACGCGCACATGTACCTCTAAGAACAAAGCACTGTAATAGGCTGAGAGGCATTCTCACTGGGGAGAACATTATTACGATTAAAATGGAAATATCCTCCTCGATAGATCAAGGGCCAACTCAAAGTAAGCTTTTTAAACTGGAGAAGAACCACAGTTTGTGTGCGTTAGGTGAGCGTGTCCGTTGAGCTAGGTTCCCATCGCCCGGAGTGTGTGCAGCCTCTGGCCTGTCACCGCTCACCTTCTCTTCCCGTTGCTCACACCCATTGGTCTGGACGACTCCGCCCCTTCGTTCCTCGTCTGAGGGGAGACGGTCACCTTTGGGTCTGATGAGTTGACTAAGTGACAAAGGAGGCATTTGATTGAAAACTGTGAGCCCCACCTCTGCGTGTCCAGCCTGCTTCTCAGGCTGCGTCTTCCTCCGTAGCAGCCACCATGGCTTAATAGACTTGATCGTTTATTCACTTTTTTTTACTGTCTTTTCCAAGACTGTAACTCTTTTTTAAAAATTTATTAACTTTTATTTTAAGCTTAATTTACTCCCCAACCATGAGTTTTTGCTTCTTCGGTTTCTTCTGGAAGATCTTTTTCTCCGGTGCAAACTCCTCTTCTGGTTTAGGAATGCTTGCTCCTTTTCAGGCAGGATCATCCCAGTGTGGCAGGGGGGGCTCAGGGATGGGTTGTTGTGACCATGAGCTCTGGAAGTCCAGCGGCCCGCCTTGGGGGCTCTGTTCACCTGCATGTGCTCAATGACCAGAGAATCCACATCTGAACCCTGCAGTTCAGCATGACTTTCTGCATTTTTAAGCCTGTGAAGCCAAAATTCAGCACTCTTTTGGGGCCACCAACCCTGAGTCCAAGCCCACTGCTCATTTGGCCTGGGCACAGGTACCAACGCCACCATTGTAACGTCGAAGGGCACACACTGCTTCTGCCGAGTGATCTCTTTCAGATATTTGGTGGCTTTCCGGATATGCACACCCTTCCCGGCCCGGGCAGTTTCACGTGTTCTTAAAATGGACCCGGAGATTCGGCCCTCTTGCTTTGCCTGGTTTTGTGGGGTTTTCTGGGTCTAGTGAGTCGTAAGCCATTCTGACAGATCATCACAGGAAGAGAGGAGACTGTGACTCAACAGGAGTAGAAAGCTCGTCTTTCTCCCACAGAGGAGCTGGTGGTTTTGAACTGCTGACCTTATGCTTAGCACCCCAATGCATAACCACTACACCACCCACTCTCTGAAAGCCTATGGGGTAGTTCTTCTCTGCCCTAGAGGGCTCCTGTGAGTCCCATCAATTGCATAGCAGTGGATTGGGCTGGGCTTCTCCGCTGGCGTGTAAGTTCCCGGAGAACCGGGACTTCGGACTGTTGTGTTCCTGCTCTGTCCCCAGCTGCCGCCGCAGTGTCTAGCACTCAAAGAACGTGTGCCGAGGGAAGCAAACGGCTTCACAAGTCTTTGAAGAATAAGTACGGGAATCAATGAATCGCAAACACATGAGTGGACGTAGGGCACCGTTTGACCCTCTCTCGGTCCAGCCCAAAGACCTAGCTTGTCATCGAGCTCACCCAAGACCCCAGCCAGGCTTAGCAACCCGATGCATGACCATGACATCACCAGCCTCAGCCTCTTTCCCTCTTGCCCCAGGTGTCAAATGTGGGGGTGTCCTCTCGGCCCCTTCCGGAAACTTCTCCAGCCCCAACTTCCCCCGGCTGTACCCCTATGACACCGAGTGCAGCTGGCTCATTGTGGTGGCTGAGGGCTCCTCCGTGCTGCTCACCTTCCACGCCTTCGACCTGGAGTTCCATGACACCTGCAGCTTCGACTTCCTGGAGATCTACAACGGGGCCTCCGGAGACCGGGGTAACCTGCTGGGGAGGTTCTGCGGCCAGGTGCCCCCGCCACCCTTCTCCTCCTCCTGGCATGTCCTGTCGGTCATCTTCCACTCGGACAAGCACGTGGCCAGCCGTGGCTTTTCCGCAGGCTACCAGAAAGGTCAAGAGAGGATATGCGGGTGGAGAGGGTGGCCTTGGTGGTGGTGGTGGTGGGGCAGGGGCTAAAGCTGTTCCTGCAGGGTCTCGGCATCATGGCGCATTTGGTTGCTCTGTGACCTGGACGGCCCTGCTCGCGTAATTGATGGGGGTCAAGGCAGCCTCGGTGTCCTTAGCCACATCTTGGTAGTTGGAGGGGAGGGTCCCTCCTTCATGTCCCCTTTTCATTCCTGGGGCCCCAGAGGGTGTCACTGTGTTCAGGAACAAGGACTCTCCTGCTCACCTGCCCCCTCCTTCATATTCTGTGTCATCACACGAGACCACAGGAGGGTCCCCACTTTGCCACCACTGCTGATCCTTTCTGAGGCACCCCACTCTGAGGGGCCCACGCCAGCCCCCCACACCAACTGGGTCTTCAGGAGGAGGTGGGCGAGGGGGTGGGTGGTGCTGGTGGCCCTCACCACCCCAAAGGCTTCCCTGGACACACCTCTTGTGCCCTGGGTTCCTAAGGCCTCCCTCTGCCCAAGTCCCAGAACGAAATCCGTCTGGAACATTGTTGTTAGAGCAACAAACCTTACGTCCAGCTCCGAAGCATTTTCAAATACGGGAAGCCCAAGTTGAGATCGGGAGCCGAGATGTCGCCCCCTTTGCCGATCTCCTCCACTCATCCCTCCTTGTCCTTGGGCTTCTGGGCACAGGCTCAAACCTCCCTTCGCCCCAAGTCAAAGCCAAAACCTTTACATGCCAATGCAGGCAAATAGTCAACCACAGAGGCTCCTGGTCTACAGGGCGGCCACCCAAGGACACGCAGATGAAGCATCCGGTCCCTACTCTGTCAGTACGCGGCTGCCTTGGTGTGGATGTCCACGCCTGGCCACCTCATGTGTGCCCGATGGGAGCTGCGCTCCAGGCAGTTCTCTGGAGTGGGTCACCAGGCCGTTCTTCCCCGGTACCTCTAGGGCAGTGGTTCTCAACCTTCCTCGTGCCGGGACCCTTTCATACAGTTCCTCAGGTTGTGGTGACCCCCCCCAACAACCATAAAATTATTTTTGTTGCTACTTCGTAACTGTAATTTTGCTACTGTTTTTGTTAAATACTTTTATTGGGGGCTCTTACATCTCTTATCACAATTCTTACATTCCTCCAGTGTGTCAAGCACATTTGCACATATGCCGCCATCATAATTTTCAAAGCATTCTCTTCCCACTTGAGCCCCTGATATCAGCTCCCCATTTTTGCCTCTCCCTCCCCCATCCACCCTCCCTCATGAGCCCTTGATAAGTTATAGATTATTATTTCCATATCTTACATCGTCCTCTGTCCCCCTGTCACCCACTTTTCCATTTTCCCTGGGAGGGGGTTCTAAGTTGATCCTTGTGATCGATTCCCTCTTTCTCCCCCCACCTTCCCCTAATCCTCCTGGTATCTCTACTCTCCTTGTTGGCCCTGAGGGGTTTATCTATCCTGGATTCCCTGTGTTGCGGGCTCTTCTCTGTAGCAGTGTGCATGCTCTGGTCTAATCTGATTTGTAAGGTAGAATTGAGGTCATGATAGTGGGGGGAAGGAAGCACCAAAGAACTGGAGGAAAGTTGTGGTGTTTCATCGGTGCTGTACTGCACCCTGACTGGCTCCTTTCTTCCCGGTGACCCCTCTGTAGGGGGATGTCCAATTGTCTACAAATGGGCATTGGGTCTTAGGGCATTGGGCATTGGGTCTATGCCCCCCCCCCCAGACCCCATTCACCTTGGGTATGGCTTTATTCTGGGTCTTAGATGCCTGGTACCTAATCCCTTTGACACCTCATGATCACACAAGCTAATGTGTTTCTTCCATGTGGGCTTTGTTGTTTCTCAGCTAGATGGCCACATGTTTATCTTCAAGCTTTTAAGACCCAAGATGCTGTATCTTTTGATAGTCAGGCACCATCAGCTTTCTTCATATTTGCCTATGCACCCATTTATCTTCAGCGATCGTGTCGGGAAGGTGAGCATCACAGAATACCAGATTGTTAGAACTGTTATGAATCAGGCGACCCCTGTGAAAGGGTCGCAGCCCCCAGGTTGAGAACCGCTGCTCTAGGTAGATGCCAACCTCTTGGTTAGCAGCCAGGCACGTTCACCATTTGCACCACCCAAAATGTAAGAATTATCGTAGATCTCATTGTTGTTTGGGAATGTTAGACCTTTACATTTTTAGAATGGCCTACCCCAAAAAACAGTACCATCCAGTTGATGCCAACTCATAGCGACCCTGTAGGACAGGGTAGAACCGCCTCCCCAGGGGCTTCTGAGACTGTGACTCTTAATGGGAGTAGAAAATCTCATCTTTCTTCCACAGAGCAGCTGGTGGTTTCAAACTACTGACCATGTGCATAGTAGGCCAATGTGTAACCACTAGAGACTATGCCCTCAGGGTGTGATGATAATAAAATCACAATACCATAGACAACAGTTACCCACTTTAAAAAAAACCAAATGCCCAATACCAATTAGACCCTTATGTAATCCCTGAGAAGAGAGACCGGGGATGGTGTTAGTGGTGTGTGTGTATTTGCAGGCTCATGTTCCCTTTGGTTTCATATGATTTGTTTGTATGTGGCATGAAGAGGGGATTGAATTCACAGCCACAGGTATAGCCATGTGATTCAGGATGATGTATTAGTTAGTGTCCCTTCCAGCTGAGGACAGCACAGTCACTGCCATCTCTCAGACACTCGATCTCAGGGTTCCGTATTTGACTCATGGGCCGACTTGTCTACCCCGGCACCCACATTATCCACTGCCATCGCGTCGATGCTGCCTCCCAAAGGCCCGATAGGACAGGGTTGGACGGCTCCCAGGGGTCTCCAAGGCTGTCACACAGCCCTGGAGGAAGGAGCCACTTCCCTGGATGCCCAGCCCTGTGCTCCACTCACACAGCCAGGCCGTGGGGTGAGCTGTGTCCTGGCTGTGTGCCCACCTGCGGGTGACCTGGAGCCAGGCACAGGCCTCACGGCTGTATGGGCCGTGCTGGGTCTCAAGGCCAGCACGGCCTTGAGAGTTTTGCCAATGCAGCATGATGCAGAGCCCTGTGGGGCAGGCCCAGCGGGCCTGTGAGCTCTAACAGCCGGATGAGGCTCAGAGGGGCTGCTTTGCGGGCCTGGAGTCACACAGCTTCCAAAGGCAGAGCTGGGAAGATGCCTGTCCCCTGACTTTGCACCATTCCCCAGATCGCCTGTCTACCTCTCGGTATCCTCATCTGCAGAGGGGTTCGACAACATGCCTGATGCCGGCACTGCAGCCTCCATCTCCCCAGGCCTGGTAGGAGCAGGCAGCAAGGATCATAAGGGTGAAGTGCCCAGGCCCGGCAGGGGACCTCCTACTCTCCCAGTGACCAGCCGGAGACTGGCTGCCAGGGCCCCTCCAGCCCCTTGGGCTTTGCCCCTTCCTGTTCCTGCTGACCTGCCGACCTGCACACCTTCACCTGAGGGCTTTTCCTGAAGCTGGAAGGTCACCCCTGCCCCCCAGCAGCCCTCAACCTGAACGTCAGGAAGTGGTGCCCCTCACTGCTAGGTGACATACTCTGAGGTGTGTGTTTCACACCATTTCCCAGAGTTCCCAGCAGGGCTTGGTGTCCATTGCCCTCTTGTAGCCAGCTTCAGGGGATAGAGTGCCCCCTCTTCCCTGTTTGAGTCCATCATTGCCCATCTGCCCCCACACCCTGCATCTCCCAAGTAAATCCTGGGTTCAAATCCTGTCTCAAGACCTGCCCTGGACAGACTTAAAACTTAGGTAAGTCATTCATTGCTCCCCGCTTCTGTTTCCTCAGCTGCAAAGTGGGGGAGCAGTAGCACATCTCCCCCCCCCAACCCGGAGCTATGCCGCTGGGGAAACCAGGGGATGGAGTCCAGATGGTGCTGAAGGATGAGGAGGCTCCCTGGAGGGGCCTGTGCGGGCAGCAGGCTGGCATGGGAAAGGGGATGGGGACAGGGGGTGGGAGGTGCTGGTGTCTGGCTCCCAAAGAGGAGTTTGGGGAGCTGTGGGGAGGGAGAGAGATCTGTTTCGGTGGGCTTCCTTGCAGATGTGTGCGGCGGCGTCCTGACGGGCCTCTCAGGCGTCCTCACCAGCCCAGAGTACCCCAACAACTACCCCAACAACGTAGAGTGCCGCTGGGTGATCCGAGCCACGGGCCCCGCCACCATCAAGCTGGTGTTCACGGACTTCCAGGTGGAGGGCAGCGAGGAGTGTCCCTACGACTACGTGGCCGTGCTCGGGGCCCCCGGGCCCGCCCAAGGACACCACTACTGCGGGAGTGCCCAGCCCCCCGCCCTCATGTCCCAGGGCCACGAGCTGCAGGTGGTCTTCAAGTCCGACTTCAACATCGGAGGCCGGGGCTTCAAGGCCTACTACTTCTCAGGTAGGAGGGGCTGGGACGATCCCTGCAGGTCCTGCTGATCACAAGGGGCTCCTGCCTCCCCACTCTGCTGGCAGGCGACACTCTCCGCCTCCTTTCTGGATCCCCGCCTGTGGTCCTTGAGCACACGCTAGCCTGCCTGGCCGAGGCCAAGGCCAAGGCCAAGGCATGAGCCGTCCCTGACTCACTCAGACAGAAGGATGCCTTCTATCAACTCCTAGAAGCTCCTTCCTAACACTGACCTAAGGCTTCTCACTTGTGGGTGTCTGCGGGTGCATCTCCCCTGCCTGCGTGGGGCCTCTTAGTACCTGGCATGCAGTAGGTTCTCGAGTAATGTCTCACAGAGGAAGAACCCTCTCGAAGTTCCCAGCTAACGAGGGGGGTGGAGATGGAAACTGGACAAAGACATCCCTTGGTTCCCTCTGCTGTGCAGTGGGCAGATGGAGGGCTGCCGGGGGAGGAGAGAGTGGAGCAGGGCTTTGAGGAGCTGGCCAGAGGCAGAAGGAGGGGAGCAGGATGGACAGAGGCATGAGGACAGAGAGGGCCCTGAGGACCGGGTGTTTGCTGACGCTGGACTGTGCAGGGTGAATGAGCAGCTCTGGGGAAGGGGTGAGGCTGACTCCTGAGCCGCCTTGTCCTCAGGCAGGGAGTGAGGTCATCCCTGGATTCTCGCCAGTGGCCAGCACACCCTGGAAACCACCCGTTGGACCTCAACCCCAGCCCCGCTGGCTTCAGTTGAAAGCCTGCTTTCGGACCTGTGGTCTGGTTTGCCGGCATGCTGCCCAGCGCCAGCTGGGGTGGCTTTAGGACCTCTTAGCACCTGCGACTGAAGCTGCAGCTGCAGAGGGTGATGATGGTCTGCACCCTCCTCACCCTCGTCACCCCCCGCCCTCCCCATCCCCCTCCCTCAGGAGAATGCCAGGAGGTATACACAGCCATGCGGGGCAACTTCTCGAGCCCCCAGTACCCCAGCTCCTACCCCAACAACATCCGCTGCCACTGGACCATTCGCCTGCCTCCCGGCTACCGGGTCAAGGTCTTCTTCCTGGACCTGGACCTGGAGGGGCCCAACAGCCTGACGAGGACCTGCGACTTTGACCATCTGGCGGTCTTCGATGGGGCCAGCGAGGAGGCGCCCCTGCTGGGAAGTTGGTGTGGCCACCACCTGCCGGCACCCGTCACCTCCAGCCACCACCAGCTCTTGCTTCTGCTGCACACAGACCGCAGCGCCACCCGCAGGGGCTTCTCGGCGGCCTACATTGGAGGTTAGCTGGGGTCGAGGGTGTGGGGCCGGGCTGGAGAAGGCCCAGGGGGTTCCCCCATCTTTATAACCTCCTGCCTCATCCGACCTACGGTCTCCAGCCCCTTCGTGGTGGCTACACTGCTGCCACGGACTCCCAGGAGCCTTGAAACCGCCGTGACTTTTGCTTGTTCACTTCTTGTGGGTGGTGACAGGACTCTTCTCCAGCTCCCCATGCCATACTCCCGAAGCCCGCCCCCCCCCCCCCAGCTCGGTGATGTGAAAGGCAAGCGCTTGGCTACTAACCAAAAGGCTGGTGGAGTGGTGATGTGTTGCACCGCTAATCATAAGGTCAGCAGTTCGAAACTGCTGGCTGCTCCACAGGAAAACTATGAGACTCCCTGCTCCTATGTAGATTTAGATTTACATCCTTGGAACCTCAGTTACCTACCTGCTCCTATGTAGATTTAGATTTACAACCTTGGAACCTCAGTTACCTATGCCCTCCGCGCAGCCCTATAGGGTCGCTATGAGTGTCATCGACTGGTAGTGAGTTTGGTTTTCCGGAGAGGTGCCTCCCAAGAAAGTCCTGGTGCTCTGCTTCGGAGAGGAGAGCCCATTAGGGGGCTCCATGGGGCTCCGCGCTGCTGGTTCACATGTGGCCAGGAGCCTCCACTTCTCTGCCTCCTGCCCTGGTACTCAGGGCTGGCATGCGACCTATCACTGAGCACCACTTCAGGAGGCCAACGATCTTGGTCACCATGGCGAGACCCACCTGTCGTGCTCAGACCGCTTAGACGCGGTTTGGGGCGACAGACATCCTGACAGGACGGTGGCTCGAACAAGTGAGGTTTGTTTTCCTTCACATCACAAGAGGTCCAAAGTCAGTAGATGCTCTGTTGCTTTGGGGCCCCAGCCGGGCTCTCTGGGATTCACTTGGCCTCCTCCTCCTCATGGCTGCAAGCTGGCTGCCACAATGCCAGGGGACGGAGACATGCCGCCACAACGGTCCCTTCATCAGGAAAGCGAAGGCGTCCCCAGACGGCCTCAAAAACCCTCGTGTCCTGGCTTTGAATGCAGTCAGATGTCCAAGCCTAGCTGCAAAGGAGCCTGGGAGGCTGGGAGCTGGTCCAGCCTCGGTTGTGTGGGTGAGACTTGCCAGCTACGAGTGTCCGTCAACCCCCTGGTCTTCCCTTCGCCTTGCCTGTGCCATCAGAGGGGCCGTTTCTGGCCAGGTCTATGCCTCCTCCTGGTGCAGGTGTGGAAACAGGTGTAGAGAGGGGCAAGGGCTCTGGTGTGGCCGCAGAGGCTGCCATGGCCAAGGGGAAGAACTCACTGCCCTGCTCCGGCTCCTAGGCATCCAGGGCAGCTGTGATAGGGATGCATGCTTTCTCCCAGGGCAGGAGGCTGCCGCCTGCCCCAGGGCACAGGCTCGCTCAGGGGAACGAAGGCCCTGTCAACGCTTCTCCTTGGTGACCTTCAGGTGGCCTTGTTTGTGCTCCTCCCAGTTTGTGCCCAGGGCTCCAGTGTGATCAGGTGTGTGACCCGCCCACACTGAGCGGCCTCATCTACCCAGCAAAGAAAGCTCCCGTTCCCAACTGGGCCTCCGCTCACAGTGTTGCCAGTCGGCTGCCACTGAGTCCTTCGGGTTCACAGCGCCCCCAAGGGACAGAGGAGAAGGGCACGCCACTGGCTGCCCGGGCTGCGAGCCTCACCAGGGGGCCTGGTGGCACAGCGATGAAGCATTCAGCTGCTGACTCAACCGATCAAACCAAGCAGTGCTCCCGGGAGAAAAACGCGGCAGTCAGCTTCCAGAAGAGCTCAGCTGGGAAACCGCGGGGCACTGGAGCTCTGACGGTGGAGCGGCTTCCGCGCTGGGCTACTGGACCACACGTTCAGCAGTTCGAGATCGCCAGCCGCTCCTGGGGAGACAGACAGAGCTTTCTGTCTGAAGAGAGTTAGACCCTGAGGAACCCATAGCGGCAGTTAGTTCCACCCTGCCCTGAGCGGGAGCCAATTGGACGGGGAGGGGGTTTGCTGTGCATCACTAGGTCTTTCTCCGGTGGAGCCACAGGCAGATTCAAACCGCCAGCTTTGTGCTTAGCAGCTGAGCACTTAACCATTGTGCGACCAAGACTTCTTTCCTCCGGCAGTTAGGATTCCAGCCCACGTCTTTTGGAGGTACAATGCCATTCACAGTATCCTTCTTGAGTGCTGGGAAGGGCCCAAGGGAAGGGCCTGGGCTGACCTCCAACAGAGCAGGGCCACTTACTGGGTGTGACCAGCCTGGGGTGGGGGTGGGTGGGAGTGGGGCTTCATCTAGGCTGGGGTGTGCCTAGACATGTGGTTGTGAAGATGAGGTGAGGGGACCCAGGCCCCGTGTGGCTCTGAGGACTGCCTTGGTGGACCTGGGCTAGCTTCCCTCCACTGTGCCAGGCCACCCCACCACCACACAGGAGCCACATGGGGTCTCAGCCACCCAGAGGGCGAGCTTGGGGGTGCAGGGGGCTTACCGTTAAGTCAGCTCTGAGCCCTGGTGACCCTGTGCATGTCAGACCAGGGTTTTCAATGGCTGGTTTTATTTCTAAAGCAGGTGGCCAGCTCTGAAGTGGACAGGAAATCGCTAACCTTTTGGTTATCGGTCAAGGGCAAGTAGCAGAGAGGGGACTGTGAGCCTCAGCCTGCTCCCCTCATAAACTGAGGAGCAGAGTTAGGGGACCTCCAACCCCCCTTCAGAGCAGCCCCTTCTCTGATTCTGCATCTTGGAGGAGAGGAGCTCTTGGGGGCCAGGTTCCACTGGGCTGGTGGGCATGCCCCTTTCTCCCAACTGCAAAGTGCAGACGCTGGCTGGCTGGCTGGGTTCCCCTTGGCCCCGAGTGGGGATGGATTAGCCCCTGCCCCTGCCGGTCTCTCCAGGGACTGAGGGGAGAGGCGGCTCCTGTGACAGCAAAGCCCCCTCCCCCTGTCCCCACCACACCCCTCCCACAAGTCCCCCTGCCCCCTCCCTGCCCAAATCCCAGTGGGAGCCCAGGGTCAGACAGGGGCACTCCAGCCGGGAGGCTCCAGCTGTGCCCGGCTGCAGGCGGCCTTCCCACGGGGAGGGCGGCCTCGGCATCAATCAGGGGTGACACACAGTTCAGGCCACCACTACCATCTGGGAGACGGCAGCCCATAAATCCCCCGCTGCCCAGACACCAGAGGCTGAACTATGTCTGAGGCATTTCCCGTAGAGGATGGGGAGTCCCAGACCCCGGCCTCCGGGCTCTCTCCCCTTTTCCCTGCCGTTCCTATGCTCACCCTGCGCCCCCGCGTGTCCCCCCCCCCTCCCACACACACACACACACTTATCCACCTAGAGTCACACTCCACACTCCTCCCTGCCTGGGAGTAGCCACAAAGAGCCGTGAGACCGCAGGCTTTGGAAGCGCCTGATGCAAAGGCTGCCATCCCAGCTGGGTGGACCGTGCTCTGATTCCAACCACCCCTCCTCTGGGCTCACTGTGGGGAGGAACAGCAGCCTTCTCTTAAGGTCTGCGGCCTTCCTGCTTTGCTCCGCTTCCCTCCAGAGTGGGCATCCTGGCTCTCCTGTTCATAGTCATTTGCACACGCAGTTTAGCCATGTCCCCACGTGCAACCTGTGACATGGAGTGAGTTGTGCAACCATTCTCTCTAATGTTCCTAATTTTTTCTACAAAACCAGAATCCTGTAATTATTACTATTATTTAGGTTTGCTGTTGTTCATTTGGGAGCCCTGGTAGCGTAGTGATTTCGCACTGGGCTGCTAACTACAAGGTCAGCAGTTTGAAACCACCAGCTGCTCCTTGGGAGAAAGATGAGGCTTTCTACTCCCGTAGAGAGTGACAGTCTCAGAAACCCACAGGGGCAGAGCTACCCTGCCCTGCCCTAGGGGGTCACTACGAGTCGGAATGTCCTGTTTTTGGTGTTGGAGTTGTTTATTGATCCCATATAGATTAGTCATGAGAGAGCACAATGCTCAAGGCAGGCATTCTAAAAACCAAACCATGTTGACGGCCATCAAGGTGACGCCGACTCACCGTGACCCTATAGGACAGAGAGAACTGCCCTGTGGGTTTCTGAGATGGCGGCTCTTCATGGGAGTGGAAAGGCCCATCTTTCTCCCACGGAGCAGCTGGTGGTTTCAAACTGCTGACCTTGTGGATCGCAGCTGACGTAGAACCAGAGTCACCAGGGCTCCGCGTCTTTCACTAGTGAAGCAAAACTACTGTTTGGTTTTAGGAAGCCTTCGGGGCATTTGGGGTTAAGGCTTAAAGATGATCTCAGGGCAGTAGTTTCAGGGGTTCCTTCGGTAGCCTCCACGGGAGCCTACCACTTTCTTCTGCACACTCCCCCTTTTGATCAGAACTCTTCTGTAGGATGTTGATCAAAATGTTCAGTAATGGTGGCCAGGCACCATCCCTAACAGAGGCAGTTTGTTCCCAGGGGCAGTTAGCCACATTCTGTATCCTCCTCATATGCCTGACCCTCTTTCTTCATCTGAAAAGTTATTACTCCTAATTAGCATGAGAGCCCCCTGAGGGTGGGGAGTTGGGAGCTACTTCTGTTTTGTTTGTCCCTTTAACGTCTGTGGCACTTAGACGAGTGCCCCCACACAGTAGGCCGTCAATAAGGATTTGCTAAGTGATTGGATGAATTGCCTGGCACAGGGTAATGGGTTTAGCCTAGGGCAGCTTTCATTATGGGTAAGAATAGCCACTCATTCATTCAACCAATCACTCATTCCGCATTAACTGCACCTGCCAAGGTCTGTGCTGGGCTCAAAGGATACTGAATTAGGCATGGGGCCTGCCCTGGGGGAGCTCACAGTCTAGGGGGTCAGGTGTAACAACACCTGTCAAATAGCCCGCACCCTTCCCTGTGAGACTGCAGCCCAGCCTTCTGCACTCGGGCTCCAGTTTCCCATCCACCTCTCTTGGGTGGAGGGGCGGGTCGAGGTACGATGGCTGCCCCCGGGTCTCCAACTGCCCCCTCCCGTCCCCAGTGGTGCCCATGAACGTCAGCTGTTCCCGCACGGACTTCCAGATCCTGATCTCAGCGCAGACCCTGGCCCCACTGGAGCGCACCAAGGTCTACCTGGGCAGCCGGAGCTGTGCCGCCCAGGAAGTTGGCAGCAACTTCAGGATCCAGGCCCGCTTTGACACCTGTGGCACCGAGTCTCAGGTAGGAGGCGGGGTGTGTGTGTGTGTGTGTGTGTGTGTGTGTGTGTGTGTGTGTTTGTTTTGAGCTCTTACAGCTCTTATACCATTCCATACATCAATTATATCAAGCATATTTGTACATATGTTGCCATCATCATTTTCTAAACATTT
>NW_022104341.1:73337805-73339477 GCF_000313985.2 Echinops telfairi
TTCAGCACAAAAACTGCATTAAAATTGTGCTGAAAACTCAGCTTATATACGGTGTATATTTTATTTACATGGCTCTACTCCCATTCCATGTATCCCCCCTTTTTTTCTTTAAACCATTTTATTGGGGGCTCTTACAGCTCTTATACCATTCCATACATCAATTATATCAAGCATATTTGTACATATGTTGCCATCATCATTTTCTAAACATTTACTTTATTTGAGCCCTTGGTATCAGCTCCTCTGTTTCTCCGTTCCTCCCCCCTCCCACCCTCGTGACCCCTTGTGAAATTATGAAAGATCTTGTTTTCATATCTTACAGCGACTGCTGTTGCCCTTCACCCACCTTTCTGTTCTTCATCTCCCTGGGAGTGGGGGCGGGGAGATTACGCATTGATCATTGCAGTCGGTCTCCCCTTCCTCCCCCCCGCTTCCCCTTCCCTCCTAGTATTGTTACTCTCATTTCTTTTCCTGAGGGGTTTATCTCACCTGGACTCCATGTGTCATGAGCTCTCATCTGTACCAGTGCACATGCTCCAGTCTAGCCAGAACTGAAAGGCTAGTTCCAGTGACCAGCCCCTCTGGCGTCCCCTCAACCCACGCGCTCAGCGTCCACAGCGAGGCACTCATGCAGCGGGAGACACAAGAGAGGCCCACGGCAGAGCCAGCGATGTCCTGGAAGCGTCCCTGGGCTGCTCCTCCAGTGAGGTCCTGCTGGCGGGGCCACCACTGACGTCCTCCCTGCTGCCCAGCTCAGGCTTCTTCACTCTGCTGAGGTGTTTGAGCCCCGCTGGCCTTCGGCCCACCCCTTCCCCAGCCTTGAGACCCACACTCATTTCTGAGCTCAGCACAGCAATCGTTGTTGTCGTTGGTGTTAGGTGCCCTCCGGTGGGCAGCAGAGCGAGCGAAACACCAGCCGTGCCGCGCCACCCTCCCTCACTGCAGTGGTTCTGTCTGAGCCCATTGTTGCAGCCGCGGTGTCATTCCCTCCCGCCGGGGGCTTTCTCCCTGTTGCCCCCCTCTACTGTACCCAGAATGATGTCCCGGAAAAGGGCTTCCTACTGTCGTCAGCACCGTTATGTGGATCCACCTCCCCCGAGAAGTAGTGAGGGTGAAGCACGAGTTTTTGTTGCTATCCTTTGATTTTAGAGATGTGTGTACTCTTAAGGACAGGCCAGGAAGGGAGGGACAGAAGGAACAGTGGCTTTGGCCTGAGAGACTCCCAGAGGAACTGGCCAGATGGGCTCGGTAGAACGCATATGACTTCTGGGAGATCCTCACCCCACAACATTAGTCATCTGTGTGCCCTTGGCCCCTCCAGGCCGTCCCCTTCGCCCCCCCACCCCCACCTCCCTCTCCTCTGGACTGCCATGAGCCTTTTGACCCGAGAAGATGAGAATGTCAGGGGTGGTGAATCCTAGCTGCCAAGGTATTCCACCCTCACCCCCACTCCACACCCTCAGCCCCCCGCCCCCCAGGATATTCTTTGGGACAGAACCACATTCCTTTTTTTTTCTTCTTCTTCTTATTTTTTTTAAATCATGTTATTAGGGGCTCATACAACTCTTATCACAATCCATACATACATCAATTGTGTAAAGCGCATTTGTACATTCATTGTCCTCATCATTCTCAAAACATTTTCTCTCCACTTAAGTCCCCGGCATTAGGT
>NW_022104341.1:73339809-73351408 GCF_000313985.2 Echinops telfairi
CCAGTGTACATCCTCTGGTCTAGCCAGACTTGCAAGGTAAAATTCATATCATGATAGTGGGAGCGGGGAGGAAACATTTAGGAACTAGAGAAAAGTTGTATTTTTCATTGTTGCGGGACAGAACCACATTCCATAGAGTCAGAAAATGATGGAGACAAAGAATCCCAGAAGGAAGGAATCCTGAACTCTAGAGCTAAGAGCTCATAGGTTTTCAGAATTGCCGTCTCAGAACCACCACCAGAACTCAGAACCACAGAACCTCTGGATCAAGATCTCGGAAGCCAGGAACGGGAGAGTCTGCGAGTCTCAGGCTAAGGTGACCCTGCCAGACTCTCCACAGCAGAGCTCGTCCTCAAAACCAGACTCGCTCCATCCTTTTCCTCATCTCTCAACAAACATTAGAGCCATGATTCCAACACCCCATCTTGTCTGGCCTTTTGTTTCCCTTAAACATGCTGCCCCATCCTATGTGAGCCACCCCCTTACCCCCACCCCCACCCCGCTTCTATGCATCTTTGCTTTGCCCCTTTTACTGAATCCGCTTCCACTCTCGAACTTGCCTGCCTCTGCTCAGGGCCTGGTTTTATCACAAAAGTCAGGAGACCATCCTCCTCAGAGGGCACAGGGGAAGGCTCTGTGGAGGAACACGGGAGCCCAGGGTTGGAGAGACGCGCAGTGCCAGCTGCTCCTGCTCTCTCTTCCATGCCCTTAACCAAGGGGTCATTTGGGCACCAGTGGTGGGCACTTCCTTTTCATCAAGGTGGCTGGGCTCTATACCAGGTAGCTTCCATTGTTAGTGCTGCCTGCCTGATGGAGGCAGTTTGGGCAGCCTGAAGAGTCATGGCCGCTGCAGATTTGGAGTGGGTGGGACGAGCAGAAGGAGCCCGGTGGCGGAGTGGTTTCGTGTTGGGCTGTGAGCTGCAAGGATAGTGGTTTAAACCCACCAGCTGCTCTGCGGGAGGAAGAGGAGGCTTTCACTCCCGTAAGCAGTTCCAGCCTCGGAAACCCACAGAGGCAGTTCTCCCTGCCTTATAGGGCTGTCATGAGTCAGAACTGCCAGGACGGGGAGGGGGCAGAGTAGCCTTACTGCACGGCAGGCCCCAATCTCCAGACCACTCCAACTGACCATCAACACGCTGCTCCTCCATCCCCCCAGCCGCTGCACAAGCTTGATGAGACTGGACTCTTGCCTCTGTCACCTGGGAGGCTGTGGCAGCCATGCTGGGCCAGCGCCCACATCCAGCCACCCCATGACTCTTCCCAATCCTGGGCAGTGCTGCTGGCCAACACCTGCTTCCAAAGTTATTGGGAGAAGAGATTCCCAAAGGGAGGCCACGCAGCGTCCACGACAGAGCTTCTAGGTGGGAGGCAGCAGGCCCGGCTTCCAGATGTAGCTCTGGACATGGCATGGCCCTTGTTGGGCCTCTGAGTCACTCCCGTAGACTTTCCCAGAAGGGACATGAACAATGGGCTCCAAAAAGGCTTTTTTGGTGCATGTCCTTTGGTCTAAATGAGGCCTGAGGTCCAAGGGCACACATGAGCCTGGGACAGGTCTGGGTGAGAACATGGCGTCTGACCCGTGGGTGCAGTCTGCCCTCAGACAAGGGCTTCAACCTCTGTGCCTCGGTTTCTTCATTTGTAAGAGGAGTGTTAATAGTACCTATTACAGAGACGTTGTTGTGAGAATTAAATAATACAATGCACTTAAAACAGAGTCTGTGGGACTTGGCAGGGGTGCTTTGGGGGCTCAGTTGGCGTTCCATTACACCTTAAGGTTGGCTGTTCAGACTCACCCAGGGGCACCAAGGAGGAAAGGCCTGGCACCTGGGCCTTAGTGGGTCAAGACTGCAGGCACTGAGAGGCTCCGGAGCAGTTCTGCTGAGTGACCCGGGGCCATTGTTAGTCAGAAGCAGCTCAATGGCATCAGGTCTCGGTGCTCCTCCTCCTCCTTCTCCTTCTGCAACTGGCATGTTATTGGTTGTTTTGAGGTTGTACAGAGACATTATGAACAATTTGGACACAATTCTTTTTTTAAAAATCATTTTATTAGGAGCTCATACAACTCTTATCACAATCCACACACACATCAATTGTGTAAAGCGCATTTGTACATCATTCTGAAAACATTTTCTCTCCACTTAAACCCCCGACATTAGGTCCTCATTTTTCCCCTCCCTCCCCCTGCTCCCCCCTCCCTCATGAGCCCTTGATAGTTTATAAATGGGTATTTTGTCATATCTTGCCCTGTCCGATGTCTCCCTTCACCCACTTTTCTGTTGTCCTTCCCCCAGGGAGGAGGTCACATATAGTTCCTTGTAATCGGTTCCCTCTTTCCTACCCACTCTCCCTTTACCCTCCCTGTTTCGCCACTCACACCACTGGTCCTGTAGGGCTCATCCACCCTGGATTTCCTGTGTTTCCAGTTCCTATCTGTACTAGTGTACCTCCTCTGGTCTAGCCAGACCTGCAAGGTTGAATTCGAGTCATGGTAGTGGGAGCGGGGAGGAAACATTTAGGAACTAGTGGAAAGTTGTATTTCTCATCATTGTTACATCGCACCCTGACTGGCTCGTCTCCTCCCCGAGACCCCTGCAAGAGGGGATCTCCAGTGGCCTGCTAATGGGCTTTGGGTCTCCACTCCGCACTCCCCCCATCATTCACTATGGTAAGATTTTTTGTTCCGATGATGCCTTATTGGACACAATTCTTAATGCACGGACCCAAGCCCTCACATGGCATGTAGATAACTGTTCGTTTCTCTATCCCAATGACTTCCCAGCTTAAACGGTGGAGGCAATTTTAAAAAAGAGGTTATCAAGTACCGTTATCTTCAAATGCTGATAAGCCGTTACATCTTTAAGTCCCACTACTTCACAGTTTCATGTCACACACATGACACACTCAAACGTGCAGCCCTTGGTGGCCAAGTTCTCAGGGAAACGGGAGCCCCACGACCAGAGGTGTACCGGAGTGCACGCAGTGCTGACCAGAAAGCCCCGGTGCCTGAATGGGTTCCAGATGCAACCCTGTTTCCAACACAGACAGACACACTGGAGACAAAATGTTAAATGTTCGAGTCATACAAATGCATGACCGTGAAGTGTTTGTTTGCTTGCTTGCCTTTGGTAAACCTCGGCGCATGTCCTCCAAGTGTGAGCTGCTATGATTGTCACTGCTTTCCACAGACCTCGTCTCCTTGAAGCCGGAGAAAGTGTAGGCCAAGCAGTTCTGACCCTGTGCTTCCAGACGTCTCCCCTCCATTGAAAACTGACAAGCAGGTGGCTGTCGGATCCATTCTGGCTCATGATGACCCCACGTGCTCCAGAGGGTTTTCAAAATGTAGTTTAATTTTTATTATGATTAGTTAGGATGTAATACATACACCGTTCCAAATTTTAGTCACGTCAGGTAGAACATACAGTTGCGACCACAATCAGTTTCCAAACACTTTTTATCACATGGGCTCCTTGACATCGGCTCCCTTTTGCCCCACCCCCACTGTACCCCCCTTCCCCCAAACCCCCAATTCGACTGCTGTCCCTCTAGGTTCATCCACTCTGGGTTTCATACCGAAAGCCAGGGAAGCACAGAACACAAGGGGGTGGCCTCTGAGATGCACTCTCATGTGAACAAGCAAAACAATACAAACCCAAATACAGAGCATTTTGGAAACCAGATCAGGTCCAGCCCGCATCACAGGGGGCATCTGCCCACAACATTTTAACTGTTCAAGTCAGATCCCTGCCTGATCCTCTATATTCCTCTGTCCCAAGCACTCTGTTCAGGGACCACTTCCCTCCTGTCCCTCAATTTTAGACAGGGGGAGTCCTCCGGAGGCATTTTTTCTAGGTAGTTCCACAAATGAATCTTGGGCTTCCACTCTCATCCATCGCCTTCTGCACACCGGATTCTCACCATTTAGGCTATGGTACGGATGGATGCCTCCTTCAACTTCGGATTGTATGGATTCCGATCCTTCGGTGACTGATGATGGTGTGCTTCGTCCATGTGGCCTTCGTTGACATCTCGTTTAGATGGCTGCTTGTTTGAAGACAAGCCGTTAGGACCCCAATTACTATTTTACCGGATAGCTGAGCACCACCCACATTTTTTGCTACATTTTGCTGTAGCTCCTGTGTCTTCTGTGTTCCCTTCCTGAGGGTGAGTATCGAGCAGGGCCATGATGTAAGAACTAATTGTTCTAACGCTGGAGCTAGGATTTAGTGCGGCGAGCCCAAAACCCATTCCTGGATCTAGGCTTTTCCCCCCCAATCTGCTGTAACTGGGGAGTTGATACATAGGTCTTATCACTCCACAGTTCCATCACGTCAAACAGAATTGTACAGTTGCTTCCATCATCAGTCTCCAAACCTGCTTTTCCTTCCTGGGCTTCTTGACACCATCTCCCTCTCATCTTCCCGACACCTCTAGATCCCCCTCCCCCTGAAACCCGTGTTCTATTGGCTTTCCCTGAAGGCTCAACGTCCCTGGGTTTCATTTACTGAAAAACAGAGAAACACATAACACAGCTCCAGAGAGTGACCCCTAAAGGCGACGCCCCTCTGAGATATACCCTAATAGGAACAAGCATAAGTAAAACATACCAGAATGACCGTCACAGGATTGCCGGAACGATCCGTGTCTGAACACAGCACACAAGGCATAGATGTAGCGAAACCTTGTTTGTCTTCCGCCAACAGCTTCAGGGGGGTTTAGCGGCCCAGTCTGCAGGAGGAGACGCCCGGCCTTTCTCCATGGGTGCCTCTGGTCGACAGTTAACGGTTTGGCCCATCCAGAGACTCTTCTTTCTCACCCTCTTTTCCAGGTGGGGTGACTGGGGCTCAGCGTGGGGCTCTAGATGGGGCTGCAGGGAGTCTGCGGGGACAGGGCCGGCTGAGGCCCCGCAGGTGCGAGTGAGGCTCTCGTGTCCCCACAGAGAAGGAACAACACCTCGGTGATCGTCAGCGTGCTGTACATCGACTTCTCAGCGGGCGACCGGGAGGACATCCACGAGTACGAGGTCCTCTGTGAGCCGCGGCGCAAGGAGGCCGCTGTCCACCTGCGGTCTGGCTCCGCCTGGCTCCGCCCCTATGCCGCCACGGCGGAGCACCTGCAGGAAGCCCCGCCCGGGGCCAAGGCCGAGGTGCTGGCGGGCGCCCTGGCCATGGGGGCCCAGGACACCAGTGATGTTGTCTTCCTGGGCCTGTGCATCCTGGCTGGCGTGCTCATGGTCATTGCCATTGTGGTCCTGATGCTGCTGTGACGTTGGGCCTGGGGGTGGCTGGTGCAGCGCAGGGCAGGTGGTCCCTCGGGCATCTTGTGATTTTTGGCTGAGATCTGACTCCCAATTTCCAAGTCTCTCTCACTCTTTTATTATAAATAAATCATTTTATTGGGGGTTTTTCCAACTCTTATAACAATCCATGCATTCATTGCATCAAGCACGTTTGAACATATGTTGCCTTCATCATTTTCAAAATAGTTCCATTCTGTTTGAGCCCTGGGTATCAGCTCCTCTTTTCCCAGGTGTGTCTCTTTGTATCCCCTGGGCTTGCGCTCAGCTCCCCAGCCCAACCCTTGGTCTCAGATGAGTGACCTTTGGGGGCCCCCTCCTTCTCATGTGGTCCACTCTGAACGACTCCTGTCCACCATGCCTGCGGAAGCTCCTCGCAGGGAGCAGACAGGAGCCTCGAACTCTGCCCTGCCAGCAGGCCTCTGGAGTCCCTCGGCGGCACCCCCAGCCCTCCCCAGAGCTCCGCCCACCTATCAAGAAGTGCAGCGATCTTGTGAATAAAAGAAAAACGAAACCTGAACAGATGTCAATGCATAACCTGCCGCTTGTTTCCCCCTGCGTCCCTCTGTGTCTGTGCAGTGAATCGCACACGACCGCCGTGTCTGTTACGCCCGTAGCTCACGTAGAGCTCAAGCAATGACCTGACACACTGTGGCCGGTTGCCGGCTGTGTGCCCAACTCCAGGCGTGTGCCCTGAACAAGTCCACTGAGACAAATGGCTGCCCTCTGCACGCCTGCGGGCTGGCGGCAAGTAACAGCCGGGAGGGGAGGGTCGCTGAGCTGGTGACTTGAAGCAAACCAGAGGGAAGAGAGTCCAGGAAGAAGACACAAACCGCGGTAGGAAAGGGGTTGCCTGGAGACCTGGGTTCCCGCCCTAGCTTCTCCGTCCATTTGCTTCTCTGAGCCTGGACTTCTCCTTCTGCAAAGTGGGACCACGCACGAGCGTGCACACACCGAGAACCCGGCCCCCGAGGCTTGCTCCACAGGCGGGGAGCTCTGCCTCAGCAGACACCACCAGGGCCTGGCTCACGGCTGGTATGTGAGCTTGGTCAGGTGGCTCGTCTTTCTGAGATCTGAGGAGAGGAATCGTGCCTCTTTACTCATTGCTGTGAGCGCTACCTGGTATAGTGCCTGGCAGTGGCCAGAGGCTGGGAAGGACTCCATAAAAGTAAACTGTTACCACTGACTGCAGGAGCTCTGGAGTACAGTGGTTCCCAGTTGAGCTACTAACTGCAAGATCAGCAGTTCAAAACCACTCCGAGGGAGGAAAACGGGACTTTCTACTCCCGTGAGAGACACAACTTCGGAAACCCATAGGGCCAGTTCTCCCCAGTCCTGTCGGGTCACTGTGTGTGAGTCGGCAGTGAGGGTTTGTGTTGTCCATCTCCATTGACTTATAAGTCTGTATAGAAGTTGGAGGTCCAGCTCTGCCGCTGACTTGCTATGTGACCTGGGGCCACCTGTTCCATTCTCTGGCCTCAGTATCTCCACCTACCAAACGTGATGGTCCCTATGACACCCCCAGCAGCATCATTGCCATAGTGACCGTCTGCTGAGCCTGAACAAAGACCAAGAGGCCCCCCTTTGAACAGAACGTGGGGGTCCTGAACAGTTTAGAATCAGGAGAGACGTGTGTCGGGGGGTGCATCCTTTCACCATACTTCTTCAGTCTGCGTGCTGAGCAAGTCCTGCCAGAAGCCAGACAACAAGAAGAACACAGCATCAGGGCGGGAGCAAGGCTCACTAGCAACCTCCTGATGTCCGGACGACACAACCTTGCTTCCTGGAAGTGACGAGGACTCAAAGATCACAGACTGTGGCCTTCAGTACAGGTGACACCTCCAGGTAAAGAAAACGAAAATCCTCACAACAGGGCCCACGAGCATCGGGGAAGCGCTTGAAGTTGTCAAGATTTCATCTTGCTTAGCTCCACAATCAACGCTCATGGAAGCAGCAGTCAGGAGATCAAAGAGTAGATTCGCCTTGGGCAAATCTGCCGCACAAATCTTTGTGAAAGAGCAAAGATGTCACTTTGAGGATTAAGGTGCATCTAACCCAAGCCACGGTATCTTCAGTCACCTCCCGGACAGCAAATCAAAGCGTCGGACTTCTAGGAGGGCAGAGAAAGCTTTCCCAGAGGAAGTGCAGCCAGAATGTCCTTAGAAGGGAGGGCGGCCACTTTCTCTCTTGCAGCTGGGCCACGGAACCAGGAGGGACTAGTCCTGAAGAAGGGTGTCATGCCTGCTAAAGGAGAGGGTCAGACCCTCAACGAGCTGGATCGACAGAGCGGCTGCAGCATGTCCCGGAACAGAACCATTGTGCGGACAGCGCCGGACCAGGCAGTGCTCCGTCCCTTTATCTATCGGGCTGCTATCGATCAGAACCTACTCGATAGCACCTAACAGCAGTAAGCCCTGCTGAGACAGTGGGTCAAGCGTTGGGCAGCTCACCATAAGGTCAGTAGTTCAAACCCACCCGTCCCTCCAAGGGAGAAAGATAGGACCGTGTGTTCCGTGAAGACCTAGTCTCTGCCCCTAGGGCCGCTGTGCCCGGGAGACAATGGCACAGCTGTGGGTAAAGCAGCAACGGCATGGCCCCTGTTTGAATAGTGCCAGCTCACTGGAGCCAGCCTGTGGGGTGGGCATCCGCGCCCCCGTTTTACAGATGAGGAAAGGACTCGTGGAGGAAAAGAGTCATGCCACCTGGTTAGGGGATGTGACAGCAGGTTGGAAGGTGACAGCCATCCTGTACAGTGAGCTGGGCCTCTGGAGAACCCAGGCCCCTGCCCCCAAACCCGAGGGCTGTGTCTGATCGGGAAAGGACAGACCCGCAGTGAGTGAGAGGACGGTTTTATCTTCACACAAGTGCCCAGATACTGCCATTCCCAGCCCTCCGGGCAGCCGGCACGTTGATTATCCTGCGTGAGCCACAGGAAATGACAGTCTTTATGACAGCACAGTGCCTATTAGAAATGAGAGGGTGGAAATGATACCCATTAACCAGCTTGCCCTGGCCCTGGAGGAGTGCTGGGGCCAGGCGACGTAGTGCAGCTCACCTGCTCACCTACCAATTTCCCCATTGCAGACCGGGAGACCTGCTTCGAATCCCACTTCCCTACCCATGGGCTGGTGACCTTGGCATGTGCCTGCCCAGGGTGGGAGCCCTGGATCCCATAGCCCACCTGTCGTGGTCGATCTCACTGGCCCCAGGGAAACACTACCTGGGCTGCGGGTCAGACAGACCGATGTGGGTTCATTTTCCATCCTTCCCAGAATGACGGGTGACCCAGGGTAAGAGGATGCAACATCTCCAAGACTCATCACCAGGGAGAGCAGGGGTGGAAGAGACCCAGCCTCTCGGGGCCCCACGGGGCTGGGCGCAGCCAGTGGGGTTGGCAGGCCCTGGCCCAAGCCCAGGCTTCCCCGAGGAGTTCTCCAGCCTCACTTCTGGAAGGGGTCTTATAAGAAAGCAAGACTCCAACTCCATCTCCCCTTCACTCAGCCGGGAGAACCACCCCAGCCTCCCTCTAACAAAGAAAACAAGCTCACCGCTATGGAATCGATGCTGACGGGTGAGTTTTCGAGACTGTAACTCTTTACAGGAGTAGAAAGTCCCATCCTCCGCCAAAGGAGTGGCTGGTGGTGCTGAACCGCTGACCTCCTGTTTAGCAGCCCGACACATGACCACTACACCACCAGCTCAGCCTCCCTGCTGCTCCCCAAATAGACCAAGATCATTCCCACCGCTGTCTTCAGGACTCCTGCTCCCTCTTTGTGGACTGCCCTTCCACCAGGCCGGCATTCACACCTCTGCTCAGAAGGGCCCTGAGCACTCCGCCGACACAGCATACCACCCTGCCACCTCCTTTCGTCCACAGCACCTGCTGCTGGTCTGAGATGAAATTCCTTGTCCGGTGTTTTCTTTGTTGGTGGGGCACCTTATTTATCATCTACTCCCCCTTACCACGATGCCACTTCTGTGTAGAAAGTCCGTCTGGTTTGTCACTGGAAGAGTCCTGTACCCGGTTGACACTCAATACGATTAAAAATATATATATTTTTTATTAAACACTTTTATTGGGGGCTCTTACATCTCTTATCACAATCCATACATTCCTCCAGTGTGTCAAGCACATTTGCACATATGCCGCCATCATCATTTTCAAATCATTCTCTTCCCACTTGAGCCCCTGATATCAGCTCCCCATTTCTTCTCTCTCCCTCCCCTGCCCGCCCTGTCACGAACCTTTGATAAGTTATAGGTTATTATTTCCATGTCTTACATCATCTTCCATTGCCCCTCACCCACTTTTCCATTGTTTGTCTCCCTGAGAAGGGGTTATATCTTGATCCTTGTGATCAATTCCTCCCCCCCCCCTCCCCTAATCCTCCTGGTATCTCTACTCTCCTTGTTGGCCCTGAGGGGTTTATCTATCCTGGATTCCCTGTGTTGCAGGCTCTTATCTGTAGCAGTGTGCATGTTCTGGTCTAATCTGATTTGTAAGGTAGAATTGAGGTCATGATAGTGGGTGGAAGGAAGCACCAAAGAACTGGAGGAAAGTTGTGTGTTTCATCGGTGCTATACTGCACCCTGACTGGCTCATCTCTTCCCTGTGACCCCTCTGTAGGGGGATGTCCAATTGTCTACAAATGGGCATTGGGTCTCCACTCCATGCCCCCCGCCCCCCATTCAACTTGGATATGATTTTGTTCTGGGTCTTAGATGCCTGGTACCTGATCCCATTGACACCTCATGATCACACAGGCTGATGTGCTTCTTCCATGTGGTCTTTGTTGCTTCTGAGCTTGATGGCTGCTTGTTTACCTTCAAGCCTTTAAGACCCCAGACACTATATCTTTTGATAGCCGGGCTCCATCAGCTTTCTTCACCACATTTACTTCTACACCCATTTTGTCTTCAGCGATTGTGTCAGGAAGGTGAGCATCACAGAATACCGAATTGTTAGAACAAAGTGTGCTTGTGTTGAGGGAGTACTTGAGTCAAGACCCAATGTCCATCTGCAACCTTAATTCTTAACATATAGATATGAGTACATAGTTCTCTATTTCCCTCTAGTTATATATACATATATATGTTTACATATGTAAATGCCTGAATTTAGACCTCTATAAATGTCCTTTGTCTCCTGGTTCCTTCCTCTATTTCCTTTTACTTTCCTTTATGTTCGGCCTTCATTCAGGTTAAGTAATTCCTCGCCGCTACATTGCCCTTGATTAAACCCCACTAGGCATCCTACACCTACATCCTACACCCTTCTCTCCATTGATTTTAGTTCACTTGCTGTTCCCTTGCCCCTGGGTTGGTTTCCCTGACCCCCTTCCTTTCTCCCACCTCCCCTTCTCCCTTATCCCCCCAGGACTCAGTACGATTTTTTGGGTAAATGAGTGACAGAGGAACAGAGACTGCCCAGGGGTGTGGGATCAACAATACTTCAGTGCCATCTGCGTCAAGAAGCTCTCACAATGTCTTCTCTGTGTCTGCACTCCGACTGAGGGACACACTGACTCAGACACCATCGCTGCAGGTTTCACGCGCTGGGCTGCTAATCACAAGGTCATCAGTTCAACACTACCAGCCACTCCATGGGAAAGAAAGATGATACTTTCCACTCCCATAAAGATTTACTATCTCGCTAGACCGGAGCACGTACATAGGCACAGAGAAGAGTCGAAAGCTCATGACACGTGGAATCCCGGAGCAGGAATGGGAATAGCAGTGCCAGAAGAGTAGAAGGTGGGAGAGGAGGGGATGGAGAGGCGACCGGTCGACACATAGACACACCCCTCTGCAGGGGGAAGAGCAACAGAGACCATGGGGGAAGGGAGACAGTGGTCGGTGTGAGAAATGAAAATAATAATTATTTATAGTCTATCAAGGGTCATGAGGATGGGGGGGGAGAAGGAGGGAAAAGAAGGAGCTGATACCAAAGGCTCAATAGAAAGGAAATGTCTAGAAAAGAATGAAGGCAACATATGTACAAACATGCCTGATGCAACTGATGTATGGATTGTAATAAGAGTTGTAAGAGCCCCCCAATAAAATGATCTTTTAATTAAACTTTAAAAAAAGAACATGCAAGGCAAAAACAGATTTACTGTCTCAGAAACTCACAGGGGCAGTTCTACTTGGCCCTCCGGTCTCTCTGAGTCGGGGTGGACTGGCCGCAGTGCGTCTGAGGTTTTTGTTGGATGGGTGGGGACTGACTTTATGGCAGTGGGCTTGGTGAGAGGGCACAGGCAGTGGGCTTGGTGAGAGGGCACAGGCAGTGGGTCTGGTGAGAGGGCA
>NW_022104341.1:73351580-73358286 GCF_000313985.2 Echinops telfairi
GTGGGTCTGGTGAGAGGGCACAGGCAGTGGGTCTGGTGAGAGGGCACAGGCAGTGGGTCTGGTGAGAGGGCACAGAGAGAAAACTGCTGGCGACTTGCCAGGCAGAGATGGCACCTGCACCCAGGCAGGGCATGGGGATGGCAAAGAGGCTTGGAAGAGCATGTGACTAAGGAGGAGGCAGACAGTGCCGTGGGGGGCTGGGAGGTGGGTGGGAGTGAGGTTGCCGGGCAGGTGAAGGGGGGCTATTGAAGGCTCTTCTTTCAGAAGAGCAGTGAGAAGCCCCTGTGTCCTCGGCTCCAGAATAAGGGGAGCTACTGGGCAGAGGAGGCCAAGTGAATCTCCCTCTCCATCTCTGATTTCTTCTCTGGAACATGGCCCGGTGAAGGGAGGCTCGTGGTCTGTTAGTGCCACGCTGTTTGGCAATAAACCACTTTGGCACAGTGAGCTGAGCCCTGGGTTCAAGTGCGTCCCTGCCACCTCCTGTCTGAGTATCCTAGATCTATCAATGCCCTTCTCTGGGCCTCCTTCAAGAGGTGTGACCCCAACACCCACCAGGAGCCAGGACCCACACAGGCCCCGGGGTCCGGAGAGGCCCGAGGTGGGGATGGTGTCAGGGCTTGGGAGAGGGTGCTCTCTGCTCGGGAAGCTCAGGTCAATTGCATACGCTTGCCACACCTTGGTTTCCAATCTGAAAATTGGAACTCATAATGGGAGGAGCACTTAGAGAAACTTACTTTAGTTTTCTAGATTTTTATTTTGCAGTCAATTTCTCATTTAATCCTGTAACCCCCCGCTACCACAGTCTCCTCTGAAAAATGTAGGCAGTACGTCTGTGGAAGCCACCTGTAACCATGAGAGTCGAGCATCTGAGGGGCAGGTGGGACCAGCACATGAGGAGTCCTGGCAGCATGGTGAGTAAAGAGTTTGCTCTGCTAACTGCCAAGTTGGCAGTTCAAACCCACCAGCCACTCTGGGGGAGATGATGAAGCTGTCTACTCCTGTAAAGTTTTTGTCTCGAGCATTTGAACTGCCCTTCCGCCATCTTCCCATCCCTCGGTCAGACACTTCTGGAAGATCCACCACGTTGACTGCCCAAGGAGAACCCCAAGTCCAGTTCAAACCCGTACTGGTGGGAGACTGGGGCACTGGAAGCATGGCATTTGTGACACGTCATCGGATTGGTGAGTTTGAGAAGTGTGTAGCCACCTTGGGCGTTGAGGTCCAACCGCTGGAGTTCCATTCTCACAGAGGACCTACGGCATTCAACGTGCGGGAGACCGCTGGTCAAGAAAAAATCAGAGGACTGAGAGACGACCATTGCACCCAAGCCCAGAGCGCCAGTAGAGTGCTCCCTGTGACCTCAAGGCTTCCTTACGGCCTCAGTGGCATGAGGGGTCTGGTTCAAGTGTGTGAAAACACACCCACCGTGCTGTTGGCAACATTGGGCGTGAAGTACGGGAACGTTAAGGCGAACTCCATCGTCTTCCACCAGAAGAACCTTCTACCAAGAGTCACCACAACTTTGAAAAGCCCTTCCTTTGGCTTGCTGGAAAACTCATCGGAGATCCTGACTGGGAGTCTGTTGCCACGCCTGCTCCCGCCGCACCAGAGGCTGTTAGGGACCCGGCTATGGCAGCACAAGAGGGGCTGCTTTAGAGGTCGCGCAGACAACCGCTCTCCCGGACGAGGGTGATGACCGTGAGAGAAGAAGTTGGGGCCCGGCGTCAGCAGTCTACTTTTACCGGATTTCCATCTGCAGAAGAATGAAACTAGACCCATACCTTTCCCCAAGCAGAAAAACGAACCCCAGATGGATTAAAGCCCTAAATGTAAACTGCAGAGCTCTCAGGATCCTCAAGGAGAAGGCTGGAGCAAACTTGAGGGTCCTATCGCAGGGCAGACACGGACCCCCAAGTATAATGGAGCAGGCACACACAGCAGAAGACAAGATAGATGTTTGAGACAGGCGGAAATTTCATTAAAAGACTTCGTCAGGGAGATCCCACAGATTGGGAAAATTTTTTTTTACCAATGACACATCGGACAAAGGGCTAATTATAAACAGACGGTTAACCAAAAATGGTTAACAAACACATGAAAAAAATGCTACCTGTCAGGGAGATGTAATTAAAAACACAGTGAGACATCACTTTACCCCCACAATGGTGGCCCAAGTCAGAAAACAACAAATGCTGGGGGTGATGTGGAGAGATTAGAACTTGTACACACTATTGGTTGACCCGTGAATACTTACAGCAACTGTGGAAAACGATACGATGATACTTAGAGCAACTGGGAATTGAAATCCCATATAATCCAGCAATACCACTATTAGGCATATATCCTAAGGAAATAAAGAATAGATAAAGGAACCATGGTCCATACGCACAATGGAATACTACACATCCCTGAAAAAGTGCTGAAAGCATGAAACACCGCATGACATGGAAGGACCTGGAAACCATGATCCTGAGCGAAGTCAGTCAGTCAGAAAAGGACAAGTATTGTATGAGTCCTCTACTATATGGAGAAACACCAGTTAAACAAATCCCAGCCAATGCCTGAGCAAAAGGGGAGAAGGCTGTCTACCGGCTGCAAACCACACGTTGCCTCCCTTTGTGCATTTCCCAAGAGCCAGCTTGAAGGAGGAGACCTCGCGTCACTCGTTCAAGAGGGGAAATGGGAGACGACCCTCCACTTGAGGCGACACAACATCGCAACAAGGCTGGGGCAAGTCAGTGGGCCCCACAGGAATGCAAGGAGAACCTTGCCAGAAAATCAAGCTAAGATCAGGAGAGGGGACCATCCACATCCCGGAGGAGATGCTGGTGTGCTGTGGGTCAGTAGGGTGGGTGATTGGGGAGAAGTAACCTCACATCAGGGAGGGGTGCTAAACAATGATTGGAGGGAAGGTAGGGGGACAATGGACCAGATTTTATGTTCCTGGGTAGGCACTAGGAATATGTTTCTACCCAACCTTTGGTGAGCCATGCCGTGGACTAAGCACCATGATGATCATGGGAGCTGACCTTGAAGGCAGCCTGGGATAACGCAGGGGCTACACAGAAGGACTTCACAGAGGCTCCGCTGAATGAACTGAGCCCTGTCTCGAAGTTGCCTGCACCCTTGGACTGAGGACTGGGGAACTTGGATGTGAGAGGAAGCAGAGAGTGGCCAACTCGGGACTGTGGAAGTGGTGGTCATTAGGCCTTGGGGGGAACCCCAGGCTTGGTGGGTGTCCAATGGAAAGGGACCCAGAATCACCATATGTTTACGGTGATATATGGGGAGAATATATCACAGGGACATGAGGAGGCTCAATCTGCTGGCAGGGGTCTTCACTTGGAAGAACTGATTGAAGAAGGTCCCCCCTGGCACCAATCCCATGCTTAGGGTCAACAGGACAATGGCAGGGGAGCTGGAACTGTGTGGAGCAGCAATTCATGGGCAGCGGCTCACAGTGGAGCTGTGCTCTAATGGACTCCTCAGACCAACAATGGCTGCAGAGCGGGGTCACCGGGAACACCGATGATGGTATGTATCAGTGCCTTACACCCTAGGACAGCGGTTCTCAACCTGTGGGTCATGACCCCTTTGGAGGTCAAACAACCCTTTCACAGGGGTCGCCTAAGACCATCAGAAAACACATATTGCTCCTCTATCCGTCTCCAGGCGGGTCTGCGCGCACACGAGTACCCAGCGTGAAGACTTACTCATGTGACACCGCGCTTCAAGACAACATTTCATCGGTTTGTCATGAGAAATAAATACTTCACAATATATAATTACATATTGTTTTGTGATGAATCACTATGCTTCAATTATGTTCAATTTGTAACAAGGAAACGACATCCTGCCTATCAGATATTTACATGACGATTCATGACAGTAGCAAAATGACAGTGATGAGGTAGCAAAGACAATCATGTTATGGTTGGGGGTCACCACCACAGGAGGACCTGCATGAAAGGGTCACGGCATGAGGGAAGTTGAGAACCGCTGCTCTAGGGGGATGATTGACAACGTTTTACCTTTTTGTCTTGATAGGTTTTTGTTTTCCTGCCCTTACTTCTTGTTGCTGTTGTTGGGGGAGTTGGTCTTTTTAAAAAAATCATTTTATTGGGGGCTCGTACAACTCTTACCACAATCCATACATACATCCATTGTGTCAAACACATTTGTACATTTGTTGCCAACAGTCTCAAAACATTTGCTTTCTACTTGAGCCCTTGGTATCATTTTTCCCCCTCCTTGCCTTATGAACCCTTGATAATTTACTAATTATTATTATTTTGTCTTATCTTACACTGTCCGAAGTCTGCCTTCACCCACTTTTCTGTTGTCCGTCCCCCAGGGAGAAGGTTATATGTAGATCCTTCTAATCGGTTTCCCCTTTCTACCGGACCTCCCCTCCACCCTCCCAGTATCGCCACACTCACCACTGATTCTAAAGGGGTCATTTGTCCTGGATTCCCTGTGTTTCCAGTTCCTATCTGTACCAGTGTACATCCTCTGGTCTAGCCAGATTTGTAAGGTAGAATTTGGGTCATGATAGTGGCAGGGAGTAAGCATTAAAGAACTAGAGGAAAGTTGTATGTTTCATCGTTGCTACACTGCACCCTGACCAGCTCATTTCCTCCCAGAAACCTGTAAAAGGATGTCCAGTTGCCTATAGATGGGCTTTGGGTCCCCAATCTGCACTCCCCCTAATTCACAATGATATGATTTTTTCCTTTGATGCCCGATACCTGATCCTTTTGACACCTCGTGATCACACAGGCTGGGGGGCTTCTTCCATGTGGGCTTTGTTGCTTTTGAGCTAGATGGCCGCTTGTTTACTTTCAAGCCTTTAAGACCCCAGACACTATATCTTTTGATAGCAGGGCACCATCAGCTTTCTTCACCACATTTGCTTATGCACCCATTTGTCTTCAGTAGGGAAGGTGAGCATCATGAAATGCCAGTTTAATAGAACAAAGTGTTCTTGCATTGAGGGAGGACTTGAGTAGAGGCCCAATGTCCATCTGCTACCTTAACACCAGACCTACAAATATATGCACATAGATCTATTTCCCCAGCATCATATATAAATATATTTACATATGCACACGCCTGTATTTAGACCTCTATAAATGCCATTTGCCTCCTAGTTCTTTCCTTTATTTCCTTTTACTTTCCTCTTGTCCCACTATCATGTTCAGCCTTCATTTGGGTTTCAGTAATTCCTCTCGGTTACATTGCCCTTGGTCAAGCCCTACCAGACCTCCTACACCCTCCTCACCACCGATTTGGATCACTTGTTGTTCCCTTGTCCCTGGGTATGTTAACACCCCCACTTCCCCCTCTCTCATGTCCCCCTGGAATCATCGGTCCCATTGTTTTCTCCTCCAGATTGTTTATCCAGACTTTCTCATCTAGATAGACCTACAGAGATAATAATTTGCACAAAACAAGACAGGCTATCAATCAGAATAGTGTCTGGGGTCTTCAAGGCTTGTATTCAAACAATCAGCCGTCTGTCTAAGCAAGGAGTCAACTAAGTCCACATAGAAGAAGCACACCAGCATATGTGATCCAAAGATGAAAATAACAAAATTCAAATATGATGAAGGGAAAAGTATCAGAGATAAAATTATGAACACCCAATTGGTAGAAGGCTGTGGAGGACAGTGGGAGCCCAAAACTCATGTACAGAGGAACTAGTCAGATTAAGCCACTGGCAGATCCCCACTAGCTATAGGCCAGGGTCTCGAACAGCCTTACTATCAGACAAAGATCATTGTAATCTTGGTTAGGCTGGATCAAGTTTGATACTTGGTCAGTTGACCTCCCTATTTACCCATCCTAAATTTGTTCTAGGTGCAAGTGTCTCTTGTGTGTTTCATGACAAAAATTTCTTCCTGGGCTTTTAAATAATGGATGGTGATCTTTTCTTTCTTACTCATTATTTGTATGTTTATCTGTATATTAATATCATGTTATTCTTACCACTTTATTTTGATTTTGTTTCCTGTTGTTGCTGTTGGCTTTCCCAGTTTGTGAAGCACCGAAGGAGCGGATGCAGAGAGGTGATAACTGATGAGAGGGTTTCTGGGGGTGGAGTGGTGGGGTTGGAAGCTAGGGAGGGTGAGGGGAGAGTAAGCCGTGAAGGCGGAAGCGGGAGGAGCACTAGAGCTGATTGTGATTACACAACTCATTTTTCTTCTTTTTTATTAATCATTTTATTGGGGCCCATACAGTTCATCACTATCCATACATGCATCAATTGTGTAAAGCACACTTATACATTTGTTGCCCTCATCATTCTCAAAATTCGCTTTCCTCTTGGGTTCCTGGAATTAGCTCATTTTTTCCCCTCCCCCTCCTTCCCCATTCCCCCCTCCCTCATGGACCCTTAATAATTTATAAATTATTATTATATCTTATCTTACACTGCCCTGCGTCTCCCTTCACCCACCCTTCTGTTGCCCATCCCCCAGAGAGGAGGTTATATGTAGATCCTTGTGACAGATTCCTCCTTTCTACCCGCCCTTCCCTCCCGGTATCGCCACTGTCACCGCTGGTCCTGAGGGGTTCATCTGTCCTAGATTCCCTGTGTTTCCAGTTCCCATCTGTACCGCTGTGCATCCTCTGGTCTAACCAGGTTTGCAAGGTAGAATTGGGATCATGGTAGTTGGGGGGAGGAAGCGTTTAAGAACTAGAGGAA
>NW_022104341.1:73359598-73361679 GCF_000313985.2 Echinops telfairi
TCTTAAATATATTTACATATGTACGTGTCTGTATTTAGGCTTCTATGTATGCCCTTTGCCTCCTATTCCTCCCCTCTATTTCCTTACGCTTTCCTCCTGTCCCACTACCATGTTCAGCCTTCATTCTCTGATTCGCACCCCTACTTTTTTAAAAATCATTTTATTGGGGGTTCATACAACTCTTATCACAATCCATACCTACATCAGTTGTGTAAAGCACATTTGTACATTCGTTAACCTCATCATTCTCAAAACAGTTGCTTTCCACCTAAGCCCCTGGCATCAGCTCATTTTAAAGGCAATTCGACCATGCAGAGGGGCTTGTTCTAAAACTGATGGTGGTGATTGCAGAGTTCTTCCTGGTATGATTGAACGGCTGAACTGTTGAATCGCATGATGTGTGGATTAGGTGCCAAAAAGACTGGAAAAAGAAGAAGCCTGGCTTCAAAGGCGGTTGCCCTGTGACGTCGGTGGTGTGGCGTGTTGGCCACTGTCATTCCAGAGCTGAGCAGAATGTGCTCATCTTTGGGTTTCGGGGGGAAATGAAACAAATGGACTTTGCGGGGAGTGTGGCAGTGAAAGCCTTCTTGCTTGTTTGGACCTGCACATCCAGCTGTCTGGGGCACACTTGTTTTCTTCCTTGGAAGTCAAATGCACGACAGCTTCAGCCCCATCACAGTCTTCAGTGGCGATGTTTTGCTTGTTCACTGCCATCCCCACTCCTTTTCATTGAGAACCAGAATGAAGTAGTGTTTCAAATACCAGAAACAGAATAAAAGATTTCGTCTCAGAAACCCCGAGGCGTAGCTCTCCTCTGCCCTATCGTTCCCTATGGTCAGAATCGGCCGCACAGCCGTGGGCTTCTGTTGATTGGTTTGGGGGTCAGTGGGAATGCTGGACAATGACGGCCATCACTCATCTGTCACAGTCACAAGACACATGGGAAGACGAAACCACAAACCCCACTGCCATTGGGTTGACTTTGACTTATAGTGACCCTGTAGAACAAGGTAAATCTGTAGTCATCAGTATTAGTGACCCTATAGAACAACGGCTCCACAGGGTTCCCCAGGCTGTCAATCTTTATGGAAACAGACTATTTTCATCTTTCTACCTCAGAAATGCTGGCGGGAGGGTCCAATCCCCCAAACTTTGGGTTAGCAGCTAATTGCTATAACCACCGCACCGCCAGGCCAAGCAATTAGTCAGGTATTGTTTAAGTGGCTAAGCACTTTCTGTAAATTAGTTCCTCATGGTGCCCATTATGAACTGGGCTGCTAATCTCAGGGTCAGCAGTTTGAAACCACCAGTTGCTCCTAGGGAGAACAATGAAGCTTTCTACTCCTGTAAGGAATTACAACCTCAGAAACCGGCCAGGGCAGGTCTACTCTGTCTGATGGGGTCGCTATGAGTCAGCGTCGATGTAATGGCAGGAAGCTCAGAGCTTCATCCTCCTACCCCGGCTGTGAGGTGAGCCCCGTGAGCCCCGTTCACAGGCAGACACGCAGGCTCTGAGACCAGGCTTGGGGTCACACTGATTGCTGGCTGACATTAGCTGCTGGCTTCCCTTGAACTGTGCACGGCTCGTTCTTTGCTTGTAAACAGCCGTGTGGACACTTTGTCCACATATCGTACAATCAATAGTTCAACCATATCAAGACGAGTTGTACAATCTTTACCACAATCAATGTAACAACATATTCTTTTCCCCCATACTCATTGTTATTCGTGCATTTATTTCCATTTGGCAAAATATACACAACAAAACATTCGCCAGTTCAACAACGTCTGCACGCATAGTTCCGTGCCACTGACTACTCTTCTTGTTGTACCACCAGTACTGATCTCCCTCTCCACGTGCTCCACCGCCTTTACAATGAGCAAGACCTCCCTCCTCCTTCACCATGGTAACCGGAGGTCAAGCTTGGTGTCTTTCTCCTTTTTTTTTTTTTTTTTGAGTCGTTTTCTTGATATAATGTCCACATATCATACACTTGCAGCGCTAAACTGCTTCTAAAAACGATGGTGTACACATTATCACAATCAGCTCTAGGGCTCCATCCTCCTCCCTCCTGCATGCA
>NW_022104341.1:73361825-73371294 GCF_000313985.2 Echinops telfairi
TCCTTCTGTGCTTCCTAAACCCCGGACCTGACAGAAACAACAAAAACAAAATGAAACAGACAGAAAACAACAACAATAATAATCTAAAGACACCAATAAAGAGTAAGGAAGAAAGAAAAAGCAATATTTTAAAAGCCAGAGAAGAAATTTCTTTCTGGAAAGAACCAAGACATAGTTGAGCACAGGGCAAATTCAGGCTGGGTCAAGAGAGAGGTCCACTGACCAAGGATTATATTCTACCATGGCTTGATAACACGCTGTCTGCCAGGAAAGCTGCCTGGGTCCCTCGCCTGCGACTGGAGGGGCTCTGCAGGCACTCTACCGATGGGTGTGGGGTTCCCACCGTCCCCCATCGCCTTCTACAAACCGGGGTTCTCAAGCTCTGAGACTTCCCCTTCATCGTCTTTGGGTTTTGTCGTTGTCGTCGCTGGATTACACAGGCTGCCGCGCTTCATCCGCGGGGGCTTAGTCGAGCACTTTCTGGGTGCTGACTTGCTTAGGCCTCACCACCTAGGGACAGAAACTCAGAGGGGTTGGGTAATTCACCGCCAGCCACACCCTGCAAGATGGGCAGCCAGACTCCAACTGACAGGCCCTAACCAGCCGCAGGTCCTGGGGTGCTTTGCTAAGAACCAGTTGTGGATCAAAGAGTGACCTCTCAACCCCCAAATCCCTGACTGCCTGGAACCTTGGGGTGTGGCCTCATTTGGAAACAGAGCCTTCGCAGATACGATGAGTTAAGGATCTAGAAATGAATCCCCTGGGTTTAGGGGAGCCCCAGACTGATGTCTCTGTGGGAGAAAGGAGAGGGAGAGATGCAGGGGGGCAGAAGGCCATGACCGTGGAGACAGAGACTGGAATCCTGTGGCCACTGCCAAGGAACCCCGGGACCCCTCAGGAGCTGAGAGAGGCGAGGAAGCATTCTCCCCTGGAGCCCTCAGAGGCAGCATGACCCTGCCAGCACCTTGGTCTTGAACGACTGGTCTCCAGTCGGGGGTGAAAATGAGTTTCCGTGGTTCCAGGCCTCCAAGCCTGTGCTAATTAGTTACAGCAGCTCTAAGAAACGAACTCGATCCCGGCTCCCTTGCAGAAACGGAGGCACCACAGCGGCTGCTCGGGCACACTGAGCCCTTTGGCACGTAGGCGCTTTACCCACTCTCCTCAGGGTCACCCCACTTGGCAGGTGGGTAAGCAGAGGCTCAGTGAGGGGGTGGGGGGATACGGAAGACCACCCACTTGGTCCGTAGTGGAGAGGGGACTTGAATGCAGTCCCTTCCAGAGCTCATCCATACACCCACGCGGACTCTCCCAGACAGGTCCCCCGCTTTGGGGGCCAAGAGGACAGGTAGGGGGGCCTCTTTTCATGCCTTTGGGCGCCAGACCCTGAAGCAGCACCCAGAATTAGAGGTGTGGGAAGACCTACCCAGCACCCCAGTGACACACAAAGCCCAGTACTGCCATAGGAGAAGTGGGGGGGGGGGCAGTGCTGTCTGGAGAGGCAGGGAGGCAGAGGAGAGAAGGCAGGTATCTAGGAGGCCACAGCAGGCAGGGGCTACAAGCCTTCCCTAGGTTCACCAAGTGGCTTCCGTGCAGGGTGGGAGGGAGAGAGCAGAGGGTTCACCAAGTGGCTTCTGTGCAGGGTGGGAGGGAGAGAGCAGAGGTACCCAAACCAAAGCCAACCCCACTGCCAGCATGCACTCTTCTCCTAGCCGGTCTGTAGGGCAGGGGAGAGCTGCCCCCAGGAGCTCCCAGGACTAACTGAAAGCCCCGTCTCTCTCCCTCGGAGCTGCTGGTGGTTCCGAACTGCTGGCCTTGTGGATCACAGCCTGATGTGTAACCAGTACGCCACCAGGGCTCCTTCCTGCAGAGATGACAGGCACGGTGAAAAGGCAGGCAGGGGCAGGGGCTGGCTGTTCAGCAGCTTTCCCCGTGACAGGGCTGAGGTGGCAACTCTGGCTCCTCTTGCCCCAACAAGCCCGGTGAGCTGCACCCCACTCCCCATGTCCAAGGCTGTGCGTCCTACCTCCCTGGCTAAAGCCCTAGAGCAGTGGTTCTCAACCTTCCTCAGGTCGCGACCCTTTAATACAGTTCCTCATGTGGTGGTGACTCCCAACCATAACGTGATTTCCGTTGCTATTCATCACTGTCATTTTGCTACTGTTATGAGTCGCCATGCAAATATCTGATGTGAGGATGTGTTAGGTGACCCTGGGAACGGCTGCGGCTGCCCTAGAGCCGGAATCACACCCAGGGGCAGCCTGCCCTTGCAGCGTGACTTCACTACGTTAAGCCCTTCCCGGGTGGGGTGGGGTGGAGTGGTGGGTGGGAGGAAAGCACTGAACAGGCACGTGGGGGGGGGGGGGAGTCCGAGGCCCCCACCTCCCGGAATTCCCCTGGCACCACTGTTGACAAGGCCCCGCCTGTATCACTTAGGCAAGGGAGTTTCCCTGTCTTTGAAATCACAAACAAAGCCCAAACAGAAACTGCCGGCCCCAAGGATCGGCATGAGGCCGACTTCTCTCGGGTGAGGACGGTGGGCAGCGCTGACGGCCACCTCGACGGGGCCGAGGAGGGTCCTGGCGGCTGCGTGCTCCCAAGGTGCAGAGCAGTCACCAAGCCGGGCAGGGGACCTCACACGAGCCTGCAGGTAGGAAAGCGGCGGGGCTCTCCGGGAACCACACTGACTGCGGGGAGGCTGGTGCCCACCGGTGTCGAGATTCCGGGGAATGGAATGAGAAGACCATTGCGTTTCCCCACAAGCGTTCGGAAGCTCCCCGGTGCCAGCGTGGTTCTCCTCCGTGGTCCCCGAGGCTGCTCTGCTCAACATTCACTCTAGTTTCTGCCAGAGGTCAAGGACCTGGTCCCACCATTTCTGCGTCCTCAGCCAGAGAAGGGCGGACATGCGGCATGGATGCGTCCGTTAGTCAGAGGCCGCCGGTGAAGGGCATCAACTGGCCGCTCCCAGCGTGGGAACCTCCGGCCACAGGCCGGGCCTCGGCTCGCGCTTCCAGAGCATCCTCTCCCGGCGTCTCTGGAGATGCGCGAGATTTAGCCATCCTCCTCCTCACCTCCGTTTCCCAGATGAGGAAACCGAGGTACCTAGGCGGGTGTAGACTGGTCACCATGCCCGCAGGTGTCTGTGGGATTCAAACTCAGGTCGGCAGGCTTGATGGAGAGATTTTCACACACACCCCCCGCCGCGCTGAAGCCTGGTCTGTGATCCAAGTGCGTTTTCGTAAAGGAAGAAGTTTCAGGTTTTACGGTGAAGAACACGGGCAACCTCGGGGGACTACACGCCCACCCGTGGGGCCTGCGGCCGGAGAAAGAGGGAGACCCCACACCGCCGCGAGGAAGGCAGAGAAGCAGCGGGCAAAGAGCGGGTGGTCTCTGGGTTCCCGCCATTTGGGGGCCTGCAGCTGGGAGGCCTGGTGGTCAGTACGGGTTGACTCCATTGTCTGAATTAAGCCCACCTGACTTAGATTGGACCAGTGCAGGTGTACCCGCCCACCAGGCATACCACCCCACCCCACCCCCCAACCCCTGCTCTTGGTCTGAATTGGCGCATGCCTGGTGGACACCCTGGTCCCTGTTCGGCTACCTAACGTTTCCTCGGGGCCAGTCAGAGGTGGACATGGGTTCTGCTTTCCGTGCGGCAGACTTTCTAGGCCAGCGTGCCCCTCACTGCCCTTGTCTCTCACCAGGGGCATCTGAGGGCCACCCAGCCGCACGTTAGGAGCAGAGAGAGGAAGGGCTTGCCCCGGACCCCCCAGCCAGCAGAAAACTGGCTGGAATCAGGGCTGGGGGCACAGGAGTAGTTTCCAGTCAAAGTTGAACTTGAGGCTGGCCTGGGGCCTGTGCGGAGGTTGGAGGAAACCTAGCCTGGGCAGAGGCCCTTTGCCCGCTGTTTCATAGCAGAAAGAGGCCCCGGAAGGGAGGGGCCCTGGCATGCCGGGTAGCCCAACCAGGCCTGCAATTTTGTATTGACACGCATGGCTGAGCATGAGCTCTCACATGTGTGTGTGTGTACCTGTGTGTCTGCATGTGCATGCGTGTGTGCACGCTCGAGTGTGTGTGTCTGGGGTATAGGTGCCAGGGACTGCATGTCCCTGTGTGTGCGTGCAACTGTTGTTCAAGTATGTTTGTACATGTACATGTGTGTGTCCAATGTAACCCTGCTGCACCCTCATGAGCACCTTGATGGCAGAAACGCCCTCTCTTCATCTGATCCCTACCACAGGATGGTCATAAGGGACAAGGGAGGCAGGGCCATGGCCATGGGGAAACGGAGCCTGAGAGGGCCTCAGCCTAGTGTCCCAGGAGTCAGGAATACGCGTGTGTGCATTCACATACAGCTGTGTGTGTGTGTGTGTGTGTGTGTGTATACGTGCGCATGCTCCGCCTCCTGAGGAATTGGGGCTGGTGGCCCGCCCATTCCAGTGTCAGTGGGGGGCGGGATTTTGAGGTCTGTGTAGGAGGAGTGTGTTTCTGAGAACACAGGTGGTGAATGAGGATGGCCGTGTGTGCTGTGGGTCTGCCAGGCTCCCTCCCCGGGAGCACCAGGCTCTCGGGCCCTCTGGCCACCAGTTAGAGGCCCAGCTGCCATCAGGCACAGTGCCACCTTGTAGGGCATCGGGAGGGAAAGCTGATGGCCATGGGGGAAGAGAGGGGGTGATGAGAGGGTAGCCTGGGGGACCTCTGAGTTCAAACCAGGGCCAGCTCTGCACTCCGCCGCCTCACCTGGGCTGTACCACACCTGGCAGGAAGAATGAAGATGGCCCCCTGCCCCTTCCCCCTCGTCCCAGCCAGTCCCTAGTCCCCCAGACTCCCCGAGCCTATGACGATTGTCTAGGAAGACAAACATGGATTGAATCCTGAGGAGATAGTAAAACAAAAGAAAAGAGCTCACTGCCATCAGTCCATGCTGACTCTTAGCCACCCCTATGGGTTTCTGAGGCTGTAACTTGCAAGGGAAGCCACCCCTTAGCACATCATTACGGGTCCGGTAGGCGCAATTGTACAGCGATAATAAGTAAAGATTATAGTAAAGTCATAGAGAGCATGAGAGGTAGAAGAGATTGAAATAATGGAGTCAGACACAATTCATGGTAGCATTGCTCACCTCAGCCCCGCTTGGTGGCCCACGTGCAGAGAGCGCGAGAGATATTTAATGCTAACCAAGGCTTTTATATTCTCTGGGGACATGCAAGCCCCCTAATTACAGGGGAAGACATACGTCAGAGGAAGGGGTTGTGCTATAGGTAATACAGTAATGGGAGGGGTGATCTAGGGGTATCCATGCAATAGGAAGAGGAGGGATTGGGGGTATATATGTGGCAAGATGGGCGGATCCTAGAATTAGGATGGCAGCTTAACTGTGCCCCCCGGAGCCTCTTCCCACTCCTGTGTCCCTATGCCACCTAACCCGTTGGTCACCCTAGTCAATGCCTGGGCTCAGCTTCCATCCCTCCCACCCCGACATCTCCCACAGCCTCCATCCAGTTCTGGCTGTCCGTAAACCGCCCCTCTCTCCAGCCAATCCCTCCCTCCCTCGGCCCTGGCACCACCACACTCCACCACACTGGCCCCACCGTCCACCCGCCGTCTCCCGGCTCGGCATGGCACTGAGTGCAGCTGGACCACGGCTGGTCCTGGTTTAAAGAAGAGTGCAAATGTTGCCCTGTTCTTGGTTCTAGCTTCTAGTCCCAGAGATTCCTGCCAGGCAGCCTAGGGACACTCTCTCCCACCTACTCTGCCTCGGACAATCTGGAAGGGTCCCATGTGGTCCTTTGGGGGCTTTATCTGGGCAGGTTAGTAAGGGCTGGCCCGGGCTCCTCCTCTCATGCCCCATGAGGGCAGAGAGACCCTTCTGCTCAGGCTCCTCTGTGGCTTCCACTTGCCCGAGGAGGAGAAGGCGCTCCCACTCTTGTTCACAGGCCTGTGTGACCTGATCCCGACCCACGTAGGAGGGGCCTGTCTAGTACCCACTGTGCTGTGGATTTTCGACTGTGTCCTATGGGATGTGTATGGTTATTATGACGGCGTGTATGCTAGTTGTGATGATGTGTGTGATGGTTGCGATACTCTTTTGATGTTGCATGTTTGGCTATGTGGTGGGCATGTGGGGGCTATGACTGTGTGGTGGTGTGATGGGGGTGTGCATGATAGTGTGCGTGTGTGATGGCTGTGATGGGGTGTGTGTGACTGTGATAGTATGTGTGTGTGATGGTGTGTGTGTGTATGTGTTTGTGTGTGATGACTGTGATGTAGTGTGTGTGTGATGGCTGTGATGGTGTGTGATGGCGTGTGTGTGATGACTGTGATGTAGTGTGTGTGTGATGGCTGTGATGGGGTGTGTGTGATGGGGTGTGTGTGATGGTGTGTGTGTGTGTGTGTGTGCACGTGTGGGAGTAGTGACAGAGTAGGGCTTTTAGCTCTTTCACCTCTGCTTCGACCAGAGCAGTTCCACTCATATATGTTTCACATGTTGGAGTTCCACATAGGATTTGCTTCCGAGGCTTTGAAAGGTGTACCCGTGACTGCTCTGAGCAGACTTCCTTGCTCCCGTGCTCCTCCCGTGCTCCTCCCCGTGCCCACCGGTTTCTCACCTCTGTGCTTTTCCCTGTCCTCCTCTGACGAGTCCCACCACCTGTAGAGATGTTGCCCTCACAAGTGCCCCCTCCTCCAAGGACCTTCAGGAGCTCCACACAGGAAGGGATGGCTCCCTCTTCCGTACACCACCGTCCTCACTTCACCTCTCACGTCGTCTGCTCCTCTGTGCTCTTGTCTTCCTCACCTGCTGTGGGGAGAGGGGAAGGGTCCCCCACAAATCATCACAGGTCTGGTAGGCGCAATTGTACAGTGATAATAAGTAAAGGTTATAGTAAAGTCATAGAGAGCATGAGAGGTAGAGGAGAGAGTCAAGTAATGGAGTCAGACACACTTCATGGTAGCATGCTCACCTCAGCCCCCTTGGTGGGCCATGTTGGGGGAACCTGGCCAGGAGAGCAGGAGAGAGCCCCGAGGACCAAGAACTCGGGCGAGCCTTTTCTTTATTGCTAACCAAGCGTTATATCTCTTTAGGGGGACATGAGCCTGACAGAAGGGGGCCCATCGTGTAGAAGGCTGCAAGGTTGAACCACCCGTTGTTGCTCGTTGTCGACAGCTGATTCTGACTTCACGAGGTCCCACATGTGCTGAGTAGGTTCCATAAGCTTTTAAGGCTTTTGTGACGTTTTAGAAGCAGATCACTTCCAGGTGAGATCTTTTAAGAAGAAACGTTCTATGAGATTATGAATGCATACCTTGTATTTCCAATTCATGGATTGAGCAGCATCAGTTCTGGAAGTCAGACAAGAGCTCAGAAGGGTGGCAAAGGGCTTTATGGGCACAGGCACACAGGAACGAGGTGGGTGACAAGTCTTGTGGATCTAATGGCGGTGGAAGCATCTCCAGGGCTGGCACGGGTCTCTGCTGCATGGCTTGCTTGGGTCTCAGCATGGCACCACGTGGCTTGTCAACAGGAAGGTGAAGCAGAGAGAGTGTGGCGCACTCTGGGGAGCAAGAGAGGAAGTTCCAGAATCCTCATGAGAAGGCCATGCCTACAAGGAGGCATCATCAGGCTGTGACCTGATTGACAGGCTAGACGCCACCCTTACCCTCATTCATCAAGTTGACACGAAATTATGTAACCACCACAGTCCACCACTAGGAGGATAAACACTAAGACAAAGGCAGGCTTCTGTCTCAGGTCATGTAATCTTTTAATTCAGTCTCCCTAGCAATGAGGTAGAGAGCCTGGCTAGTGCACATGACCTGTATATCACTCCCTTTATATGACCATCTTAAAAACCACTCCCACAGAGGAGACCCCACCCCAGCTGGGGTCAAGTGTTCAAGATGTGGGGAGAAGACGAAGACCAGTTGCTGCCACACAGCACTGTGCTAAGGTCAACCCACATCAACAGACACTTCATTAAGTGAAACTCATGGGAACGTCAAGACGGGGACATGCATAGGTCTCAAAAAAGATGAATAGACTTCCGTTGGTGGATAAATTGGGTGAAGAAACCTCCCATTGGGAAAAAAGAAACACACTACTCGTATAGGACCAGGGGAGAATACGCCGGTACTATGTTCCTCATTGGACGCTTTAGACCTAGTTTCTATCTAGCCCTTGTGACCCTGCCTGTGTGCTGTAGACTACTGGGATGTTGGTCTCTCCTTTCACAATTCACAATGTCCTTCATGGGCCACACCAGAAGGGTTCTACTGGAAACCCCACTGAGCAAACTGAGCAAAGCTTAAGCTCCCCTGTGGTGGATTGAGGAACTGACACCCCCCCTCGGAGGTGGGCTGAAATGCTCCAGTGTGAGAAGTAAAAGTGCCCCAAGGTTATGAGCTTGGTGGCCTTTGGGCCACTTGCTTTGAGGGTGCTCAAATGGTGTCTCAGGTCTACTGTATGTATTTTTCCCTTGCTGTCTTATGACACACAGTAGTCTGGTAGTCATGGTTCTGCTTTCGTGAATGAGTGTTATTGAAAGCTTTGTCCTAACATCGACCCATTTTGTTTGTCTAAATAGTGTCCAATCACTAAAGAGTTTAGTCTGTTCAAGCCAACAATTTATGTATTGCAATCTGAAGTCAGCATACACTTGGATAATTTCCTTTTCTCAGCAATGTTTTAAATTCTATACCATTGGCTAAATGAAGAGCACTATTAACAAACTTATGCTTCAGGGGTATGATTTATAATGTTCTATATCATAAAATGATAATGATCTCTCTAAAGTAAATATATGAATCAATTTTGAGCTTGCACTTAATTGTAGCCCCAATGTAAGAACAATAGCCCTTATGACATGGCCCTACTCGATACCTGCCCTCATGAAGAGATCACTGAAGATATGGGTGCTGTAGCAAAGCGTGATGAAGAAACCAGGTGATCCCTGACCATCAGAAAGAATAGTTTCTGGGGTGTTAAAGGCTTGTCTTCAAACAAGCAGCCATTTAAGCGAGGCAACAACTAAGTCTACATGGAAGAGGCAAAGAAGCATATCAGTCTGCGGGATCCACGGATTGTAAACAATACAGTCCAAATCTAAAGAAGGTAATCGTATCAGAACTTAAACAGTGAACACTGGGTTTCAGAAGGCTATGGATGACAATGGAAATAAAAATCCATTTGCAGGGCCCACTTGTGGATGAAGCCTCTCGTGAATCCCCTCCGACCCTAGTCCAGGGACATGAGTAGCCTTGCTCTCAGACAGGGAGCGCGGTGAAGTCCATTGTGGCAGAGGTGGTTAGGTGACAATGTAACACCTTATCATCTGTCCCCCTTGACCCTTTTTACACTCAATTTTTAATTTTTTTTCTAATCATTTTATTAGGGCCTCATACACCTCTTATCACAATCCACACATACATCAATTGTGTAAAGCGCATTTGTACATTCATTGCCCTCATCATTCTC
>NW_022104341.1:73373392-73389834 GCF_000313985.2 Echinops telfairi
TACACAATTGATGTGTGTATGGATTGGGATAACAGTTGTATGAGCCCCTAATAAAATGTTTAAAAAAAAAAAAAAAAAAAGTACTCTGCATTATACTTACTACATTTGTCAAATCTGGGATTCCATTCTTGGAAACTGTGTTAGTCTGGGTTGACTAGAGAAACAAATTCATAGACACTCATATGTGCATAAGAAAGCAGTTTATAAACTAGAGTAATTGAATATTGAGAAATTATCCCAGCCCAGTGTAGATCAAGTCCGTAAGTCTAATAATAGCCCATATGTCCAATACCAATTTGTAAATTCCTCATCAGACTCACATGCAACACATGCAATGACACCGAATGCAGGATGATCACAGGCCAGTAAGTGGAAAGTCTTGTGGATCCAGTGGCAGTGGGAGCATCTCAGCGCTGGCAGGGATCTCCAGGTGCATCCTTCAGCTCCAGGGCTCAAGTGTAGTTCCATGTGTCTTGTCCTCAGGAATGTCTTGTAGAGAGTGAGCATGTGTTCCACCTCCAGCAAGCTATCTATCTCCTTAGCACCTCCAAATGAGGCCATCAAGCTACGACCAGATTGACAGGCTAAGCGCCACCCCTTCACTCTTAAGTCTCAAATAACAGCAGATGATGGAACTGCCACCGAAACATTTTTCAAACTCATCTGTATGGATGGCTGACAGCACCTCCTCGTTTCCCCCCACCTCTTCTATGTCCTCAAATCACTGTCCTTTCATGTCCCTCTTAACTCAAGGAACAAAAAGAAGTTGCACGGAGCAAGGTCAGGTGAGTAAGGTGTGTGGGGCAAAAGAGGCATGCTGTTTTTCGCCCCACACTGGCACACTGAGATGGCTGTGTGAGCAGGTGCATTGTCTTGGTGGCAAAACTGGTCCCGTCTGCCACAGATCAGGCCTTTTTTTTGTGGCACACTGTTACGCAATCTTTTCAGAACCTCTAAATCAGTGGTTCTCAATCTTCCTGATACAGTTCCTCATGTTGTGGTGACCATCCCCCCAAAAAAACCCATAAAATTATTTTTGTTGCTACTTCATAACTGTAATTTTTCTACTGTTATGAATCAGGCAACCCCTGTGAAAGGGTCATTCGACCCCCAAAGGGGTCGTGACCCACAGGTTGAGAACCACTGCTCTAAATAGAAAGTTTGATTGACAGTCTGACCTGGTGGAACAAATTACAAATGCACTATCCCCCTCAAATTAAAAAAAAACCAAATGAGCATCGTCTTGATTTCACTTGATGAGTGTTTTGGGGAGAGGTGACGATGGCATTTCCCCCTGGCTTGATTGATGTTTGCTTTCGGGGTCTTAAAAATAGCACCTGTCTCATCACCACGTACTCCAGTCACCAGCAATGACCTTGGGGGAAGAGTCTGGGTCGCTTTGGAGCTGTTCTTTCCAAGCACAGCATGTTTCCACCCAACACCCTGTTTCCTGGTCAGAACCCGAGACACAAAGGTCACAGTGACCTTCTCACTCCCTAGTCTTCTGTTCAAATTCCCTGAACCGAGTTACAAGAGAGTCCAGATCACTGCCCATCTCTTCAATGGTCCTTGGCCTGTTCTTTGAGCACAAGTGCATGAATTTTGTCAACATTTTGATCCTTTTGGGAAGTTGATGGGTGTCCAGAGCGAGGTTTGTTATCAATTGGCCTTTTTTGAATCCAGAAAACCACTCGTTGTACACTTGGGTTTTTCCCCTAGTGCTGTCCTTGTAAGCTGTGTTCAACATCACAACAGTTTCTGCCACATTGTTCCTGGGTAGAAAAAAAATTTCACAGCTGCACGCTGTTCTCTTAAATTGGCCATCACAAAAATGAGGTTTGAGTGAAACTGCTTTTACAAAAAAATTCACTGTGACCAGAGAGAATCTTCCCAGGTGACGCCACTGGGTGCACTAACTCAGAGCAAGTTTCAAGTTGCTTGATGCTCGCCTAGTGGGAAAAATGAACTATGTACTATGGAAACTCTGCCCCGTAGAGCTTTCTCCCATGTTTTTTTGGAGGGGGTGGTGGGGAGTAGCCTCTTGTATGTCAGTAACACTTAAAAAAAGTCTTTTTTAAGGAAAAGAAGAAGAAGAGTAGTTCATAGAAGCCTGGGACCTAGGGTACGAGATCAGAAGGGTAGGCTGTTGGAAAAATAAGACAGCAATGAGTTTGTGGTGGTCACGGTGCTGTTTACAGTCACCAGTCAGGGTGAGAAGTGACCACCTTGAGTCTTTATCTGGAAACGTGGAGCGAGACGGAGAAGGTGGGACCTGGGGTCAAGGGGGGGTAGGAGGTGGAGAATTGGAGTCAGTGCGCCTCACCGCTCTCTTACAACGTTTGGATCGGAAAAGCAGAATGGCCAGAGGAGCAGCAGGTGACAGGTTGAGGGAAGGTTTTATTATTATGATTTTAGTCGAGGGCCGTTATCATTTTTTGCTGACTCACTGGTTTTGTTTGCTTAGAATGAGAGAGAGGGGGAGAGAGTATAGTGTTCACTACTAAGGGAAGAGAGAGAAGTGGAGGCTGCGTGGGGAGCTCCTGTCACTGTCCCTGCGTGAGGGAGGAGGTGGGGGCTGAGGTGCGTGGAGGAAGAGGCGCTGGTCCGAGCGCGCTTAGCCTCGGAGAACCTGTGGGCGTGGGCACAGGTCAGGGGCGGGAAGTTGAGGAGTTTTCAAGACGTTAAAATTGTTTTCTTTCCCTCTAAAGTGGAGGTTTCCACAAGCCCCAGTTCAGAAGGCAGGTGAGAAAAAGGGAAACACCAGACCACCTCAAGCCCGAGGGTGGGTTCTCGAGCCCTCCACTCCATCTCCCTGCTAGCTGGCCCTGGTTTCCCGGATCTGCCACAGTCATGTCCACTCTGGAGGTGGCCCCCTCATCTGTGGTGGGGATGCTCTGAGGTAGGTCTAGGGACTCCAGGACATTGGATCTAGCTTGGCCATGTCCTTGCTGGGCACTGGTGTGCGAGCGGCTTCTCTAGGAAGGGTGCTTTTCTCTATGCGGATCCACTCGACTGTCCGCGGCCTAACTTTGTGGACCTCCAAACTGTCCCTCGGAGAGGGAGGACCCCGTCAGATACACCATGCCATCCCTTAAAACACAGACCTGAAAAACCACGGGAAACAGATGCAGATGACAATCCTGGAATCCTGAACTTAGAAAGGAAGGAAAAAGAATTGAATCCGGGGCCTGCGGGTGTCAGTAGGTCCAGGAACCTGCGCCCAACACGCCCTCCATCCCTACCTCTCGGGGCGCCTCAAACAGCAGACCCTTCATTCATCATGGATTCTGTAACCAAGGCCCAAACGTTTGTGCCCCAAATGATGCATGCTGACTTGGACGCAGCTGATGCTGAGAATCGGGCGGAACTGGAAAAAACAAACAAACCTGGCTTATTAACCAATTGTTAGAACTCCAACACACGTGGAGGTCCCTGCAAGAGGAGAAGCAGTTAAGGAAGAAAATCGGAAACTAAAATCAGGAAACCAAGGCTTGGACCACTGGTAGAAAACCCTGTGTCAGCGGCCAGTGCTCTTCAAACAACTGGCACAGGAAGCCAAGGACGCTAAGGGCTCGAGAGCCTCTGTGCCTCCTGGACTTGCGGCTGCTGTCCTCGGCCTTTCGTTGTTTTCCTTTAAAACCTGGGTAGCTTAGAAACGTCACAGTACCTTTGTGGCCTCACTGAGTCTGCACGAAGGTAACGGCAGATCTAGGCAAAGTTAAGCGAACTAAGAGCAGAACAGGAGACTGCTCTGAGATTGTGTGCTATACGAGTCAATGGGAATGTGCAAATGCATCGTGGAGACATTAGAATTGAATATCGTTTGGAAAATGAATGTTTTATCAAGTTTGCGTTTTAGATTTAGCACTCTTTTATTACATGTGCAGTAAAAAGATGACCCAAGAAAATAGCTACTATGTCGTGAAAAGGCGACCCCAATCCTGTACTGCGGCACAGCTGTCTCTGTACCCTCCTTCCCACTGGCCTCTCCCTGCTCCTTAGGACGCTCGCAGGTTTGCTACAGTTAGTACTAAGACAGGGTGACTGTTTTCCTTTTTAATAAACTGAATAAAAATAAAGATTATTGCTTGGGAAAAGAATTGAATCGGACACTCACTGGAAAGAGAAATTGAACAGACGCAGTGCATGAGAAGAACCACGGCGTGGGAGGCCGCCAGCCACCTAAGCGCATCTTCAATCCATAGCGAGACAAAGCCGCTGGCGTTCCTGAAGGAGGGGGGGGCACCTTCGCGGCATCCCCAATTTAAACAGGAGCTGAATGGACACACCGGAGGGAATCGGGTAAGCCGAAGACAATAGAGACGGAAGGAAGAAAAGGAAAGGAAGGGGGCAGGAGTGCGGGGGTGCTGGTGTCCACAGCGCAGCGAGGGAACGACATGTTGACTTGCGTGGTGGGACCTGATGGTTAGGGTGGGTGGCATGCAAGAAGCATAGTCCACCTGAACAGACTACACGCAGTCCCTCTTCCTTGAATGTGAGCAGTGCCGGGTCCTGATTACTGACTCACCAACAACCAGAGAGAACTTTGCTCAGTTCCCTGAGAAGGGTGATTTCCCCACTTCCATGCCCCACCCCCCAAAAAGCAGTGCTCTTCCTGCAGCCTTGGCAGCCTGGGACTAGCCTTTGGAGCCCTCTTTTTGCTCCCCAAAGTACCATCTCCTACCCACCTTTGCCCACCCACTGTCACACTTGCCTGGCCCTGGCCCTGCCCCATGCCAATGACCCTTTCCGCTCTTCTGAGTGCCAGGGGGCCGCTCTAGCCACCTCATCCACCTGACCCCACCTCCCACCTTCTGCTCTGTTCCCTCACCACAGACACAGGACTGCTCTAAGGGCCCTGCTCACCTGACCCTGTGCCCCACCTGGTGACCTACTCATCCCAGTGGCATGGGGTTGCCCTAATGATGCTGAGCCCACCTGACAACTTGCCTCCCCACCAGCAAGGTGAGCGTGCTCTGGCACATCCACGTGCTGCCTACTACCCCACCCACCTGGCAATGGAGGAGAAGAGGGCATGCCCCCACACCTAATCTTGCCCAACACTCCTACCGCTGCCGCCACTCACCAAGTGCCATCACCTGCTTTCGTGCCTCTAGACCAATAATGGATAGCAGCCAAGGCCTGCCCAGCATGCCCCCAACCATCCTGCATGCCTAGCCAGCAGAGACAGAGGCCCCATGAGCAGCCATGACCTGCCCCACTGAAGGAAGAAGACAGGGGGCAGCGCTCCTGCACTGCTGGATTCCTGACCAGGGCACCACCTGTGCTGCCTGGCTGGAGATCTGAGACCAAGTGAAAAATCACGATGAAATAAGCAAGCATGTGATCAATCAACGAGTAAAGTCCTACTGTGAAGCCTGGGGGCAACCATGCCAATGGCGGAAGGAAGCGAGGCAAGACGGCTCAAGCACAGAAACAAATTAAAGGTTAAAAAAAAAAACCTTCCTGAAGACCGCAAATAACGACATCCAAATCCAAAGGAGGGCATGGTACCAGGGCTGAATAAGTGAACGCCTGCTTTTCAGAAGGCTGCAGATGACAGCGAAGGCCAAATCCATTTGCAGGGTCCACCCCTGGATCAAGGCTCCGGCGAATCCCCTCCGACCACAGTCGAGGACTGTGAATAGCCTTGTCACCAGACAGAGAGCATGGTCAAGTCGGTGTGCTATCTTCTCAGTTGGTCGCCCTTTTGACCCATTTAAAAATTGTTTCAAAAAAAAAATGTTTCCGTTAAAAAAAAAAAAAAGTGAAGGGGAAATACATGTGGCTCAAGCGTCGGGTCAGTCCCCTCCGAGCACAGGTCAGCTGTGAAAGCGCACTGCTGCAGACGTGCTGGGTTGAAACTCAGCTCCGTGTCGTTTTCTCTCCCTGTCACTCAATGAGTTTGTTCTAGTTTTTCATGTGTTCTACTTTCCTTTCAATTGAGGTTGTTCTCTGTTTTACCTTATTGTTGTTAGTTTGTAAGTTTTTCTGTGTATGAAATCCAGGATTACAAGGAACTATGTGTGACCTCCTCCCTGGGGGATGGACAACAGAAAAGTGGGTGAAGGGAGACGTCGGACAGGGCAAGATATGACAAAATAACAATTTATAAACTATCAAGGGCTCATGACGGAGGGGGGAGCGGGGAGGGAGGGGAAAAATGAGGACCTAATGCCAGGGGCTTAAGTGGAGAGAAAATGTTTAGAGAATGATGAGGGCAATGAATGTACAAATGTGCTTTACACAATTGATGTGTGTATGGATTGTGATAAGAGTTGTATGAGCCCCTAATAAAATGATTAGGAAAAAAGAAGAAGCGAGAATAACAAGATTTAAAAAAAATCCAGGATAGGGAAATCTAGAGAGACAGTAACTGAATGAATGAATGCTTTCTTGGGAGTATAGGGGTGGGTGGGGTGGAGGGTAGCGTAGGGTTAGAAGTAAATGGGGAACTCATAACAAGGAGTACAAGAAAGAAGAAAATGTTCTAAATCGATTGTTGATGAATGTACAACTCTTCTTAATATGATTGGACTACTTAATTGATGATATGTGAGTTATATGCCAGTAAAATTGTCAAAAAACATATAAGTTTTCTCTATCGGATACCTTACTTTTTAGTTGTTCAATTAAGGAGTAATGCCCATCTAAGAAATAAATAATTTTTATTAAAAAACAAAAACAGAAAAACTACCTTCCTACTGAAGATATGGTAATGTAACTACTCGATAAGGAATTTTAAAAATTTGTATACAGAATCCTCAAAGTGATCAAGGAAACAGACAAAACACAGAAACACAATACAACAAAATGGCTAAAAAATAGACAAATAGAAATCAGACAAAAACAACAACTAGAAATGTAATAGTAGAAGATTAATAACAAACATATCAGGAATAGATATCTGGAAGGACATAGAAGTAGAACGTGGTGGAAGAAAGAATCTCCAAACTAGAGGCCATGTGTGGGACACTATCACAAGGAATAATACACACCTGATTGGAGTTCCAGACCAGGAGACGACAAATGAAGTCACAGAGCGCATCTTTGAAGGTTTGCTGGTGGAAAACTTCCCTAACAGGAAAGATGAGGTTTCCATCCACGTAGCTCAACAAACCACAAACAAGATAGACCCCGAAAGAAAGTTCCCAAGGAATAGTATAAGCAAAGTTTTTAAAACCAGAGACAAAGAGCAAAAATTAGAATAGTTCATGAGGAAAGAAAAACACCTGCAAAGGAGCACCGATGAGACCAAAGCTCCGATTTCCTGGTAAAAGTCATGGAGGCAAGGAGGCAATGAATGGGAAGATGCACACAACTCCCGGCAAGGTGAGCCTTGCCGGTCAAGAATCACAAAGCTATAAAAATCGCCTCCCCAATACAAGGACAAAATCAGGCCATTCCTAGATCATCGGACACAAAGGGAATGTGTGAACACTAACCAATGCTGCGTATTAAAGGAGGCCTCAGAGAGCCAACCCCAGCAGACAATCTGCGGTTAAAATCCCAGCAGCATCCACGGGCAGTCCAGATAAAGCACTCCAAAATAAAATAAAACTGCAGCAGTGAAAATAGGGAAGCAGAGCTGTCAGTCTGTAATGTATGACAACTTCAACACAACAGGGAGAACTCATGGTGAAGTCATAGAACTTCCAGGAGAAGAAGTCAAGAAAATATTGATAAATAACAGGCATTCTTAAACGTAAGACGATAGAGGGAAATCATACAGCAACCACAAAGAAAATGAACAAACGACCCACCGAAATTAAGACGAAAATAAAAGAATCACCAGCAAACAGAATCCAACACGGAATTAACGTGAGCAAAGAAATCCACGTTACATCCACACGCAGTTGAACCCACAACTATTGCTCCTCATACTACGTGCACATGATTTAAGTGCGCCAATCCAGAGACAAAGAGTGGCAGAATGGACTTTTTTTTCTTTTTGGTTTTTTTCATTAAATACTTTTATTGGGGGCTCATACATCTCTTCTCACAATCCATCCATCCATTGTGTCTGCACATTTGTACATGTTGCCATCACCATTTTCAAAGCATTTGCTTTCGACTTGAGCCCTTGGTATCAGCTCCTCATTTTTCCCCTTCCCTCCCCCACCAGCCCTCATGAACCCTTGATAAGTTATAGGTTATTATTATTTTTCCCATTTGTGTCCATTTATTTTCTTCTAAGAGGGTTTTGTAGTTTTCCTTGTATAAGTCTTTTGGGGGTTTTGTGGTTTTTTGGGCATAATACTGTCTTTATTTTTTTATTTTTAAAATCATCTTATTGGGGGCTCATACAACTCTTATCACAGCCATACATCCATTGTGTCAAGCACATTTGTGCATTTGTTGCCTTCATCATTCTCAAAACATTTGCTTTCTACTTGAGCCCTTGGTGTCAGCTCATTTTTCCCCTCCCTCCCTGCCACCCCCCTCACGAACCCTTGATAATTTATAAATAATTATTATTTTGTCATATCTTACACAGTCTGACATCTCCCTTCACTCACTTTTCTGTTGTCCATCTCCCAGGGAGGGGGTTATATATAGATCCTTGTGATCAGTTCCCCCTTTCTACCCCACCTTCCCCTTCCCCTCCTGGTATCACTACTCTCATTATTGGTCATGAGGGGTTTATTTGTCCTGGATTCCCTCTGTTTCCAGCTCTTATCTGTACCGGTGTACATCCTTCGGTCTGGCCGGATTTGTAAGATAGAATTGGGATCATGATGGGGGTGGGGGTGGGGGGAGGAAACACTAAAGAATTAGAGGAAAGTTGTGTGTTTCATCGGTGCTATACTGCACCCTGATTGGCTCATCTCCTCCCTGCAACTCTTCTGTAAGGGGATGTCCAGTTGCCTACAAATGGGCTTTGGGTCCCCACTCCACACTCCCCCTCATTCACAATGATATACTTCATTCTTTGATGCCTGATCCTTGATTCTATCGACACCTCATGATCACACAGGCTGGTGTGCTTCTTCCATGTGGGTTTTCTTGCTTCTCAGCTAGATGGCTGCTTGTTTATCTTCAAGCCTTTAAGACCCCAGACGCTATATCTTTTGATAGCCGGGCACTATCAGCTTTCTTTCACCACCTTTGCTTATGCACCCATTTTGTCTTCAGCGATTTGATTGTGTCGGGAAGGTGAGCATCACAGAATGCTGGATTATTAGAACAAGGTGTTCTTGTGTTGAGGGAGTACTTGAGTTGAGGCCCAATGTCCATCTGCTACCTTAATTCTTAACATACAGATATAAGTACATAGATCTATTTCCCTCTAGTTATATATAAATATAATTACATATGTACAAGCCTGTATTTAGACCTCTATAAATGTCCTTTGCCTCCTGGTTCTTTCCTCTATTTCCTTTTACTTTCCTCTTGTCCCACCATCATGTTCAGCCTTCATTGGGGTTTAGTAATTCCTCGCTGTTACATTGCCCTTGATTAAGCCCCACCAGGCATCCTATGCCCTTCTCTCCATTGATTTTAGTTCACTTGTTATTCCCTTGTCCCTGGGTTGGTTGCCCTCCCCTTCCTTTCTCCCACCTCCCCTTGGAATGGACTTTTAAATGACCCATCAAGGTATTGCCTATAGGAAGCATACCTTAGGCAAGATATACATACATAGGTTAACAAGCATTGAATGGAAAAATATGTATCAAGCAACAGTCACCAACAGAGTGCAGGAGTAGCAATATTAATCTCTGATAAAATAAACTTTAAATCGAACTCCATCCTAAGAGAAAAACAAAGGCCCTGTGTCATGTTTGAGATCAATCCACCAAGGGGACATAACCATAATTTTCATACACTGAATGAGAGCCCCCACTGTGAGGACAGCAGTTGTGAGCATGGCGCAGGGCCGAGGAGTGCTTCTCTCTGGTCACCAGGAGTGGGGCCCGGTGTGCCAGCTCGTACCATCACCACCAACCACGCGAGCTTAACAGAACTGAAGAGAGAAGTAGGCAGTTCTCTGATAAGTAGGAGACTGCTCAACAGTGGACACAGTAACTTTTGACAATGCACATAATAACTAGAAAGAAACTCACTCCAATAAATGTTGTTACTCTAATAAAAGTTCACACCCTGGAGCAGCGGAACCAATTCACCAACTCCAAACCAGAGTAAATGCAGAAGGGTTACTAACAGGTGCCGCCAGTGAGACAGTCAACAGCAGCACAAACTGCCTTAATGGGGTTCCGTTTGAAACCAGAATACACACACATATACATATACCTATATATATAGGTATGTGTGTGTGTGTGTGTATATATACCTTTGGAATTTACACCCTGGGGAGTCACATCCTTTCCCAGATGTTTTACCTTAATTCAGCCTTCAAGCTCTCCAGGGATGCAGTTGTGGACTATTAGCAAGCAGACAGAACAATGAGGTCCCTGAAGTCTTAGGAGATCTCAGGATGTCTCTGTTGACTAATCAAATGGCAAGAATTAGCCTTTAGGCCACCAACAATCAGGTGGAGCAAATAAGAGAGGCATTTATGATGTAGAAGCAATCTTCTTTGATGCCCTAATGGGTCTCAGGCTGATCTGTAGGTCCCTTCTGGGAGACATTGGCATCCAACAGGTTTGCCTGTGAGCAATACAGAAAGTCATAAAAATTCCAGAGAGACTGAGGAAGGGACTGGGAAAAGAAAACATACCATAGGTGAGGTTAAATGCAGTAAGGAAGTTAGACTACAAAACTCAACAAAGACACCGAAAATCTCAATCGCACAGTAACTAATATGACCTCGCAGACACACGTAGAGCACGCCAACTAACAGCAGCATGGTGCCCACGGGCCATTTCCCACAACAGACTGTATTTTAGGTCACAAAGCAAGCCCCATTGAGTCATAAAGCATCGAGTTCTTATAAAGCATATTCTCCAGTGCAGTGCTGTAGAACTAGAAACCAATAACAAGTAGAGTGGAAACCCAGCAAGTACATGGAAACAGAGCAACTTGTTGCTTATAAACCACGGGGTAATAAGCAAATGAGAGAAAAACGTGTTAATCCTTGAATCAAAGGAGACCACAGAGACAACGTACCGTATTCCTTGGGACACAGCAAAAGCCGTGTTCAGAGGTCAATTTGTAGCAGTAAGTTGCAAACAACAAGGAAAAAAGGAAAGGTCTGGATGAAGACATTGACCCCACAATTCAAACAACTAGCAACCGTCCACAGAAGAAGGGAGATGGCAGTAAGTGAAGCCGAAGTAAATGAAACAGAAAAACTATCAATCAACAAGAAGTCAGGCTTTTTTTTTGGGGGGGGGGCGCAGGGGGGACACAGGATCATTAAATTAGGCAAACACTGGCCAAATTGTAAATGGGAAAACCTCAGAAGACGTACTAACCACAATAACAAACAAGAGGGGCCGCCTTACAACAGAACCGACTGAAAGTTTAAAAAGGATCATCACAATATTATGAAAAACAACACTGATAAATTTGAAACCTAGAACTAATGGACAGTTTCCAAACTGTCACAGAGGCCAATAGCTGACACAACACAACAGCACACAAGGCTCCCTGGAGACAGAGCAATCAGAAATGGGTGTGCGGCTTTAGGACTCCCTTGGCTTCAATCGAATACAACTGTTATTTGCTGAGTGTCTACTAAGCACAGGCACCGTACTGCCAATAGATGACAGTGGGAGAGGCAGGAGACCTGGGTTTTAGCTGCAGCTTTGCTTCGTATCAGAGTTTAAATTCGGAACATCACGTTTGCAGAAGGCTGCAGCTTGCAGAGAGAGCCCTAAATCCATTTTGAGTTTCCATGCAAATCCGACCTAGTTTATTCTGACCACTGAGCAGCAATGGATCAAGCTTTGCCCTCAGGGAGAGTGTGTTTGCTGTGTCCACCCTGGCCAGCACCGCGGGGGCAATCTCACCTACGGGGTCTGCCCTGGCCAGCACCAGGAAACCTGGCTGCGTGTGACTCACCTCAACCACCTTGGTCAGACTCATTGTGTAAGCTTTTTGACTCTGCTACAGTGTTCCTATCACAATCGTGCTCCTTTCCCCGCTGCTGCCAGCAGCCTGCGACTGTGACACATGGATTTACTGCCAATCATAATTTTGTGACCATTTCCTTTGCTTTCCATGACCTATTTAAGTAGCCACATGGCCGTGTGTCCTTCGAGGATGGCCTCCCTCCTCTGGGTGATTTATCTTTGTCCTGTGTAATCCTTAAGGAAGGGGTCTCTACAGGTTATATTAGAATTGAGGGTTCTGTTTTTCCCGCTATAATAGCGAGTAACTCAATGTGTGACCTTGGCCTCAAACTTGAGAATGCCCAGAATTAGAATCACCCAGAGGGATTGCTGGGCCCACCCCCAGTTTTTCTACTTTTGTAAACTAAGAATTTGCATTGCTAATAACTTCTCAAGTACTGCTGCTGCTGCTGGCCCAGGGAGCGCACTTTGAGAACCTTATTTTCCCTTATCTTTAAGTCTGAATTTTTTTTTGCTTTCAATGTAGAGAGTCACACTGACTTTGCCTATTTCCTTGTAAGGGTGCTGTGAGGTTCAAATGGAAAACCCAGTGACTAATATACACAAACCTAAAAGTTATTGGTGGTTGTCAGGGGCAGGAGGGAGGGAAGAGTAAAGGGAAAATTCATTGTGTAGGAGACACCAAGCTTCTGTGGAAGATGTAACCTGAAGCACGTAGTCCAATTCTCGTACTGTAGTTCGCCTGATTTCCGCCCTGCTTCCCCAATGGCAGTGAGTGAGCTTTGCTCAGTGGCAAACATGATGCTGCCTGCAAGACCCTCCAGGTAATTCTGAGGTCCGGCCCAAGGAAAGCTAATTCCTGCTGTCTGGCGAGTCAGCAGAGACATCCTGAGATTGTCCCAAGACAGCGGTTCTCAACCTGTGGGTCTCAACCCCTTTGGGGGTCGCCCGATTCATAACAGTAGCAAAGTGACAGTGATGCAGTTCCAGCGAAAATAATTTTAGGGTTGGGTGGTCACCACCACATGAGGGTCACAGCATAAGGAAGAGTGAGAACCACTGTCCTAAGACATAAGGAATTTCATTGTTCTGTCTTCTTGCTTATAGACAACTGCATCCCATGATTATCCTGAAACCTGAGGTAATATATGTGACTTGCTCAGGGTGTGAATTCCAAATGTAAGAACCGTATAGTCCCTAGGCTTTCTGATTTCAAATGGGACTCCATCAGAACAGCCTGCATTGCTGTTGGTCTCCCCACTGGTGTGACCTCCTCCTTCTTTTTTTTTTTTAATTATTTTACTGGGGGCTCATACAACTCTTATCACAATCCACACATACATCCATTGTGTCAAGCACTTTTGTATGTTTGTTTCCCTCATCATTCTTAAAACAATTGCTTTCTACTAGAGCCCTTGGTATCAGCTCCTCATTTTCCCCCTCCATCCCTGTTCCCCCCTCCCCCATGAACCCTTGCTAATTTATAAATTATTATTATTTTGTCATATCTTACACAGTCCAATGTCTCCCCTTCACCCACTTTTCTGTTGTCCGCCCCCCAGGGAGGAGGTTAGATGTAGAACCTTATCATCGGTTCCCCCTTTCCACTCCACCTTCCCTCCACCCTCAAAGTATCACCACTCTCACCACTGGTCTTGAAGGGATCATCTGTCCTGGATTCCCTGTGTTTCCAGTTCCTATCTGTAGCAGTGTACATCCTCTGGTCCAGCCGGACTTGTAAGGTAGAATTGGGATCATGGTAGTGGGGGAGGGGGGAGGAAGCCTTCAAGAACTAGAGGAAAATTGTACCTTCTAATGACCCTCTCTAACTCAGAGTTGGTGAACTGGCTGTGCTGCTCCGGGATATGGGTGTGTATGAGGAGTAGTCAGGGGAACCAGGGCGGTGGAAGAATTTGGAAATGGGTCATGGTGATAGTTGCCCATTTTGAACACCATGCCACCGAGTCATAATTATGAAGAATGCTGAAGCGGCATTAGTTTTGTTACATCTTTACCACAGGGACACACGTACAAGTCAGATGCATCATGGAATTTCTCAGAGCTGGTTGGGACCTCGAGTTCAACTGTGAACTCCCCATTTGAGGGGAGAAGACATTGAGGAGCAGAAACAGCACGGATCAAGGCCATGTAGTCCATTCAAAGGTGACAGACTGGAACCAGAACCCCAGAAGCTCCATCCTTGTTGGAAGCTCCTCCAACCGGGAGGAGATGTTTGACTTTCAGACCTGTGGCAGGCACTTTGAGTGCCAGCCCGGATTCCCTGGGTGTTCGGAACGTGAGCAGCTTCAAGGAATGGTTCACACGGGTCTGGCTAATCGGAGACCTGTACATCAGGTGGCGGGATGGAAACCTCTGTGGGTTTGGGGGGACTGGTGAATCCTAAATTTGTAGGTCAGATGGCAGCCCAGCGATGCCTAAAACTTATGTCACTGGAACCAGAGGTCCAGCCAAGACAAGAGGGCAAGCTTACGAGAGAGGACAAGGTCTGCCACGAAGTCCATTTACAGACAGGAGGCAGGGAAATCCCCAAGGGAATTTCCTTCTCAGTCGATTCGCTCACGCCATGGAAAGTGATTGCATTATATCACATCATGAAAGAGCAGCCAGGCAGTCGCCTGCCAAACCACAGAGAACCAAAGCCTTCTCAAGCTAACACCCAGCATTAACCGTCACAGCTGCCCAGGATCAGCACCGTCTGGCCCAGGTGTCCTCAAACTACGGCCCGCCGAGGACATTTAGCCGGCGCGCCGGGTGTTTTTGCCCCGTTTGTTTTTTCACTTCAAAATAAGATATGTGCAGTGTGCATAGGAAATTGTTCATAGTTTGTTTGTTTTTTAACTATAGTCCGGCCCTCCAACGGGTCTGAGGGACAGTGAACTGGCCCCCTGTTTAAAAGTTTGAGGACCCCTGGTCCGGCCTCTTGAGTGTGCATTGAGGGCCGGCCGGGTGCTGCAGGGGTAATATCTCTTCTTCCCTAGCATATCCCAGAGGAGAGGTAGACCAGAAACAGCACCGATCCAGGACGTGTAATCAATGGGAACGTTGGGTCAATTTGACTGGGACAACCCTGAGGTGTGATCTACACTGTTTCCTGGGATCCCTCAGTTCCTCAGTGGAGTCCAGCCCTGGCTACCGACAGCAGAAACCTGCCCGCTAACACACCCCTGGCCGGTCCCTCCCCTGCCCTCTCTCCTTCCAGTATCTCTAAGTGCTCCTTTGGATCACCTCAAGGAACCCACCCTTGTCTCCAATCCTTGTTTCACGGGACCCAGCCTCAGACATGAAACTAAGAATCACAACTACTACCATTTACTGAGCACCTCTATGAGCCGGGCATTGTGCACCCAGGACCTGGTTTGAGCTCACAGACAACATCTTCACAGTCACTCAGGTTCAGACAGCGGAGGTGGGCTGACCAAGGACTTATCTGATAAGCTTTCAGTCCACAAGTGGTGTCCAGGTAGGTCAGACTCCATGCCCCTGTCCTACTCCCTGTGTTTGATAAAACTGGGAGCCGAGGGAGCTGGACTCCCTCCCTGGGGGGCCTAGCTCCAGTTCCTGTTGCCCTTTCGGTGGTCATACCCGGAAAAGAGTCATTGTGGGGCACTAGGATAGGATGCCTTGGGCCCTGACACTGGGGTCTCCCTGGCACCATTAGCCATGGCAGCAATGGGACTCCTTGTAAGAGCCTCCCTCGTTGAGGATATTGATGGGCAGAGCCAAAGCAGAATATAGATGGTGAGCACAGCCAACAAGCTGGCTTGTGGCTACCCTTGGGTTTTCCCGGGAAGAACTGATACTCTCAGGAAGGGTCCCCCTCGAGAACAAGGTCCTGCTTATAGAAGGGAGCTCAGGGCCGTTGTCTTTTTCACAATTACGAGGCTCCCTTTTTGCAATTCAGCCTGGGAAAGCCAGGCAACATTTAGGCTGTAGTACCTAATGTATCTCCAGTGTGGATGGATGGAGGGAAGGTGGTCTCTGTGTGTGGAAGTGACATGTTTGGCTTTAGGTTCAAGTTTCAAAGCATGTTTGCATAGCAGATATTCTTGTCATAGAAGGAAAATACCATTTGGCTACTAGTGAGGCCACCCACTCATGTACAGTAGGGTCAGCCCCCTCCCTGGGACCAGGGGACCCACCTTAGATCTCACACTGGGCTCATGTCCCTGCAGCGAGCTTCCAGCCAATCTCCTCCTCTCTGGACTCAGTTCCTCACATGTGACAAGCAAGGCACCTGACTGGGCTTCCTGCTCTTCCAGGGCCCGTGGCTCTCCCTCGGGGCCACTTGGCAAACCTAGGCAGGTCCCTGCCCCAGTCTGTCAGGGAAGCAGATCTGTAATTGAGCCTGCAGGGTCATTGTGACAGGCACGGACTGTAAATCTCAGCCGGGAAGCAGCCCAGAGAGATAAATTGTACTGTGGCTGGCCCTCCCCGAGCTCTGAGAAC
>NW_022104341.1:73389934-73429701 GCF_000313985.2 Echinops telfairi
CCACTGGGCAGACACCCAGCATGGTGCGGGCAGAAGGACCCAGACCGCCTCTGGCAGGAAGGGGTGGTTGTAGAATGGTGTTGGCTTGGGCACAGGGCCATCCAGGAAACAGGGGCGTGGTCGGTCAGAGAGAATGCATTGTCCTGGGGTTTGCTGGCCCGGCTCCTCCCCTCGCTTCTGGACCAGTGTGTCTGTGTCCATCCAGTGTGCCTGTCACAGGCAGAGGACGGGCAGCACGGAATAAAACAATAGAACATTCAGGTTATGCTAGGTGAGGTTTTGATTCTTTGTCAATAGCCTCGAAGGTCTGTGACAGGTCATCATTTTACTGAGAAAGATGGGCCTTTCAACTCCTGTAAAGAGTTGAGTCTCAGAAACCCACTAGGGTGTCCATGGGAGCTGGTGCATCCTGGGTGGTGGTGCATGAGGGGTGTAATCTACCACATGGAGGCCCGAGTGTGAGTTCTTTGCTGTCATTCCAGGTGTGGAGCAAAAGCCTGTTAGTAAATGAAGATTAGATTAACGTGACAGCACTGTCCAATAGAAATACTACTGTGAGCCATATATGTAATTAAAATTTTTCCAGTGGTCACATTAAAAAATGAACAAAGAAACTGGTGAATCAATGCTACTATGTCATTGAATGCAATAGATCCAAAATGCTCTTATCCTGACAAGAAGTTGAGAGAAAGTTAATAAATAAAGTGCTTTTATTTTCTAAGCTAAGTCTTTGAAATCTGCTGCATTTTGCACTTTTAGCACTTTTCAATTGTACTAACTACCCTTTCAAATACTTAATAGCCACACGTGACGGTGGCTATTGTGTGCCAATAAGTTAATTGCAACTCATCAAAAAAACAAAACTCACTGCCATTGAATCAGTTCTGACTCATAGCGACTCTATAGGACAGTAGAACTGTCCCTGTGTGTTTCCAAGACTGTAACACTCTATGGGAGTAGAAAGCCTCTCCTTTCTCCCAAGGAGTGGCTGGTGGTTTCGAACTTCTGACCTTGCCATTAGCAGCCCAAGGAGTAACCACTAGGACTCCTTTGAAACTCCTAGGGACTCTATATGTGGCTCCAATATGATCAGTACAGATAGAGTAAGTACTAAATGAGAAAAGGAAGTGGGAGGACTACACATACAATGTTACTTTGTACATAAAGAGCAAAAACTATTTTCGTAGGAATATTTTTTCTAGTTCTTTTTTTCCCCCCACAGGAATATTTTATTAAAAGATAATAGCTATCAAATTTAGAGAGAGACTTTGGATGATGTGAAATGGTCAGCCAGGACTTACTCCTTCCTTATCTGATTTATTAAAAGATAAACTTTGAAAATCCAATCACTGTTGAAATGATTCCATCTCATAGTGGCCAACCCACTTTGAGGTGTTTCAGAGTAGAACAGTCCTGATTAGGATTTCCATGGCTGTGTTAGGGGGGGTTCTCTAGAGAAACAAAACCAGGACACTTATGATTAGATAGATAGATAGATAGATAGATAGATAGATAGATAGATAGATAGATAGATAGATAGATAGATAGATAGATAGATAGATAGATAGATTTATACAGCAAGAATATTATATTATAATATTATAGCTAATTAGTCCACACAGCAGTGCAGAGGGCTCACTTCAACTCACTTTTGTGGCACAGTTAATATACTGGAAGTCCTTCAACTCGTGGCCTGCTGGGTCCAAGGTCAAGGAAGCAGACAGCAGAGTCCTCCTTTGGGCAAGGCAGGTAGAGTCTGCCCGCAGGAAGCAAACAGCAGAGTGGGTCAGCAACAGTCAGTAGTCGGGAGCTTAGTAAAGCAAGCCTGGATGGAATATTCAACTCAAGCCATGTGCAGCAACAGGATCCACCAGCCTCAAGCTCAAATGATGTACACACCAGCAGCATGGCAAATCAGGTCTCAAAAGAGTCTCAAGCTCTAGTGACAAGAACCACAGGTTGGCTTGGCCCACAGGTAGTGTAGCACACAGGTTGAGGCAGAGGACCAGCTAAAGCATCAGCACGCTGGTCTGATCACCAGAGAGCAAGTGAGACAGGGGCGGGCCTTGCAGAGCCATTTATCTTTGGCCTCCAATCAGACTGTGACCTGATGAATCTCACATGTTTCTATTGGCCAGGTTGGCACAATAAACCTATCACAATGGCTGTGACCTTATAGAAGCAGAGAGCCAGGCCTATTTTCCGTGCTGTGTTCATGCACTCATGCGTGTCTGTGTGTGTACCACCAGCCTTGGGTACACTGGCCATGTGCTTGACCAACTCTCCACTTGTGGGCTCCCAGAGTGATGCAAATGGTTAACATCTTGGCTTCTTTGACACATACGGTCTTACCATGAGCCAGAGGCAATAAACTTTTTTAAAAAAGTCATTTTACTGGGGGCTTGTACAACTCTTATCACAATCCATCCATCCATCCATGTGTCAAGCACATTTGTACATGTGTTGCTATCTTGGTATCATTTCATTTTCCCTTCCCTCGCCACTCCTTCCTCCCTCATGAACCCTTGATAATTTATAAATTATTATTATTTTGTCCTGTCTTACACTGTCCAACGTCTCCCTTCACCCACTTTTCTGTTGTCTGACCCCCAGGGAGGAGGTTATATGTAGATCCCCCTTCCCAATCCACCCTCCCTCCACGGCAATAAATTTTGTATTTGGGGATATTTTAAAGTTTAGGAGTGTATAAAGAAGTTGCAAATACAATTTTTTCAGAGGGTTTTAACCCTCACCCAGCTTCCTATTGCTCACATCTTACATTAACGTGGCTGTTCGGTGCCACTGCGTCGATTGCTACTGAGAGCAGCCTGTGTGCAACAGAACCCAGCATTGCCTGGTCCTGGGCCGGCCTCACAGCCAGTGCGCTGTTTGAGCCTATGTCTGCAGCCACTGTGCCAGTCCAGCCCACTGAAGCTCGTCCTTTTGGCTGACCTTCTACCGAGCAACGATACCCTCACTCCGTGCCCGCTTCTGAGCCCAGCTTGAATTTCTAGCAGTTCCCTGTTGGGGTGCTGCTACAACCTTTTTTTTTTTTTTAACTTTTCATCAAACAGTTTTACTTGTATGTGATATTAATGGCACACTTAGAAAATTTCCACCTCCTTTTACATCACCTTTTAAGGATATACATATGGAGTTCTTCCAGTCAGTTGGCCAGGTAGCTGTCTTCCAAATTTCTTGGCATAGACATGTGAGCGTTTCCAGTGGTACATCTGTTTATTGAAACATCTCAGTTGGTAATCTTCCTTTCTTTGGGTCATTTATATCAGCACTGATTACATTGCTCTGTTTTCCCAAGTCTTGCCATTTTTCTGCCTTTGACACGGAACACGTTTCTCTTGCTTCTTTTAATGGGCAATATTTCTGTTTTCCTTCTTGGCCAGGCATCTGCCTGCCATCATTTGTAGCCCTCGCGGGTCCTCCTGTATGGGTTTTCTACTTTAGGTTGTAGTCTCCTGATTGTTTTTGCATCGTGGAAATACATTTCATGAACCACATACATTTTTAACGCAGAAACCATTCAAATATCCATGCTGTGTGAGAAATACATTCCATGGGCGAAGTTTGGTCCCTCCTCAGTTCTTTGAGAAGATGATCGAATTATTGCTATTCAACTAGCAAACCTTAGACAAGCCGTTTCAGCAATCCAGACCTCCCGCGCCCCATCTGAATGAGAGTGTGGCATGAAATGGTCTCAGAGACAGAGAAGAAAGATGTATGTTTATAAATGTCCGGGTGTTTTGTTGTCTATTAATAGCACTTCGGCCAGGGTTCTCTTCTTTTATTTATGTTGTAAAATGAACCCAGAGCTAATAGCCATTGAGAACATCCCATGAGCATAATAAATATTTAGATCCCTTCTTACAACTCCATAGAGTTCCTCCTGCCTTGCTCCTTCGCCTAAGTGGAATTTCATTTTCTTATTCTTCCTGACCCCCTTTGTGTCCCAGCGGCTGAAATCCATTTTGAGAGGAGGCATCCAGGGCCATCCCTGTGGGGCATGAGCTGCCTTCTTCAGCCTAATTTTACCTGCCTCACTGCAGCATCCCCGGCATCCTTATTGCCCCTGCGAGTGGAAACGCTGACTGAATGACTACCCTCCTCCTCTAGGCCAGACCTAATGATGGGCTTTTAGACCTGGTAAGTGAAGGTTAAGCACTCCATTGCTCGCCCAAAGTAGAGTGATTGAGACCACACTCTCAGTTCTGAGGGAGAAAAGCCCAGCAATCTGCCAGCAGAAGAATACAGCTAAGAACACCCGGTGTTGTTGCTGCTGCTGCTGCTGCTGCGGTTGTTATGTGCCGTCAAGTCGATGCTGAGTCCCGGCGACCGCCCCCCACCCACCCGCCTCTGAATGACACACTCCCTCGTCTTGCGAAGGAAACCCCACCGAGCGTGTCGCTTCTGTCTCATGTGGTCGCTGTGCGTCGGAATGGACTTGACAGCACCCACCACCACCACGGGCTTCAGACTCCGGAGATGAGCAGCTAGGGGCTCATCCCCCTGAGCGCACAACCCACTGAGGGAATGAAGTCGTTGATCAGATCGCTCCACGCTGGTGGTGGCGGTGCTAGAGTCGGTGCCAACTCACCCTCTGCCCAACAGAGGGAAGCACCTCCCGGCTCTGCGCCCTCCTCACAGGAGAGGGGTGGCCTTGGTGGCAACTGGAACTGGAAACTTTGTTAGCCAACCAATGCTGAGCACCTGTAGCAAATCAGACTGTCTTTATTGAAGTTTTCCTCGGCAGGGAGCAGGCCGACTCACTCCAGTCTTCAGCAGTGTCTGGTACAGAGCTGTGTGGACTACGTGAATTAGGATGACAGCAGAGAGACCCAGGAACCTGGGCCAATTTCTGACCTCTCTAAGTACTGTGTCCCTCAGCCCGGCCCGTAAATCTCTATGCACACGTACAAGGCGCAAGGCAGAGAGCAAGGTGTGGAAAATGAAGTGAGGTTGCTGCACCTGGAATTGCTTCGGAGCTAGAAACCCCAAGGGAGCCGGGCACATGGACAGGGGGAGGGCTGAAAACTGTCTAGTCTTACCACCGGGCCTCAAGGCCAGTGTGTGAACTCAACAAATACTGAGGTTTACTATGATCCTTTAAAGGTATTATTTGTGGGATTGTGTGGCAAAGGAAAATAAAGCTACTCCAACTACCAAGTGTGGCGCTTCGAGCACACGTTAGCCGCTATACATGTACTAGATGCATGTGCACCACACTCACTCTCAACACGACCTCCAAAATAGAACCCAAATCCGGACACTTGCCCACATTCCCAGAACAAGAGCCCCTCAAATGGTATCCTGAAAGCTGCCCTGGTCCCACCTAATCTGCCCTCCGATTCAGCGGCCAGAGCACACGCGGCAGGTCACGTCACTCCCTGGTTTAAAGGCCCCCGAAGGCTCCCATCACACTAAATACGAAACCCAAAGCCCTCACAGGGGTCTACAAGGCCCCGTGCGTGTGTCCGCCCCTCTGGCACCGCCTCCACCTCGTCTACTGCTCCTGGGGTCTGGTCACTCTGCTTTCCTCCCCTCATCCTGCAGGACGATGTTCTTTCCTTGGTGAGTCCCCCCCTCTCACCCCTGCCTGGCACACGGCCATCGTCCCATGACAACTGCTTGTCATTCAGACTTCCTCAGCCAGCTCGTCCCTGGCCACCCTCTCGGATGAGACGCACACCCCCGCCCCCCAAGTCTCTCTCTATTGTATTAACACTCTCTTATTACCTGCGGAGCCCTCACCCCCATACATTCACTGTAGGTACTTCTTTGAGTCTTCACCTCACGGGCTCTCGGTGCCTGGTCAGCACTGGGCCCTCGCTGGACTCTGTTTGCGAGTGCTGAGTGAATTCCTGTGTGTGAATGAAGGAGTGGTCCCTGCGCACCTCCAGCGGGCCCCTGAGATTCATGCAGTCAAAAGACACAGTCTGAACTGCCTAGTTATTATTTGGGGGAAGCTGCCGCCAGGCAAGCAGCCCAGCAGATGGGGTTATGAGTCCCAGTTGCTTTCGCTGGGAATAGGATTAGCACAAAGACCATCCTCGCAAGTGGATGAGGTAGAGATCTGTTAGTTACGTTCAGACTTTGTGTCCCTGCCACCAACCAGCTCCATCCTCTCAAAGGGTCAGCCAGTGGGGAGGGTTACACACTCAGAAGCTCCCTCCTGCATCACCGGCTCCAGAGTAACCTCTGTAACCCTAGCCCCAACCTCGCTGCACCCAGCAGAACACCCTTCCCTGGTCCCGTTGCCCAGGAGGAAGCTCGGCCACTTGATGGTGAGGGTAGGTAGCGACCACCCACTCCTCAGAGCAGCACTGCTGCCCCCATGTGACAGATGGAGAACTGATGGCTCCTTGAGGCTGGAGGACTTACCCAGGGTTCCCGGCTGGCAGGCTGCAGAGACAGGCAAGGCCTATGGGGTTGGTTGTTGGACGAGTCAAGGCCCAGCCCAATGGGGCCAACCTCCCTCTTCAACTGCTGTGCTCCTCAAAGCACCCCACTTCAACCTCGCCTATTCAGCAAGGACCCCAGCCTGCCCCCACCCCACCCCGCCCCCCAGCTCCTACTTCCTGCCTAGCAGTGTCACTTGCCTTAACTGTTTCTCTCTCTTCAGCTCCATCATGGAGCATTGACTTTTTCCTTTTTTAAAAAAACATTTCACTGGGGGGTCCTACTGCTCTTATCACAATCCAAACATCCATCCATTGTGTCAAGCACATTTGTACATATGTTGCCATCATCATTCTCAAAACATTTTCTTTCTACTTGAGTTCATTTTTCTCCCTCCCTCATGAACCCTTCCTTGATAATTTATCCTTTTTTTTTCATGTCTTACCCTGACTCCTTTCATGCATTTTTCTGTTGTCTGTCCCCCTGGGAGGAGGTTATATGTAGATCATTGTGATCAGTTTCCCCTATCTCCCTCCACCTTCCCCTTCCCCTCCTGGTATCACTACTCTCATTATTGGTCCTGAGGGAGTTATCTGTCCTGGATCCCCTATGTTTCCAGCTCTTATCTGTACCAGTGCACATGCTGTGACCTAGCCGGATTTGTAAAGTAGAATTGGGATCATGATAATGGTGGGGCTGGGGGAGGGAAGCATTAAAGAACTAGAGGAGAGTTATATGTTTCATCGGTGCTATACTGACTGCACCCTGACTGACTCATCTCTCACTGGTGACCCTTCTGTAAGGGGATGTCCAATTGTCTACAGATGGGCTTTTGGTCTCCACTCCGCACTCCCCCTCATTCACATCGATATGATTTTTTGTTTGGGGTCTTTGATGGCTGATATCTGATCCCATTGACACCTCGTGATCACACAGGCTGTTGGTGTACTTCTTCCATATGGGCTTTGTTGCTTCTCAGGTAGATGGCCACTTGTTTATCTTCAAGTCTTTACGACCCCAGATGCTAAATCTTTTGATAGCCGTCACCATCAGCGTTCTTCACATCTGCTTATGCACCCATTTTGTCTTCAGCAATCATGCCAGGAAGGCGAACATCACAGAATGCCGGATTATTAGAACAGTGTTCTTGCATTGAGGGAGTACTTGAGTAGAGGCCCAATGTCTGTCTGCTACCTTAAAACTTAACATATATGTACATAGACCTATTGTTATATGTTAACATATTTATATATATCTGCCTATATTTATACCTCTATAAATGCCGTTTGCCTCATAGTTCTTTCCTCTATTTCCTTTTACTTTCCTCTTGTCCCTCTATCATGTTTGGCCTTCATTCATGTTTCAGTAATTCCTCTAGGCTCCATTGCCCTTGATCCAATCCCACCAGGCACCTTATGCTCTCCTTGCCATTGAGCATTTACCTTTTTTTTTTTTTTGCATTTACCTTTTTTAAGGAATCATTTTTCTGCAAAGAAATTTCAAAAATGTACTGTTAAATAATTAATGTGTATGCTAACAATAAAAGCTAGCCTTTACTGAGTATGTCTGAAGTACTGAACATGGTGTTAAGTACATTCATTATCTTGTTTAAAATTCCATTAATTTACTTACTTGAATAAAGAACCCGCACTCCCCATAATAAAAGGAGCCTGGTGGTACAATGGTTAAGAATTTACCTGCTAACCAAAAGGTGGTGTGGCTGTTACATAATCTGGTGTCAATCTGAGATGATTAAGAGTGAAGAGGTGTTTAGCCTGTCAGACAGGTTGCAGCTTCATGGCGTTGCAGCTTGATGACCTTTTTTGGTGCCATGGAGATAAATAGCTCACTGGATGCTAGACACACACTCACTCCCTGTGAGACATCCCTGTTGACAAGACACATGGAGCTACACTAGAGCCCTGGAGCTGAAGGAGCCACGTGGAGACCCCTGTCAGCGTTGAGATGCTTACACAGCCACTGGATCCACAAGACTTTCCAACCACTGGCCTGTGATCTTCCTGCATTCGGCATCATTGCATGTGTTGTGTGAGTCTGAAGAGGAATTTATAGATTGGTATCGGACATATTGGCTAATATTGGACTTATGAACTTGATCTGTACAATTCTTTTTAAAAAAATCATTTTATTGGGGGCTCGTACAACTCTTATCACAATCCATACATCAATTGAACCAGGCATGTTTGTACATATGCTGCCCTCATTCTTTTCTAGACATTTACTTTCTATTGAGCCCTTGGTATCAGCTCTTCTCCCCCCTCCCCCCACCCTCATAACTGTACAATTATTCTTTGATATAAAACTCTATCTTACACATATGAGTCTCCCTGGATTTGTTTCTCTGGTCTACCTGGACTAACAAAGGTGGGCAGTGTATGTATTGGGGGAGGGAGGAATCTACTACAGTCCACAGCGTGATGTTCAGCTCCACTTCTTCACGGAAGTTTTGAGAGCAGCAATTCTAGGATTTGGGTGGGTCCATTTTCCCAGAAAAAAACTATTACAAGAAAGTTATTTATTTGGGCAAACTATCCCCCACCATTGTACTTTGAGGCTGCAACTGACATCGTCACTCACTTCTAAAGTCCAGTCTAGATTAACTTACCCTCGGCTAGCACCTCTTCTAGCCTGTGGCTTCCCTGGTAGTGTCTAACCCTGAGCCTGTGGCTACAGTACCCTTCTCAGGCCATGGCTCATGCACTTGTCTACCATAACTATCAGATGAAAGAGGACCAAGAAGTCTCCAAGTGGATCAGCTGGGTACCAAAGATATACCTCCCAACCCTCCATTATTTCCCAGCCCTCTTACCATATCCTGATGACCAGAGTCAATTGTTAGAGTAAACCAGCCTCTAACAATCACAGGGTTCGTAGGGGTAACTGTACAGCTGTGGGAAACAGAAGGATTTCTCCCAAGTTGTCTCCCCCAAATATATGCCAGACTTAGCTGCTTGAGAATGACTATACACTTGGAGGTCCTCGGGAGTAGATTAGGGGTCATTCTCCCTAAGAGCTATCAGCCATCTAGAGCAAGCAGACACCACTGTTTATCCCACAAGTAGGGCCCACTGCCTTCTGATAAGGATAGTAGTTGTCTGTTTCCTTGTAGGAGATACCAGAGATGTCAAATCTGCCCAAGGACGATGAAGGTTAGGCAGCCATCATGAATCTAGGGTCCGCCCATCTTGTCACATGTATACCCCTAGACCTTCCCATTCCTATGGGCACACCCCTAGCTCATCCCCTTCCTGTTATGCTTATGCCTATCACAGATCCCCTTCCTACGATGTGTATGCCTATTGTACTGCCCCTTCCTGTGACGTGTGGTTACCTGTAATCATGTCCCCCTAAAGAGATATAATGCTTGGTTAGCAATAAAGAGAGGGCTCTCTCCGGCTTCTGGGGCCCGGGAGCTCTCTCCGGCTCTCGGGGCCCTAGAGGCTCCCCGGTTCTTGGGTTCTGAGGCTGCTCCTGCTCTCGTGACCGGGTTCCCCCCACGAGGACCACCAAGCAGGGCTGAGGTGAGCAATGCTATCATGGATTGTGTCTGACTCCATTATTTCAATCTCTCCTCTAACTCTCATGCTCTCTATGACTTTACTATAATCTTTACTTATTATCACTGTACAATTGCGCCTATCGGACCTGTGATGATTTGTGGGGGACCTTTCTCTCCCTTCACCCCACAGTACAGCCATAATATATAAAGATCATAGCAAAGTCATAGAAGATAGGAGAGATGAGAGAAAGTAAAATAAAGGAGTGTGACACATTTCATGATAACGTGCTCACTTCAGGCCCTCTTGGTGGTCCATGTGGAGGTGAGAGGAGAGAGAGGCAATATATTTCTAACCAGGGCTTATATATACTTAGAGGTCTTGCAAGCCACGGGTAACCACATTAACAGGAAGGGGTGGTACTATAGGCAATACAAGCAATGGGAGGTGGGTGGCCTAGGGGTGTACACACAATAGGAAGGGGAAGGACTAGGGATCTACATGTGACAAGATGGGCGGAACCTAGATTCAAGAGGGCAGTCTATGGTCTTCCTTGAGTGGACTTGACCTTTTCTCTGGGCTCTCCTTCAGGGAGACAATCACTATCCCTATCAGCAGGGTGTGGGCCCACCTACAGTGGGACAGACAAGTGTCTGATCGCTGTAGATGCTGATGCCCTCAGGGAGATGAGCTCTTAGCATCGGGCCTCACACTGTGCTAGTAACAGGTCCCAGGCTGGGTAGACAATATGGGAAACAACTTGGAGAAAATCCTTTTTGTATCCCATAGTCAATTATTCCTGAGAGGGGGGGGGCACCTCTTCTTGTCAAGTAGCTCCATTATCTGGGTGGCAGTCACAGCTAATTATTCACTCATAATTTTGAGATGTCCCCTGGTAGAAATGTGCCCTTTGGACCTCTGAAGTCCACAGAGTTCTATGGAGAGGAAGCACCACCACCCCCCACCCACCCACCCCCCACCCCCCGCAAGTGACCACTGGGAGTGAGGACAAGAGGGAGATGACCCCTGCTCCCATCACGGGTCTTGGACCCGCATATTCTCCATGAAGTGGGCTGTGGTTTAGAATGTAGACCTGGAGGATTGCACTTCACCCTCCGGGCTCTCATTTCTGAGCTGGTGGCTTGCTCGTCAAGGCTTTCAGTGGCGTGCTCGTCAAGGCTTTCAGTGGCGTGAGGAACGGCATGGCATGAGGAAGAACACATCCCATTATCAGATGCCTGTACCTACTACTGCACCTCTGATATAGCCGACAGGGCCCCATGTCAGTAAGCAATACACTCTGTAAATCCTCAGATGGTTGTGGTGGGTGAAGCCCAGTGAATAGGAAAGGCCAACTCCTGTCTGGGATCTGTGTCTATATCCCAGTGAAAATGAATTGCTGCTCTTTTCAGGGTGAAAGGGGTTCAACGTAACCAACTTGTCACTAAGTGGCTAGTCTCCTTGAAGAATGGAGGTATTATCAAAGCTGTGGTCTCTGTACCCATCAGGTTAGCTATGCAGCAACAGCAGCAGCAAGAACAATAGCTGCATCAGTCGTGGTGAGTGGGAGCCCTACTGCCTCCACGCGTATGCATCTTCCACCTGTGCCACCATGATCACCCTCCTTTTGTGCAAGCTCTCGGGTGGCCTTCGAAACTGGCTGACCTCAACCACGCTTACTTGGTTGTTCAGTGCTTCTTTCATGACCTGTGCTCTCTGGTAGGTGTGAACTGGGCAACACAAAGATCCACACACTTGGCACCATCCACATACCTCAACCCCAGATCTCCTGGTCCTTGATTTCCCAACATTGTGCCTTCTAGACTGGTGGTTCTCAACCTTCCTATTGCCATGACCCTTTAATACAGTTCCTCATGTTGTGGTGATCCCCCAACCATAAAATTATTTTCGTTGCTACTTCCTACCTACATACTGCTATGAATCGTAATGTAAATAGCTGATATGTAGGATGTCTTTTCATTGTTACAAATTGAACATAATTAAAGCAAAGTGATTCATCACAAAAACAATATGCAACTATATATTGTGAAATATTTATTTCTAATTACAAATAAATGAAATTTTGTCTTGAAGCATGGTGTAGCATGGGTAACAGTCTTATTATAACAACAGTAAACTACATTGCTACATTTTGCAACAGTGTGCGTAAAAAGCCAGTCAGCGCAGAGGTTGCATAGCTTCTTTCTCACCAGATCAGCATATCTGCCTGTGGGCGGACCTGCCTGGAGACGGGTAGAAGAACTGTGTTTCCCAATGGTCTTAGGTGACCCCTGTGAAAGGGTCATTCAACCCCAAAGGGGTCACAACCCAGAGGTTGAGAACTGCTGTTCTAGATGCTCAATCATTCAGGGAATTCCTGAATATTCTTATCTCAAGCCTCCTCTTTGCACAGTATGTGGATGACTAGGTACATTCCCTGAAGCTCTCCATATTGTGAGGATGTTCCCCTCACCTGTCTCTCAAGGGCACTGCTGTGAAGGCTGCAGTGCAGTCTACTTCTGGCTTGCTCACATATACTGAGCCAACCCATGCATGAACAAAGCCTGTCTCCTTTCTCCTCTGTCAGCTGGATAGAAAGAACTCACCAGCAGCCACAGGTGTGAGGGAGTGGCACTGGTCCCAAGGTGGTGGGTGACAGAGATGTCTGGACCATAAGCTCATGCAGCAAACGTATGCCCCCTCTGCGTGTGCCCAATCCCCATTGTAGCACTTTGATCGCATGATGAATTGGTGCTGGGCTTGCTGACCTCGTGATCTGGTGGATCTGATAGAATCCACCATGATGAACCACTTTGATCACATTACTTGGTGATCCATGGTCAAGTCCTTTGGCCTCTACCAGAAGCCAACAGTAAATCAGCTTTTAGGAAAAGGTATGATTCTCTGCGTCACAGCCCTGCTCCAGAACCCTGAGGGGACTGCACCATGACCCTTACTGCAACTTGTCGTCAATTCCACATGGCATCTTCCCTACACAGGTAATACCGTCGGTTCTGCCCACACAGAACTTGCACTGTTGCCTGGACCTACTGCTGAGCCCTTTCCTGCTCTGGGCCCAATAAAGTGATCAGCTTTCTGAGTCAGCCAGGATGGGGGGTGGAGCAGTAGTCCCAGGTAGAGAATATGCTGCCTCCCAAACCCAGAGGCCTGCTAAGCACTGTGCTTCCTTGTTTGAGGTGGCAATGGAGAGTTAATTCTTTTGTCTTTAACTTCGGCGGGAATGCCCATGGTATGTCAGACCACTAATCCCCTATAAACTCCACTGACATGTCCAACCCTGTACCTTCATAAGGTTTTCTCCCAATCGTTGCAAGCAGTGCATGGGGCTTACCAAGGTTTCCATGCTGTCTGTACTGATCTGGCCCAATTAGCTGATGACGTCAATAAAGTCCACGTGTCTGATGTTCTGTAGGATGTCTACGTGGTACAGGCCTGTTCAGACTAGGTTGTGAATAAAAGTTTGGGGAGTGAAAGAACCCTGGCGCAAGACAGTCCATGTATATGTACACTCTCATCTGTTCCAGGTGACTAAAAACTGTTTCTGATCTTCCGTGCTGGTAGGGAAGACAAAGAAAGCACCCATTAGATCAACAGCTACATACGGAGTCGGCACAGCAGTGAACTCAGAATCTCCTCTAGGAAAGCTGTCACAGCTGGCACGCAGCTGCAAGAATGACCAGTGGTGGCTTTTGCTGCAGTCCACTGTCATGTTCGGGAATCCATCTGGATTTTTGTAAAGACCAGACTAGTGAATTAAATAGCAACTGTATAGTCTTAATTAGTGTCCACTATTTTAACTTCCTAGTTTCTAATATCCATTGCAACCGCTACACAGAAACTCACAGGCAAAATTCAAGATTAAAGGGTTTATTAAGAAGTTCACAAGTTGTAATGCCAGCGAGAAATAGTCAGGGTAAGTGTTTACCAACACATGTTATAAAGTTTCAGGTCTGTTAATAAATGCCCCGATGGGTATTCCATTCTGCTGGAAGCCTTAATTAACCCACAGGCATTCGGCTTGAGCTAAGTGCCCAGAGGCACCCACTCTGCAAGGCAGCCTCCTAGACAACAGCAATCATCCTAACTTGCTCTGTGGGTTGGGAGTCCATCACTCTGTCCCATGCTGCTGTGCCTCTGATGGTATAGCTGTCCTCGGCATTCAGGAGGTTCTCTGAAGATTCACAGCGTCAGAAACCCTACTTAGGGTCACAATTGGGTTCAGAGGCCTCGCTCCATTCCTGGCTCTTGCTGGTAATGAGACCCCTCTTCATACTTGTCATTTTGTACCCAGTACGACGGCACTCCAGGGAGTCCTGCTCACAGTTATACAAAGGTGAATCCTATCGGCTTCCTCCCACCTTCTTACAAGACCCACAAAAGTAAAGCTAGTTTGTTTGGTGGGAGTTAGAGACTTGGCTAGAAGAGTCACATTAAATCATTCTCGGCCTCTGTATCAATATAATGGGTATCACCAACTTGGCATCCTGTGTCTCTCCACCATTCCTTCACTACCGGTGAGGTTGTGCATCTTTTAATATGTTCACTGATTTTCTTATTATTTTCTTTGAATTCCCACAACTCATTATCTTTGTCCATTTTCACATGTAACATTTTAAAATTAGCTTATTTATTTTTAAGTTTCACAGACATACAATTCACATATTAAACATTTCAACAGCTCCATCATATTCATCAGAGTTGTGCAGTGATTATCACTAGCAATTCCAGGATACATTTTCTTCCTGGTGCTCAGGTTGTTAGTGCTCCATCTTCTGTCCACCTCCCCTCCCTCTGCAACGATTTAATCCAGTTGCTTTCTCTATAGAGTTATCTGTCCTGGGCCTCATGTACAGAAAGACAGACACAATCTAAACAAAACATAAATGGCCCAATAACAACAGAACGAAACTGAAAACTCTCAACTAAAAAGCAAGTAGGGTCGGGGTTTCATATGTGGCAGAGCAGCTCCCTCGCTGCAATCTATTGAAAGTCAGCCCTTGACACAGGGTTTGTGGCGATCGCTTGCTCATATCGTCACGTGCCTGGGTCCAGCATTCAGAGCCTGGGCGTAGGGTCGGGGAAAGGAGAGGAGGTGGAACCTTCTCGCTCTCTCGCTCGCTTGCCCACTGCGCCTGTCAGACCCGACCAGCGAGTCCGGTGTGGCCGAGGCCAAGTGGGCCATGCAGGTGCCCCCGGGATGGCCCCTCTCCCATCCAGCGACAGGCACGCACGTGTCTGTCTCCCTCTTGTCCCCACTTCAAAAACAAAAAGAAGAAGAAGAAAGAAAAAGTAGGAAATGTTAAAAACTGGAACAATTATACATTGGATCAAGAGGGAGATCAAATGACAAGGTGCCACATTGTAACCTAACCACAATTGCGGGAATCCTCCCTACAATGCCCTCTGTCCCATAACAAGGCCTTTCCTGTGCTCCATCCATAGTCAGAAGGAATTCATCGGAGGCTTAAACTGGCCTGGGACCCTGTGAATGTGTTTGGGGCTGTCATTAATAGCCTGCTGCATACTGGTTGTTTGAAATGTAGACTCCTCCAGGTCTTGTTTTTATTATTTACCATTTTGAACCACATAGGCTGGTGTGCTTCTGCCCTGTGAACTTAGCTGACACCTCCCTTAGAGGGCTACTTCTTTTAAGACAAGCCTGTAAGACCTCAGACACTGCTCTGATAGACCGCCACAATCTGGTTTCTTCACCACACTGCTGTTGCATCCATATTTTCAGTGATCACTTCATGGGGGCAGGAACTGAGCGGGGCCATGCCACATACACTAAATGTCCTCAAATTAGGGCTATGATTAAGTGAGAGCTCAAAATCCCATTCAGCTATCTATGGTTTATGTATGTCCCTCGTTCCCTTTAAAGACAGCCTTATTATTTTGAAGGACATTATAAATGATCCCCATAGGTTATATATGGTAGTTCTATTGATATTACTATTAATTTAGCCAAAGGTATAGAACTTAAAACATTGTTGAGAAAAAGAAAACATACATGTATAGGTGTGGTAGTTACATAGTTTCATGTCAACTTGTTAAATCGGCTATAAGGGTGGAGTATAGCCTGTCAATCAGGTTGCAGTTTGATGACCTCATTTGGAGGCGCGATGGAAATAAACAGCTCACTGGAGGCCAAATACACGCTCTCTCTGCTTCGTCTTCCCAATGACAAGACACAGTGATTTATGTTGATGGAGCCAGAGTCCTGGAGCTGGAGAAGCCGCACGGAGACTGAGCTGTTTCTACTGCCACTGGGCCCGCAATACTTTGCACTCCCCGACCCGTGCTTTCTTACATTCTGTGTCATTGCATGTTACATGAGTCCGAAGAGGAATTTATAGACTGGGATCGGACATATGGGCTAACATAGGACTTAGGGATTTGCTTTGGACTGGGCTGGGATGTTTCCTTAATGTACAATTACTCTTTGCTATAAAGCTCTCTCTTACACACATGATGTCTCCCTGGATTTGTTTCTCTAGTCTACCCAGACTAACACAATAGGACTGTTTTCTTGGACCAAAATACATAGACTCTTGATTTTTACAGATTAACAATTCAGGTGACTGGACACTATATACACAAGGATAGTTAGAGAAGGGGAAAAGCTTTGAATCATGCTCATCCGCAAAGGCAGAGCTAGGCTACAGGTGCCATAAAAAGGCAGAGAGAGTGTGGAAATAAGCACAGATATGGTCGTCTTGAGTTGCCACTTCTTGGACATCCTCAAGGCAAGAATTCTGAACCCAAGTCCAATGACTTCCACACCCACAGCCTTGGGAGAGTGGGCATCTGCTGCTTCACAGTAGGCACTTCAGTCGTAGGCCCACGGAGTGTTTCAGTTCCTTAGATCTGCCACCAGTGTGTAATTGGACCATTTTTAAACATCTGTTTATGGTCTATTTCCACTAGACCATGAGTTTCTTGAGATCAGAGAGACGGTCTTACTCTTCCTTGTGACCCTTGCACCTGGCACATAAGGACTCAGTAAATATGTACGGAATGAATGAGTATAAAAGATGATACCATTTCCCTGAAAATAAGACAGTGTCTAATATTAATTTTTGCTCCTAAAGATGCGCTAGGTCTTTTTTCAGGGGATGTCTTATTTTTCCATGAAGAATACGGTACACATTTATTGTTTATTGTTTTATTAAAAGAGACCTCACACTTCCTGTCTGCTCCGGCTGCGCTGCGGCCAACAGTGAGCTGCACAGCGGTGCCCATCGCTATGGTACAGAGTCCAGAGTTACGGTAGCTTCAGGGGGCCTTATTTTCGGGGGGATGCCTTATATTTCAGCGAGAGGCAAAACTGTAAGTAGGTCTTATTTTGGGGGGATGTCTTACTTTTGGGGAAACAGGGTAAGACAGCATTCAATTGAACATTTTAGTCTTTTTGGATCTTGAAACCAACCTCCTCAATTTATGGGTAAATCCATCTCAAAGTGCAATTGTATCATTGGCTGATTTAAATGAAACAGTGTCATCCAACCAAATCTTCCTTCCTTTGAAATGAAGGTAATGTCTTTGAACCAATCAAGGTTCCCAAAGCCTTGTATTCTCCATGAACTCCCTTCAATGGCAATAATGGACAGTAAGGAACTGAGCCCAGGTCCCAGCTGGCTGTGATAAACCCACTACAAATCTCCGAGTTAAGGCTCTGAGGCCTGAGGCTGCAGAATGTGATATTCTACCAATGAACAAACTCCAGCTGCCTGTTCCTCCACTACTGCACACAGTAAATGGGTTATCTGGGCCTCCTGACATCTTTCAAACCTTAGACTCACTAATGGTATCTGCTTGGTCAACCCCAAACTTCATTTGTTAAAAAACAAAACAAATCAAAAAAACAACTCTAAGTTCTCAAATCTCAGTTCTGTTGCTTTCAACATTAGGGTTTTTGAATTTTAAAAATTTGCTTAATTACCTGTTTATGAAACACATTTTTATATTTTAAAGATACACACCTAATTAGATCTCTCTCCACGCAAAACTTCTCATGCCCTACTACTTATTATCTCTTGTCCAAACCTTTAACAAGGCCTCCAAGTCCCCTGGCTACATTTTTTATCCCATTTTCCTCCTTTATTCCTGAGAACCCTGTGCTTCAACCACATGGTGTGACCTGCCTTTACTGAAACAGGCCAGAGATTTCAGACCTCTGTGCCTTTGTACACACATGTATGCCCTGGCTACGCTCTTCTACCCTAACCTTTGAGACTCGGTGCAGATGTTGACTCCTCCAACAAGACTTTTTGTCAATCACGATTTTCGCCACTTTCTCAACAATTTTTAAATAATAGCTATAGCACATACTCGATATCCTATCCTGCAGTTGTTTGCTGAAGTGTCTGTCTCTCTACCAGTTTAAGAGCTCCTTGAAGGTGGGAGTGATGTCTCCCCAGCACCAATCTCGTCCTGGGCACACAGCAGATGGGCTGTGTTTGTTGAGGGAATAAAAGGACATAAAGAGACTCGGTCCCTGCCCCAAAGACGACACCCTCCCTTCGAACCACAAGAACGTCTCAACAAGCAGTCTGGGCAGACTCTTCGGTCTTTTACTTTCCCAAATTTCCTCTAGCAACGTGGAGGCACAGAGAAGATAGCCGGCCCTTTCATTTTCAACGTGCCAGGATTCAGAGACGCTTCTTGCGGGGTGAAAGGTGTGGGTGAATGTCTGCACGCCTCCCTCCCTCGGACAAGCCTTCAGAGCAACTCCATTAGCGTTCGTGGACATGCAGCTCGTGCATCAAGGAGAGAGCAGCCAAAGAGCTCCTAAGCACATCTCTGCCATCGTTTTACCTTCCAACGATCACCGCTGAAGCGTGTCGGCCAGAGAGAAATTTGTTTTCAACATACTGTGGGTTCCTAAGTGCGCAGAACTCTCCGGATCTTTATAAATGGGGTTTTCCTAACTCCAGGCTCTCTCCTTGTACCAGCTTCTCCTGCCACACAGCCTGTCAGCACAGAGCGACCGTTTCCTGTATGCAGTCCAGGTGCTTTCAATTCTGCTCCCTGCCTCTTTGCCGGCCTCATCCCCAACGCCTGTGCTGCCTGCGCCTCCCGTCCAGCCTTACGATCGCCTCGCAGGTATCTCACACTTCTGAGCCTTCGCCAACCCTGCTCTCTCGGCCAGGCATACATCCCAACCACCCAACGAGTCACGCAGGCCCTTTAAGATGACACTCAGGTGTCACTTCCTCTAGGAGACTTTCCTGTGTAGACCACAGCCAAGTGTTCAACTGTCCAATAAACAGTTATGTGCCACGCTTTATTCTGTTAGAGCTACAGCAAAGACTAAATCAAAGGCTCTGCTTTCTTGAAGCTTAAATTTTTGACAGACAATAAATAAGAAATAACTGCCTCAAGGATCAATAAATGCTCTAGAGAAAAATTAAGTAGGGTCGAAGATTAGAGAGGAGCTGGGGAAGGGTTTTCTTTCTTTCTTTCTTTTTTTGACAAGTTTTACCAGCTTGTTAAAACTTCCAAAACATCACAGACACGGGATGGTAGATGTTCAGCTCCAATTCCAGGGAAGAGTCTGTTAGAAGGATGAGCACTTGAACAAACATGAGGTATGGATGCTGGGCAGCAGGACTGAAGGGGAGCCAGACCCAGGTGAGAGTGGTAGTCTCTGCCCACCCCCCAGATGGCTAGGGTGGAGGGCCCATCTCTTATCTACTAGGAGCAGGGGATCGTATGGGCTATTTTCTTTAGGACTGCCATCCAAGGTCTTTCTGAGAAGAAAAACAGAAACCTGAATCAAACGAGGGCAAGCATATGAAGGTATCTGGGGAATGAGCTCTGTTGTCAGGGGAGGGAAGTGCAAAGGCCCTGAGGCAGGAGCACTCCTGGTCTGTATATTCAAATAAGCAAGGGAGCCGGGGTACTTCAGGAGGAGTGAGAAGCAGAGAAGATGTTAGGAAATGAGGAGAAAGGCAGCTGGGACCACACCATGTTGGGTCTTGTGGGGCATGGAAAGGGGCTGAGATTCTGCTCTGTGTGAGACTGGAAGCCACTGGAGGGTTTTAAGCAAAGTGATAAGCTCTGCCTTATATTTTAGTGGATTCGTTCTGGAAACGCTGGGAAATCGACGATACAGGAGCAGGGGTAGAAAGAGGGAAAGGACGGACGCCTGGATTCCTGTTAACGTCACATTTGTTGGGACAGACTCTGTTCCAGACACTGATGAGCACGGCAGGATCTCTGGCATCGAGGAGGGGACCCTCAAGTGGAGACAGAATGGCCAGTCTAATCACAGAGCGGGCCTGTGGACACAGACACGTAACAGTAGTACACGCGGCGTGGAGGCAGGCGAGAGAGTTAGAGAGAGCAGCCTTCCAGAGGTAGGGAGACCGTGTGGTGAAAACGTGCACACAACCGGATGTGATGAAGCGCGCGAGGAAGCCCATTCAAGATGAAGGGTAAAGACTGGAGGCAGAGACGCCCGTGTGGAGGCCGACGCAGTCATCAGAGCACGGAGGTTCGAGTCTTGCAGTGTGCTAGATGCGAGAAGAGGCCCGTGATGTTCACGGTATTGGGGAAGTACGATCGTCAGGACTTGAGTAAGGGGTGGAAGGCTGCTGGCTCTCGGCCGGAATGCCTGGGTTGCTTCGAGTGCCAACTGAGAGGAAAGAGACATGTTAATTCCTGTCCATGTGACGTTCAGGAGACATCAGAACCTGGGAGGGCAGGCTTGGGTTGAAGCTACCCACTGGAGCATCACCAGCATGTCAATCATGTTTGAAACAGAGTAGAGGAAGGTACATAGGGAGACCACAGATGGTCAAGTAGGCCTGGGTTTTGAATTTAGATCGGTCTGTGTGACCTTGAGTAAGTTAGTATACCTTTGTTACACCTTTCTGAGCCTCGATTCTCTCATCTTTATTTTTTTAAAACCATTTACCAGGTTGCTGGACACACTGTTTACAGGTACTACCATCCTGGCTCCCAGTAGCAGTCAGTGGAAATGGAACGAGGCATTGCCTGTGAGCCGCTCGGCTTCCGTGTTGTTCCCACCATGCCCCCGTGCAATGGGTGTTCAGGGGACGGCCACGGGATCAATGAGTTTCTCTCAAAACCGGAAATAACAGGAGCAGCCTCATTTAAACGAGAGTCATCATCAATAACAAAAGGACAGAAAGGCCCTGCAGGTGTTCATACATCATCTCAGGAGGGACCCTGAGCACGCAGACGGTGCACAAAAATGGGACTCTCTTTGAGTTTGGCTTTTCACCCTACCAGCCAGCTCCGCTTGCTTCACATCGGGACTCTCGCCCTTCTCCTGGCTCTTTGCTCAGATTATAAACATGCCCCCAAACCAAGTCTCAAACCAGGTGCTGTGCAGTTGGTTCGGCCTCACGAAGGCCCCCCACCCCCCCCAAATGTCAGAGTAGAGCTGCCTTCCACGGGTTCTCACGGCTGGGACCTGTTGGAAGCAGGTTGCCAAAGAGTTTTCCCCTGAGGTTCCAACCACCAATCTTTCAGGGAGCAGCCCAGCATTTCCAGTCTCCCCTTGGCTAAAAACTCGTCCTTAACCCACTGCTAGCAAGTCAATTCTGACTGCACAACCCCATGGGGCAGAGGAGAAGGGTCCCACAGGGGTTTCGAGGCTGCAAACCCACAGAAACAGACTGGCGTGCCTTTCTCGGACGGGTCAAAGGTCACTTAACTACCCAAGCTTTTGCTAGCTCCCTTGACTTCTTGTCCTAGGGTCCTCTCATTTCACCCACTGACTGTACCCGTTCTCAACCCAAAGCACTTTCTCTTTAAAACAGTTTTAATGGGACATAAACCACAGCTCATACAATTCAATAGCTCAATCACATCCAGAAGAGCTTTACAATCATCACCACAATCAGTTTTAGACTCAAAACATTTTTCACATAAACAAGTCATACCTTTTGTTTCACGGAAAGAAAACAATCCCAGCTTAATGTTACTTTAAAAAGCAAGTCTCATTTATGTAATTGTTCAAGTAGTAGGTATGTACAGAGGGATTTCATGTAAAAATATATGTTTTGGTTTTTTCCCCCTACTACAGTAATTCAGTTCAAGAGAAATGTCATTATATATCTTCTGCATAGCCCTAAGCTGAGAGGCAGCATATTCAAATAAACCCCAGGGTTGGGGGGGGGGGCCTGCAGGCCAGTTCCTCATTAGAAGCCTCAGCATGGGGGCTCGGAGACCAACACAGAAGGTCTTGGAGGGAGAGCTGAAGCGTTCAGATAAGTGAGCTCTGGGAAGAAGGGGTAGTCGGCTGGCTCCAGCGGGCTCACCCCTGGGGTAGAGCAAAGAGAACAGACGGGGGAGTTCTGAGAGGCACCGGAGCTATCTAAACTCAGGGGATGGAACCGAGTGAGCGGCAGCAGTAATTGAGTTTCAGGTACCTGCAGGGTGGCGAAATAAAGTAGGAACTCCCTCTGCCTGACGTGGGGGAAGTTCAGAGGTGTCCCTGGCATACTCGCAGTGGAATCCATCACCCTTTTACTGAGCTGGGTGATGGCAATCGCATGGCGCTGCCGGGTGACAGCCCGCCCAGGCGCCCTGTTAGGCAGCCCCAGCGCTGCTCAGGCTAATGAAGGAGCGCGGCTCCTGCAGGCCCGGCTCCCAGGGCTCTCGGCACCATGGGAAAATTTACCCAGCCTGCTTCAGCCATCACCCAAACTCAAAGGAGGCTTTGAATGGCAGAGAGAGGGGGGCCTGCTTTCCGCTCTGCCCAGCCCAGGGTTGGAACATCCTCGGGTCACTTTTTGTGGGTCTTTACAAATGTGCCGACTGGCAGCGAGCCGTTCTTCACCTGGGCCCGGATTTCAGCTCGGTGCTTTAATGTGAAGACCAGGGCTCTCACCGTCCGCCGGTAGGGCCTATTAATGAGGCGGGAACAGAGATGAAATGTTTCCCGCTCAATATTTTCAACCAGTAGGTGATCCATCTAAAAAAAAAACAAAACACACACATACAGAGCAAAATTATCAAATTAGGGCCTGGCATTGCATACGGATTAAAAGCAGGAGAGGCTGGAGCGCTCTGCTCAGAGCCTCCATTAATCAACTGAGATTCAAGGGCATCTACTTCCTGTCGCAAGAGAAACAGGAAGAGCAAATTAATTCCACCCTGGCAATTAAGGAACAAGGCCATGTGCTTTGTGACAGGGACCTCATTCACAACCCCTGCCGGGTGGGAATATTTTGCCATTATGACAGGAAACGGGCCTGAACTAAGCAACGGGCACTGGGTCCTGTACTTTACCAACCAGGAAACGAAGACCAAGGATAATAAATCAGTGTTAACAGTTTATACTTTAAAAAAAAAAGGAAAAAAAAAGAGTCTTTTAGCCCCTTTACAGCATTTTAGAATCACCGATTCGGGATCTTAATGTATGGTTAGAGCAGTTTATAAATCACTTTTCACATGTAATGCTTCCGGCGCCTATTATCTCATTGTACAGATGAAACAAACAGGTTCAAAGCGGTAAGGGTTCAAGGCCTGCTGCTACTCAGCGGCAGAGCTGGGAGGGCCTCTCATCTGAACCCCTAGCTCCGAAGTTCATGTTTCTTCGCCTTCTTACACCGATGGCTCCCTCAGTGTTCCTGGAGGCCAGGGAGCTGGGAGGGACTCTGCAGGCTCAGGTTAGCAGACCAGGCTGAGGGGAAGAAGAACCTATAGCGATCCTCAAGTGGTCGAGCTCAGGCCCAAGCCCCTGGGGTCACAGAGCAGGACGTGGCTGGGTTCTGGCACATGGCTAAGATCTAGGTCAGGCTGGGTAGCTAGGCTGGGACCCCTCAGACTCCCTCCCCTCCTCCTTTCCAGGCCCGTCTCCCACGATTCCCCTCCTCCTTGGGAGCACAGCCGAGTGTGACACCCTCCGTTTCCCTCGCGGGTCTCGGAATCCCTTCTCCCGTCATGTACCCTCTGCTGAGATGTCCCAGCCTGGCTCACAGCACTGAGCGTTCTTTGCTCTGCCCGAAGGGCTAGAGCTTCTCTTAGTCATTATCAAGGCCTCTCTGCTTCTCCTTTTCGAGCTCGTTCCCCTAACAGTGATTTCCTTGGAAACAGGACATGTGTTTCTTTGGATCACTTCCTTTCTCCCTCGCCCTGCCACTCATTCAGGTCTTTTTTCAGCACTCACCACGTGCCAGTCTCTGTGCTTGGTGCTGTGGCAGAAGCAGTGAAAAGGTGGAGCCCCGCCAGGGGCAGGCACTGAAGCGGGGCTGGACGTGTACCGAGTGCTACCAAAGAGGGTTGCAAGTGCTGGGGGCAGAGCGACTTCCAAGGGACTTGCTGCAGGAAAGCTGGACTGGCCCGACTCCCAGAGAAACAGCAGGCCTCGACCAGGTGAAATGCTTGGTGGTGCATTCAGCCAGTCGTACGTCAACATTCAGGCGTGTTCCGTGCGCATGCTATGTTCTTACTGTTGTTCGGTGTTATCAGAGTGGCTCTGACTCAGTCACCCCATGCACAGCAGCACAAAGGGGTGTGTCACGCTGGCCTCAGAACCGTGGCTGTTGCAGCCCCTGTGGCAGTCACTGCGTCAACTCTTCTCCACGAGAATCTTCCTCTGGTTTTGCCCAATGCTCTACCTCACCAAGCACGGTGCCCTTCTCCAAGCACTGGTCTCTCCGTTTACAAGTTCCAAGTGCCTGGGAAGAAGTTTTGCCATTCTCACATCCAAGAAGCAATCTGGCTTTACTTCTTCCAATATAGATTTGCTCCTTCTTCTGGCAGTCCACGGTGTATTCAATGTGCTTTGCCAATACCATCTGTCAGAGGCATGGATTGTTCTTTGGTCTTCATTAGTCACTGTCCAGCTTCCCCGTGCACAGGAGGCCATCAGAAATATCATGGCTTGAGTGAGGCACAGCTTAGTCCTCAAAGTCACCTCTTTGGCTTTTGATACTTTAAAGCAGCGGTTCTCAACCTGTGGGTCGCGACCCCTTTGGGGGTCAAACAACCCTTTCACATCGCCTAAGACCATCGGAAAACACATATTTCTGATGGTCTTAGGAACTGAGATACCGCCGACATGTAGATACGCCCACAGACGAGTACCCGGCCTGAAGACTGTCACCCATGGTACACCATGCTTCAAGACAAAATTTCATTTATTTTCCATTAGAAATACATATTTCACACTATATAATTACATATTGTTTCTGATTAACCACTATGCTTTAATTATGTTCAATTTGTAACAATGAAAATACATCCTGCATATCAGATATTTACATGACGATTCATAACAGTAGCAAAATGACAGTGATGAAGTGGCAAGGGAAATCATGTTATGGGTGGGGGTCACCGCAGCATGAGGAGCTGTGTGAAAGGGTCACGGCCTTAGGATGGGTGAGAACCACTGCCCTAGAGGGCTCATCATCGTCACCGTTTTCTTTTCTTTTTTGGCTTTAAACTGTGAATTTGGTGAAGACTTTGCCAACAGTGACCATTTCAACACTCAACACTTCTCTACAATCTGACTGAACTCATCTTTTGCAGTTCCCTCAATGAACCGTCACTTCGCCATTCCACTTCCTCCCTGGGTTCCTTTTTCCATGCCTCCTCCCTCCCACCCTCTGAACTCCGCCCTGAGTTAAAGCTGCCCCTTTGATTTTAAATGGCTGGTTATTCAGACACCCAGATGAGTTCAGTCCCAGAGCTAAGGGGTAAGAGCCCAGAGTCTTGGGGCTTCCACCAGTCTCTACCTGGCCAGTAAGCCTGGCCTCTTTTTTGAATTCGATTTGTTTCACATTTTTCTCCCACTCTAACGAAGTCCTTCAGATGTGATCAAGAAGAGGTCTTTTACAGATTTGTTCAATGCAATAAATACCCTGTTTGATTCTTTGACTGTGGCTTCCGGGGACATTGACTATGGACCCATGTAAAATAAAATCCTTGACAACCTCAGTATGTTCTCTGTTTATCATAATGTTGCTTATTGGTTCAGTTTTGAGGATTTTTGTTTTATGTTGAAGTATAATCCATACGGAAGACTGTACTTTATGATCTTCATCAGCACATATGTCAAGTCCTCTTGCTTTCAGCAAGCAAGGCTATGTCATCTGTATAACACAGATTGTTAGTCGGCCCTCCTCCAATCTTGATGTGACATTCTTCACATAATCCAGCTTCCTGGATGATTTGCTCAGCCCAAAGATGAAGTAAATATGGTGACAGAATACCACCCTGACACAGACCTTTTCTGATTTTAAACCTTGTTTTGTTAGACAGTCTGCCTCGTGGTCTACATACAGGCTCCACATGAGCACAACGAGTTCTGGAATTCCCACTCGTTGCAGTGCTTTCTGCAATTTCTGATGGACCTCAGAGCTGAATACCACCACTCATCTGCTACTTTGTCCTCCTGTGGTCGCATCTGTGTTGCTATGATGCTGAAAGCCACACCACCGGCAGTTCAAACATCAACTCGGAGTGAACCGTTCCAGAGGAGCTTCCAGGCTAAAGGAGGATCTGGCAGCCTGCGCCTCTACACACGTGGCCAGTCCACACCTGTGAATGGCAGCGGGGCAGTGCCTGACAGTGCTGGAAGATGATCCCTCAGTTTCGAGTCGACTGAAATACAACTAGGGGAGCGCTGCCTGCGCAGAGCAGAGTCAAGCGTACTGGTAGGGATGGAGAGGAGCTTTCGGACCTTCATTTGCTGATGTGGCATAATTCATCATGAGCAGAAACAGCTGGAAACAGCTGTATTATCTGCTAATAATCAGAATGTGGAATATATGAAGTATAAATCTAGGAAAATTAGAAGTCATCGAAAATGAATGGAATGCATAAATATCACTGTCCTAGGCCAGCGGTTCTCAACCTGTGGGTTGAGACCCCTTTGGGGCTCGAACAACCCTTTCACAGGGGTTGCCTAAGGCCATCAGAAAACACATAAATATTTTATAATATATGATTACATATTGTTTTGTGATTAATCACTATGCTTTATGGTTAATTATGTTCAATTTGTAACAATGAAAATACATCTTGCATATCAGATATTTGCATTACAATTCATAACAGTAGCAAAATTACAGTTATGAAGTAGCAATGAAAATAATTTTATGGTTGGGGGTCACCACACCATGAGGAACTGTATGAAAGGGTCGCGGCCTTAGGAAGGGTGAGAACCACTGCCCTAGGCAATAGTGAGCTGAAATGGACGGGCAGATGGTCTACTGTGCAGGAAGAAAAGTTGAAGAGGAATGATGTTGCATTCAAAATGAGCATGTTCAGGTTCATCCTGAAATATAATGCTATCAACGATAGGATAATATCCTTACACCTACAAAGAAGTTTATATGAGTATTATTAAAATTTATGCACCAACCGCTAATGCCAGAGATGAAGAAGGAAGGCCTTTTCCAACTCTGGCAGTTTGAAATTGTTCAGACAGGCAACCAAGATGCATTGACAACATTGGTGACTGGAAGGTGGAAGTTGGAAACAAAGAAGAACCGGTAGTTGGAAAATGTGGCCTTTGTGATAGAAATGACTTCAGCAATTACACGACAGAATTTACAAGACCTTGTTCAACAACATGGACAGTGACTGCACATGTGGACCTGTGGGGATGGAAAAAGACAATGGTGTTAAGAGGCTCAAGATCATCAGTCAAAAGAAACTAAAACAATGGGACGAAATGGTAAGTGAAAGAGCTAAACACGAGATTTCAAAGGCTGGCTGCAGAAGGCGAAGTCAAGTATTAAGATGAGACGCGCAAAGACTCGGAGTGGAAAGCCAGAAAGGAAGAACACGCCTGACATTTCTCACGCCTCAGGCACAATATTGAAAGATTCTAGGGGCAAAACGCTTGGTTAGTCTGTATGCTGAGCAGATCACCAGAGAGGCTGGACTGTATGAAGAAGAACACAACGTCAGGATTAGAGGAAGGTTTATTAACAACCGCAATATGCAGATGACACAACCTTGCTTGCTGAAAGTAAAGAGGAATTGAAGCACTTGCTGATGAAGATCAAGAATTGCAGCCTACAGTATGGATTACAACTCAATGTAAAGACCCAAATCCTCACAACTGGATGAACAGGTAACATCAGGAGAAACAGAAAAGATTGAACTTGTCAAGGGTTTTATCTTGCTTGGATCTATGGTTATGCTCACGCCAGCAGCAGCTAGGAGGTCAAACAGCACATTACATTGAGTGAATCTGCAACACAAGACCTCTTTAAGGGTTAAAAAGCAAGGTAGCTGCTCTGAGGAGTAGGGCGCACCTGACCCAAGCCATGGCATTTTCAGTCCTCTCCTTGCATGTGAAAGGTGGACGCTGAATAAGGAAGATGGAAGAAAAGGCAAAACTAAGGTGGTGGTCAAGAATTTTGAAATTACCAGACTCAAAACGAACAAAAAAAGCTGTCTTGGAAGAAGTACAGCTAGAATGCTCCTTAGAAGCAAGGATGGTGAAACTTCGTCTCACATACTTACATACTTTGGACATGTTATCAGGAGAGATCAGACCCTGGAGAAGGACATCATGCTTGGTAAACGAGCAGGGCAGTGAAAGCGAGGAAGACTCTTTGACAGATGGATTGACAGAGTGGCTGCAACAATGGGGTCCAACATAAGAACAACTGTGAAGCTGGCACAGGGGACCGGGCGGCGTTTCATTCTGCTGCACAGAGGGTCCTTGAGTTGGAACTGACCCAAGAGTACCTAAGAACATGTTTTTGAACAGTGTGGTAGTCATATAATTTCATGTCAACTTGAAGATATATAAAAGTGTAGGGGTGATAGTCAACCTGTCAATCAGGCCTGATGGTGCCTCCCTGTGGGCCTGGCCTTCTCATTAGGAGGGCCCTGGGAATTTTCCTTTCTCTCTCAGCTCTCACCTTCCTGTTGGCCGACCGTGGTTGCTGCCAGAGCCCTGTGATGCATCCACTGCCATTGGATCCATGGGACTTTGCACCCACCAGCCTGTGATCTTCCTGCACTCTGCATCATTGCATGTGGCTGTGTGAGTCCAAAGAGGGGCTGATGGACTAGTATCGGGCTTATGGACTTGAGTTGGACAGGGCTGGAATGTTTTCTTGATATATAATTCCTTCTTGATATAAAGCTCTTTCTTACACATGTATGAGTGCCACTGGATTTGTTTCCTTATTCAACCCAACCTAACACAAACAGGAAGCATAGAAAAGTCACTACACCATAAGAAGAATTGGTCCAAGTCCAACCCATTCAGGAGTCAGCATATGATTAAGCATTGATGGTAATGAAGGAAGAAGCCCTGAAGGCATTGGTGAAAAAGAAAGCTCCACGAATTGATGGAGAACCAACTGGAATGTTTCAGCCAATGGATGCAAGCTGAAGCAAACACTCAACTGTGCCAAGAACTTTGGAGGACAGCTGCCTGGGAAGTTGAATGAAAGGGTCCGCCCTTGTACCCATTACAACAAAAGGCGAATCCAATAGGACATGGGCTTAATAGAACAATATCATTGATATCATTTGCAAGTAAAATTGTGCCGAAGATCATTTAAAAACGAACAGCAGCTCATCACCAGAGAACGGCAGGAAATTCAAGCTGGATTCAAAAGAGGATGTGGAATGAGGGATATATCCTGGCTAATGTCAGATGGCTGAAAGAAGAGAATTCTAGGAAGATGCTTATCTGTGTCTTATTGCTTGTGCAAAGGCACCTGACTTTGTGGGTCATATGTGCTATATCGTCCAATTATAAAAGTTTTTTAATAAAGAGGAAAAACAAAAATTGTAAAACCCAAGAGGGTGATCAGACTTAAGATAAAATGTCTTAAACTAAGATAAAGGCCAAAACAAAGAGGCAGAAAAAAGGAACTTGGAGGAAACAAAATAGGCGAGAGAAAGAATATGGACGTGAAGATATGCTAGCAGTAGAATGCCAAGGCCAAGGTTCATCAGACAAGCAGCTCAGAAAATCTGTGGGTCTGGCGACCTATTGATAATCTCCTAGGCATAGGTGGGAGTCAGTAGATTTGGCATCAGAGCTCTTTAGAACCCAGACTCCTCAAGATTTTCCAAGCTTTCTGCCTGGGCAGTGGCCTAGCTTCCAACGTGAGGCAGCCCTGGTAGCAGACCATTTTAGGAGATTGAGAAGGTAAATGTCAAGGGAGGAAGGGTAAATTAGTGTATGTGAAACAAGGTTGAAGCCACTCCATCAAGTTGTAGGACACACACACACACACACACACACACACACACACACACACACACACTGTGAGTGCTATGGAGGTCACCATAATAGCTACTGAGTCCCTACTATGAGTTTGACCTGGTCAGGGTATCAGAAGGCAGAAAGACTTGACCCCTACCCTCCAGGAATTCACAGCCTAGAATGGAGATAGCACATACAAAAAGAACCGTGGATGGAAAGCATGACTGGTGCTATGCCAGAGGTGTGTTGGGAATATGACGTAAGCATCTAACATTTTCCATGCATGCATCTTCTTCAATGAAAGCAAAAGCCAATCACAATGAATGCAGAAAGATATCTGGGATGTTAAAATGTACATAAGGGAAAAATGATTCACCACTTATCATTGTGTGTGGCAAGTCATTGCGTTGAAACTAAAACCTGCCTTTGTGTGAATCAAACCTATTCAAGTTGATGAATCTTTTCCAATGAGTTCCCCCATGGTAGTGTAGGTGAAAAAGCCCAGTCTCACTGAGACCTTGAAAAAGGGGTTTTTCCTGTGATATATCTGTATGAATGGGAATAGGAACAGGAAAAGCTATAAAAAGACCTAGGGATTTAGTTAGGGGCCAGTTCCATTCTCTGTGTCTCTCATGATCTGCCTGGACTCTTTACTGGCAGTTCCAGTCACTGCATCCTCCCCCCTCTTCTAAATCTCTCTTCTCTATCCACACCTTCCACTTCCTGACTCCTTCAACAGCCCTTCTGTGTCAACACTCCCCAGAACTGTTGTTTCTCAGAGACAGCGGATCTGACTTGCTTTCCATATCTACTCATGCCTGTCAGTTGACTATGTAATATTCAGTTGTCCAGTCCTGGCAATAGCTGGGGGAAGATATCAAACATGACCACCTAGAGCTGCCCTCCATTCAGGACTCTGGACTCAGTAGGAAGTGGTGTCATAATCAATTAGTGATGTCTGTCTCATCTCTAGGCAACAGAAAAGGAGAGAAACAAGGTCTTCTGCGTGTGCTTACCTGAGTGCGAGAACTTCTTAGATGGTACTGTAATTCTCTGTCCCTATCAAAAGACGGTGAGAGCTGGTACCATGTTATATCCATGTAGAAACTTCTCACACTCAAAACTGGTACGTAGTAAGTGCTCAATGATATTTGTTGAGCAAATGTCTTTTCGTGCCATTACACTTCCTTTTTCCTATTCTCCCCACTCAAAACATTATACACAAAGCACATAAAATAGGTATTTCTATATTACATGCATTTTCCAATTAGCAAAATCTTCCTCATCCTAGAAAGGTCAGTTCAACTGCCGTCTCTTCCCAGACTCTCCCATTAGCTTTCGCTGTTCTTTTCACTGTGTGTTCACAACACTTGCTAGTGTCATGACTTTAGACTTTTTCATTCTGCACCATATTTCAGTTAGTCATTTACCAGCTTCTCAGCCAAGAGACAGTAAACTTTCTTAGAGGAGGGATTGCAACTCATCTGTATTTTCCCTTTGCACATAGTGCACTACCTGGCACCTAGTAGATCCTTCCTGAACATTGGGGAATTGAATATCCACTACGGGCTTTCCATCAGCATGGCTGGATTTGTACATTTAGACTCACACGCCTTTTTGACCCCTTGAAAACATTTATCAGATGGCTGGGCAGAGCCAGGGGTGCAGTCTAAGGCCATTAAACAAAGCAAAAACTAACAGTCCCATATGGGGACATACCCCTGACCTGGATCTCATTAGCACCATCTGACAACCAACTGTGCCAACCAGCCGGTGCTTCATAACTCTTAATGATACAGGCTCACTTTGAGAACCAGGTTCAGTTTTTAAAAATGACATAATAGGAGAATGATCACAGGCCATGAGGTAGGACGGAGAGTGGATAATGAGGAAAGGGAAGTAAGAGACTGGCACTGTGGGGGATGTTCACATGAGGAAAGATCTAAAAGACGGGAGGAACAAAGGAGACCCGGAAGGGAGAAAGTAACGGGGGATGGAGCCTGGGGCTCAACGATGGAGTTTTTATTCATCTATTCCACTATTCCAGGAACAAGGAAACAATCCAGGAATCTGGAAAGCAAGATCTGTCCAGTAATAACGAGGGAGACGCACCTTTTGGCTGTGCGTATATTCTTCAGCTGAGGCTCACTACAAAAATATATGGGAAAATTAGTAACATTTTTTTCTACAAAGATGCTATGAGGAGATCTGATATTTGCAAAAGGACATGCTAGGATCAAACTGTAAAGGGTTTTTAGTCATTGGGCCAATAACTTACTCAATGCTATACTACTGCTTGATGAAGCACATGAAGATTTAATGTCTGATTCAAATGCACTCAACATTGGTTACTGTCAACGACAGATACTGGATTATATGGTTCATTGATTTACTCTAATATGGAAATATCTCTGATGATGATAGGCATTAAGAGTTAACCTCATGAAAAAGTGTTTCTGGTCATACTTTCTGATACATCAAACTGATAAAAATACTATGAAATGCTGTTTATACAAGGGAAACAGATATATATGGCCAAGGAAGACAGTAAGATACGTAATTTTAATTTTTAAAAAATAATTTACTCTTTAGGAACAAACCATTCAGCTATGCTTAATCTGATTTTTTTTTTACAATTATGTTGGAAAGCACTAACAAATGTATCATTTTTTTTAACTTTGCTTTGTAACACTTGAGTGCTTACCACTTGATGTGCCATTTAAAGGATAATTAATGGATAAACTAAAAGGATAATTATTATGGAGTTTAATATAGCAGGCAAACTGCTCATTAATCCTTACAAGCATAGCTTCGTTATTATCATTTACTTAAAAAGATACCACAGGGAGCAGGAGTTTACCACCACATTAACTATACATTACATACACACGCTTATGCTTCTGGAATCATTTTGGTATATTTCAAAATAAACTGTATTTAAAATATCAAATAGCAGGACTTATTGGCTAATCCATATTCTGGAAAATTAGACTTAGAGCCTTCAAATTGCTTCCCCTCTTCCAAGGTTTTAATAACCCTGTTCAAGTGTCCTTCAGGAAAAGTTAAGCAAACTTACGCCTTCTCCATTCAAATAGACATTAAAAATGACAAGCATGTGTAAAACAAGGCTGTATGGAAGAGGGTATGCAAGATTCAGGAGACAGCACGAATGCACACACATTATGTGAATTTTCCACAATGTTAGTTAAGTAACCAATAAAAAGATCTTACAGCACATTTGGCAGATGACTCTGGCCCTTAATAAATCGAGGTTAACCATAACCTGCCCAGCATTCATTTAAAGAGCTAGAATAATTAACCAAAAAAGAAATGCACCAAAGTGGTAAGATTATTTCTAGCTTCAGTGATATTTTTGTTTTTTTCCCTTTCATTTCTCTTTTTGGAATTTTTTCTCATTTTCTATCATAAAATTTATATTAAAAACCAAAAGCATCACATCATTCTCATTTGTGGATGAAATTACTAATAGGAAAGTCAAAATACTTTTTTTCCCAAAGGAACACAGTGACAGATTTACTCTTTAAATCTGCATTAAAATTCTGAATTACTTCTTTCGTTAATAATATTAAATTGTTCTTTAAGGGTACTTAAATGTCCTTTATCAAAGTTTTCGAGGGAATGTTCTTTCCTGTTTGGAAGAGGAAAAAATACGGCTGTTTTCTGCTGGGTATGAATTAGCCTGTAAGATGTGCTCTTTGATGATGATGTTTAATGTTATTATTAATGATCAGAAAGCCTTCTCACAGCAGGTGTATCTCAAACTGCTCAACGTCACCGGAACTGCTGGCTAAGAAGATGACACAGAATGCCTGTCCAATTTTATGCCTTAAAATGAAAGGAATGAGTGTTGACAAAAATGAGGGGAACGGAGTCTTTCTGAGAAAGGGCTATCTATTTTGCCATTGATGTACCATAAACGAGTCCATCCCAGAATTTTTGCATCAGTTACAGATAAAAAAATTTTAAATGGGGAGGGACCAATCTTTATTAAGTAACTTCCATCAGCAAACACTATACTATTCCTTTACGTTAATGGCTCATTTAACCTTTCTAACAACCTTCATAAGTAGGAATTATGATCCAAGTCTCAGAAATGTTAAGGAATTTGCCCTAAGTATCACAACTAGTCCATGCTAGAGCCAAGCTTTAAACTTGTCTGCTGGTCCCAAAGCCTGCAATCTTCCTACAGCACTGGCCCCCAGGAAGATGCTTATAAATCCAAAATCCTCACAGAATTGCAAGTTAGAATAAAGCAACAAATTCTAAGACTATGAAAGTTCCTTAAGAAAATGTGAGTTTCTTTGAACCAAGAAAGCACAGTTAATCACTTTACCTTTAATTCCAAAGCTTCTGAGAGCAATTTCTGGGCATTTTTCCTAAACATCTCAGTTTTGGGATCACTCCGGACTTCAATAGAAGGTCTATCCAAATGTTCTTCCATGAAAGTTCTCCACTCAGTGTAAACTTCTTTGGCAAGACAAGCCACTTCTAAGTCTGAGTGTTCCCGCATCTTGTTCACAGTATGACCTAAAGGCAGAGAAGAGAAACCAAAGGAAAGACTGTCTTCTGGGAAGTACAAGACTAGATGGACTGAAGTGTGGCACTTAGAAAGTCATTCACAACCTAAAGGAGGTTAAGGCTCTCGTGCAAAGGAAGACACATTTCAGGAAGGTGGCTGGGATAACAAAATAATCACTGAAGAGGTTCACTGGACTAGTCAATAAAATAAATCATAAAGTGCAAGCATGATCAATAGACACTTTAAAAAGAACAACCACTATATATGGCATTAATGGTTTAATACAAAAATTACCCCCAAAAAAGAACATTTATCTTGCCTTTTGGAGATTATATATATACTGTATCCAAGATAAGCAAATCGCCCTACTTATTGAGAGGATGTTGGAATGTTCTTTATTCAGCTAATCAATGTGAAAAGATTGACAGAAATGGAAAATCACCGGAGGGAGCGGGGAGGGAGGGGGAAAAATGAGGACCTAATGTCAGGGGTTTAAATGGAGAGAAAATGTTTTGAGAAACGATGTACAAATGCGCTTTACACAATTGATGTGTGTATGGAGTGGGATAACAGTTGTATGAGCCCCTAATAAAATGCTAAAAAAAAAGAAAAAAAGAAATGGAAAATCACCATCTAGCAGCCACTGATGGAATAATTCCCTTTGGCAGTAATCATCAGTAGATGAGCTCAATTGATGAGGAAACGGAATGGAGGGAATGAGCTGTCATTGCTTAAATCCACTGACCAACTTCATATCCTTAAAATATAGGTCAGTACTTCATAGTCTTACCTATGCAGTAGACTTGTACAGGGTACCCAAATAAAAGATGCACCCCAATTCAACTTCTCATTCACAGCTAGCTTCCACTTTACAGGAACGACAAACAATTAAGGAATAATGTTGAGTATAACGAAACAAACAGGCAATCTAGAATGTGGGGCATCCCATAGGAAAATAGACATGGTTTCTTCAATACTCAATAATGTAAATGAGCAGCGGGGGGTTAGGGCTAGGGATTGTTACCGAAAAATGAAAGTCTTTTTTTTTCACCTTTAACTTTATTTTATTTATTTATTTTTTAAATCATTTTATTAGGGGCTCATACAACTCTTATCACAATCCATACACACATCAATTGTGTAAAGCACATTTGTACATTCATTGCCCTCATCATTCTCAAAACATTTCCTCTCCACTAAAACCCCTGGCATTAGGTCCTCATTTTTCCCCTCCCTCCCCGCTCCCCCCAAATGAAAGTCATATAAGTCTAAACAATCAAATGTGATGTGTAATTCAAATTTTGATTTGAACAAACTGTTAGAAGATATTGTGAGATAAGCAAGAAACATTCATTAATATGTACTGGATATTAAATTATACCAAGAAATTAATGTTCATTTAGCTAAAAATGATAATGGAATTGTAGTTATATAAGGAAATATTCCTATTTTTATAGATGAGTATTCAAGTATGTAGACCTGAAATGCAATGAGGCCTGGGTTTCTGCCTTAAAATACTTTAGTAATGAAAAAAAAAAAAAAGGGCGGGAGGGGCATTTAGAGAGATAAAGAAAATCTGGTAAACTATTAATAGTTATTAAATCTGGGTAAAGGGAATATGGCTGTTTGCTATAGCTTTTTTTTCTTCATAGTTCTATGGGCATATAATTCATGTATCATACAGTCCAATGGTTTAATTAAAGAGTTGTGCAATCATCACCACAATCAATTATAGAACTTTTTTTTTTCATTCTTGTACCCATTAATATTAGCTTCCCATTACCCCCAACCTCCCCTGCCATCATCCTAAGGAATTTTTAACTTACGGTCTCGATGGATTTCTAATGTTGGATTTCATATCAAGAAAATCATGTAAAAAAAAAAAATCCCAAGAACAAAATAAAATACAGAAAAACCTCAATCCAAAAGAAAGCAGAATAGAAACTAGAACAAATTAAAAATGGGTCAAAAGATAAAATAGATGACAATATGTTAAATTCTAACCTAACTATATCTGTATTAATGCACTCTGCTTGAGAGTAAAACTATTCACATCCCTAGTCAATGGCTTGAGGGAGTTCAGTGGAAGCTTAATCTGCACAGGGACTCTGCAAATGAATTTTGGGCTTCCACTGTTATCCACAGTCTTCTGCAAAATGGGCACTCAAAACTTAAACTCTAATACAATTCCCTCCTCTGATCTTGGATTTTATTATTTACAATTTTTGGATCACACAGGCTGGTGTGCTCCTTCTGTGTGGACTTAGCTGCTTGTTTTAAGACAAGTCTTTAAGATCCCAGACATTATTTGTGCTGATAGTTAGGAACCATCTGATTTTTTTTACCTTACTTTGCTATAGCACCCATATCTTCAGTGATCACTTCATGAGGTCAAGTATTTTTTTTGGAGGGGGATTTTAAGTATTTTTATGTTTAAGATTTTCAAAATAAAAATTTTCAAGTGAGAAACGATGTACAAATGCGCTTTACACAATTGATGTGTGTATGGATTGGGATAACAGTTGTATGAGCCCCTAATAAAATGTTTTAAAAAAAAATTTCAAGTGGAAGTATCAAAAGAATCAATGCACAAAAGCACTTTGATAAAAACAAATACCTAGAAAAGCCAAAGAAATCAACAAAACACTATAATTAAATGTTCAAAAAGTGGGAAAATATTAGATTTTTAAAAATCAATAGTTTTCTTACGTCAGAAAATAATCAGTTAGAATACTATCCTATTTAAGACACTAATAGAACATGAACTACTGAATTCATTCCCAATGGGGGATGTGTAAGTACAAATGAGTACTATTTACATCCCAGTATTTCCCTCCTTAGTAGCTCGGGAGCCTTTTCTCCATCTCTTGCCTTAGGGTTAAATCTTTCCATGTTTCCAATGGCCTCCTGACTGGCCTTGATGCCTAAGTTTGATACCTTTGTCTGCCACTTTCCAGACTATAGCTAGAGTAGTCATTTAAAAAAAAATTAGCTTTATCGTTTTTTTCATTTAGAGACTTTTTTTTTCACCTAAAACATAAATCTACTTCACTCCTCCATTTAGATCCTTCAGTTCTATACCTTGTCACACAAGTGCCTCACTCCCACCAACGTCTTGGGTTCATTCCTGACGACTGTAAGCCTCTTATCCTATCTTTCAGCTACTTGCAGCGATGACTAGCCTCTAGCTAAATGTAGCTCTTAAAATACGTACAGTTTTCCCTTGCTTCTTTACTTTTGAACATTCTGTCTACCTACAATATTTTTTTCTTCGCTCTTTACCGGGTTAACTTTAGTCCGCCTTTAAGACTCAGCTTTGCAATCCCCTCCTCCAGGAAGTTTTCCTTCATATCCAGGGTCTTGGTTGAGTGCCTCTCCTCTGTGCTGCCACCAGAATAATAAAAACGCTTACTTGTAATTGTTTGATCAGTTCTCTCTCTTGCCACCAGGGCAAGCCCCTTGAGGCACACGGCTGTAATACGTCCATCTTTGGGTCTCCAGCAGTGAGTACAGTGGCAAGAAGTGGGGTGGGGGCAAGCAGGTTGCTAATAAATGTTGGTTAATTGAGACAGTTACAACACAGGTTTTATTAAAATACGCAACAACCACCGAATAAAAGGGACAAATATACAACACTTGTCCCTTGGACTGGTCAGCACAAAGCTGCCAACTGACGAGAAGATTTAATGCAATGGCAAGGGAAACAAAACCTCTATAGGGTTTTTATTAGGCATATAACCAAGTATGTCTAGATTCACTGTAGAAAAATACAAACCATCAAGAGTAATATATGTAATACTACACTGAAAAAGAGGAGTTATGAAGTGCAACTAGTCTTATAAGACATATACTAGAATATAATATAAAGCAACCATAGTCCAAGGGATATGGTCTGGGACCATGAACAAATAGATGGGTGGATCCATGGTGTAAGGAATGAAGCTCAGAAACAGACCTGTTACACGTAAGAATTTAATATAACTAAAGTGCCATTATTAAAGAAAAAGAAGGGAAATAATCAAATGTGAGAAAATGGCCAAAACATTTCGAGAATTTCTCAGATTATGCCATTTGCATAATAATCAACATGCTTGGTTCATTTATGCTATACACATTGACCAAAGACCTGCTATTTGTGCTAGGCCAGTGGTTCTCAACCTGAGAGTCGCGACCCCTTTGGGGGTCAAATGACTCTTTCACAGGAGTCGCCTAAGAACATTGGAAAACACATATTTCTGATGGTCTTAGGAACACAGACAGCGCTCCTCTATCCATCTCCAGGCGGGTCCACCCACATGCAGATATGCCCAGCTATGAGTACCCAACCCATGCTATACCATGCTTCAAGACAAAATTTCATTTATTTGTCATTAGAAATAAATATCTCACAATATATAAGTACATATTGTTTTTGTGATGAATCACTATGCTTTTAATTATGTTCAATTTGTAACAATGAAAATAGATCCTGCATATCAGATATTTACATGACGATGCATAACGGTAGCAAAATTATAGTTATAAAGTAGCAATGAAGATAATTCAATGACTGGGGGTCTCCACCACATGAGGAATTGTATTAAAGGGTCATGGCATGCGGAAGGTTGAGAATCACTGTGCTAGGCAGTCGTCCTGCAGGGCAGAACAAATCCTGTCCTTGAAAAGGCCCCAAGAGGGAAAAGGATACCATAATATTACTTGTCTATCTAATCTCTCTGCTTCTCCCCCTTGACCGGGATTTGGGTAAAAGTTTATAGAGCAAATTGGTTTTCCATTCAACAATTTATACCCTTGGCTTTGTGATATTCACTGCCGTCCCCACTTCCTCACCAAGTTCCCTGGTTCCATTAGAAGTCCTTCTTTCCTATCCCTTCCAGCCTCCTGACCTTTATCCCGGGGCAATGCTGCCTTTGATCCTGTATGGTTGATTGTTCTCAGGAATGTGCGCCTTCCTGGTGTTACTGTTCACTTATTGTTCACCTTACACTACCATTTGGCTGAAAGTTGGAGGTGTGTGTGTGTGTGTGTGTGTGTGTGTGTGTGTGTGTGTGTGTGTGTCTTCCTGGTGTTACTGTTCACTTATTGTTCACCTTACACTACCGTTGGC
>NW_022104341.1:73431251-73433609 GCF_000313985.2 Echinops telfairi
TGAGCATCATAGAATGCCAATTTAATAGAAGAAAGTATTCTTGCATTGAGGGAGTACTTGAGTGGAGGCCCAATGGGGACTGTGTATTTTTATATAATCTGGTTGGGTGGCTCAACGCATAGGTGACCTCCACTTTCTTTCGTTTGTTCTCTACACTAGCCTTTTCTCTCTTCACGAAGCATAATATTGACCCAGCTTTACGTGTAAAATGAAGATCCAAAAGTCCCCCCAAAACCAAGTTCCCCTCCTTGTCCCACCTGGTAGACCGTTTCTGTCCTGACCTGCCTTGGCCTCTCTGTGGCATCTGGCATTGCTGCCTTCCCCCTTTGGGATTCACTCTGAAATATTCTTTCTCTTGTTTTTTGAGACAACCCTTATTACTGGTTCCCTTCTTCCTTTTCCTCCTCGTTTCCTGATTGCTCATACTTTTCCTAACCTTTAATGATCTGTGAACACTTAGCCTCTTCTTTGTCTTCTCCACCTGCCTTCTTTGATTAATCTTAGGCACCCCTCGGGTCCAACTACTGCCTGCAAACATTTTGCCTCCCCAAAATATACCACGAGCCTGAAGGTTTCCACTGAGCAGAAGACCCAAATATCAAGCTCCCTACTACACATCTCTACCTGCTCCTCCTGCAAACGTCTCTAACTGCACAGCTCTGAACCAAGGGAGGAAGTCCTCATCACGCCCGCAGGGCCTCCTGCTCTTGTGTTTGTCTCCCAAGGACACTGTGCTCCAACCGTCTCTCTCATTCTCATGTCCATTCAGCCATCCCAAGGCTTACACATCCACCTCCTGATGTTGTCTGTGTCCTTTTCTTCCTCCCTGCTGCCCTCAGCACCGCCCCCTGTGCCTACTGCAGGGGTTACCAACCCATTTCCGCACCTGGCCTTCCCCAAGGTATCCTCCATACTGAAGCAAGAAAAACGAAAAACCAACTTACTGCCAAGGAGTCGAGTTGACGCACAGAAGTCACTCTCCAACTCAGTTTGATCCCAGTGCTCCCCTGCCACAAACCTTCCATGGTCCTGTGCTATTGTCAGCTGCAGTTGGTGTGAGCATTTTCTTAGTATTCAGGCTCTGAAGAATGCGGAACCGCTCAGGCCTTACCTCTCACCATGCCACACTCTCTTCCACTTCTCTCCGCAGCCTCCTACCCTTTGCCTCCGTGGTCTAAGTTCTAACCACCCAGAGCAGCTTGCCTGCCCCTGTCTTGGGGCAGGCTCTCTGGCCTTTTCGCTTTCCTGAACCTTAGCTCACGTGTTCCTTCTGTCTAGAATGTTTAAATGCCCATTTCCCTTTTAACTGTAGACATCCTGAGGGCAGAATCTATCCTTTCTTCCATGTTATATTCCCTGCCCAAAGCAATAAGTGCCTAGCACTGTCTTCCTGGTGTTACTGTTCACTTATTGTTCACCTTACACTACCGTTGGCTGAAAGTTGGAGGGTGTGTGTGTGTGTGTGTAACTATCATTTAATGAACTTTCACCCAGCCTTTCTGCGGACCAGAGGAACAAGGCTCCACAGACTTGTTGCACGGAGGAGGAGAAGGAGAAGGAAGAATGCGTGCTTCTTTGAAAATGGCTCAAGGTGCCTCCTAGCTGGCAACACTTACAGAGAAATGCTTTAAACACACATCACTTCAAAGTTGAAATTGGATGCTTTCTCTTTCAGGACAGAGTCCCCATATCCTGGAGATGCTTCCTTCAGCAAACCATTTTTTGTGCTATTGGTCACTGCTGTAAAGAACTGGAATGACAAAGGTAAACAAGATGCCGCAGGGCCTCAGAGACCTAAACTCAGGCCATTTACCATTTTTACCGAGCACCTACTTTATGCTTGCTTGGCGTCGAGAGGGTACAAAGGTAAGACACAGACTTGGGAATCTAACTACCAAATGTAACCTGCCATAGTGTGAGCAAAATATATATGCACCAAGATACTCACTGCAGCATTCTTTATGATAGGGAAAACTAGAAATAACGTACATGCTCATCAATAAGGGTCCAATCGGTTCAATAAATTAAGAGTCCATTTAAACCCTACTTTGCAGGCGTTAACGACAGGAATGGTCCTACCTGCAGGAGCATGGAACAACAATCGCTTTATTCAGTTAAGGGAAAAAAGCAGATTCTTGCAGCGAGCAAATATTTATTTTTAAAATTAGGAATCAATGTTTATTTTTTAAATCATACAACAACGTAGAGGAAAAAGCCTAAAACGTTTTCGGTAAAATTACTAACCGAGGTGTCTTTGTACAGTGGGACTGTGCATTTTTTTAAAATCATTTTATTAGGGGCTCATACAACTCTTATCACAATCCATACACACATCAATTGTGTAAAGCGCATTTGTAC
>NW_022104341.1:73433709-73454827 GCF_000313985.2 Echinops telfairi
GGGGAGTGCAGAGTGGAGACCCAAAGCCCATCTGTAGGCAATTGGACATCCCCTTACAGAAGGGTCTCGGGGAGGAGACGAGCCAGTCAGGGTGCGTGCAGGGTAGCAGCAATGAAACATACATCTTTCCTCTAGTTCCTAAATGCTTCCTCTCCACCCTCCACCTCACCCCCCACACTATCATGATCCTAATTCTACCTTACAAATCTGGGTAGACCAGAGGATGGATGTACACTGGTACAGATAGGAACTGGAAACACAGGGAATCCAGGAAAGATGATCCCTTCAGGACGAGGGGTGAGAGTAGCGATACCAGGAGGGTGGGGTGGAAAGGGGGAACCGATTACAAGGATCTACACATAACCTCCTCCCTGGGGGATGGACAACAGAAAAGTGGGTGGGGTGAAGGGAGACGTCGGACAGTGTAAGATATGACAAAATAATAATTTATAAATTATCAAAGGTTCGTGAGAGAGGAGAAGCCGGGAGGGGAGAAATGAGGAGCTGATGGCAGGGGCTCAGGTGGAGAGTGGATGGTTTGAGAATGATGAATGCAATGAATGTACAAATGTGCTTGACACAATTGATGTATGGATTGTGATAAAAGTTGTATGAGCCCCCAATAAAATGATTTAAAAAATCACATTTGGCCTTCAAGTTGGTTTTATATTCACCCTTGACTATGGGTGTAGTTCATTGAGAAAAAGCACACCATTATAAACACAGTCTTGTCACAGTTCTATCAAAAACGAAATCCAAGACAGTGGAAGAATGAAGTGCTTCTGATTTTTACTCACAGCCGAGTCTTCTTCCTGCTTTATGTGAATCACCTCATTCAATGCTTAAACAACGAGTGAACTACTATGATAATATCTCTTTCTAAGTGAGGAAAATGAAGCTTAACAAAGCAACTTGCCCAGGTCTCGCAGTTACCCAGTGTGGAAGCCTGGATTTAGACACAAGCAGCCCGACTCCAGAGCCCGCACACTGGGTCCTTCCTGGGACGCGCTCTACTTCTGTGTTACGAGCGGCTGGCACACAGGCAATGTTCAGTAGCACGGGGCTGAGCTGAGCTGTTCCCGGAGGAGACGCGCACAGGCCCTGGGAGGCAGCCGCAGGGCAGGACGTGTCGGCTCTGTGGCTCAGGCAGGGCAGTCTCTCCCCCAGGAGTCCCACCTGCCCTGCTCTCGAGCTGTCGACCCCAGGACAACAGGCCAGGAGAGGCAGGGCTGTTGGAAAGCCCGCTCAGAGCGCGAGAGAGGAATCTCCAAAGGAAAGCGGAGGAAGCGAAGGCATTCAGATCTGGGGCAGGAAGGGAGACCAGGTGTCTGGGAAATCCCTTTCTAGAAAAAACATAAGGCCGACTCATACACTGAGACCACAAATGGAAGTTCCTGGTGCTAATCATAATTGTCGTTAGGATGATCATATCCTGCATTCCATTAACCCCCCAAACAGCTCTACCAGGTTGTGATGTAAGTTCCGACTCCTGGCACCCACATGGAGCACCGCTGGGTCCGGCGCCATCCTCACCACCTTTGCTGGGCTGAGCCCACGGGCAGCCTCCGTGTCAATCCACGTCGCCTCTGCTGCTGACCTTCCACTTTACCAACCATGACGTTGTCCTCCTGCAGGGACTGGTCCCTCCCGACGACGGGTGGCAATACTAGTAGGACACTCCCTTTTACAGGTAAAAAAACTGGAGGTAGGTGCTGCGGGTTAAGCAACTTGCGGGAAGCAAGAGCAAGTTTTAAGTTGACGTTGCCTGCCTACCAGAGTTGTGTTTTCCCCCCTGGACTGTAGTGCCCCTGGCCACCACACAGTCCTGCCGCCTCAGGATGCAGCGGAGGAAGAAAGAAAAAAAAAAAGGAAAGGAGACTCCGTGCCGCTTTCCCAAGGTCACAGGCTGGTCAGTAGCTACATTAAAGAAGTTAATGATCTGCAAAGAGTCATTCTCTGTACCATGAAGTTTCTATTTTAAAGTAAGCAGAGCCTCTGGCTAGGCTTCTGAGCGGAGTCAAAAGCCCTGGGTTGAAGCAGGGGGTTAGGGACCAGCTAACGTCTTTCAACTCCTTGAGCAAACAGTAGTGAAGGCTTGGTGGGCATCGGGCCCTGGGCATGGCCTTGGGAGGGGACGCTTAGGGAGACCCTGCCCTGCACTCAGAGGCTTTGCTGTCCCAGGCCGTGGAGTTGGTTGTGACCCACGGCGGCCTGTGCACAGCAGAACACCGGCCAGCCCTGCGCCCCCCCACTCACGTTTTCCAGGCCTGAGCCCGCCCACGGATGCAGCTACTGTGTCCATCCATCTTGCCAAGTCTTCCTCTTTTTCGCTGCCCCTCCACTCTACCAACATACTGTCCTTCTGAAGGGACTGGCCCGGAGGTAGTTCCAGGTACAGGGGGAGGCCCCTAAACAAACACCCTCCAGCATTCCGGAGGCTAAGAGAGCGCCCAGGAGAAGCCCCACAGGGGACCGAAAGGCCAGCGGAGTGAGTGCAGCTGGGAAAGGGCCCAGGAAACACCACGAAAAGACAATTCATTGTCTCAGTCTTCAAAATGACTCGCGCAGAGAGCAGCGGCACCCACAGTCGATTGAACAGGGTACAGAACTCTAAACAGCAAGGCATAACGCGAGGGCTATGGTGGCATAGCGGTATGTGTTGGGCTGTGATCCACAGTTCGAAACCACCAGTTGCTCCGAAGCAGAAAGATGAGGCTTTCTTCTGACAGGGGCAGTTCTACCTTGTCCTATAGGGTCACTAATAGTGAGCTGAGTTGGCAGACAAACTAACAGTTTTCACCCCTCCCCTGCCCTTCACCCCCTCAAGATGTCTAGAACCTGTGAGTATTATGTTACCTTAATGGCTAGGTAAGGGTCTTTGTATATGTGGTTAAGGTTAAGGGTCTTGGGATGGCGGGAAATAGCCTCGACTATCCAGGTGTGTCCAATCTAATCTTATGAGTTCTCAATAGTGGTTGACGAGGCAGAGAAGCGAATCAGAGAGATGCAATGTGAGGAGAACTTGGTCCATCATTGCTAGCTTGGACTATGGTGGAAGGAGGCCATAAGCCAAGGAGCCCAGGTGGCTTCAAGAAGCTGAGAAAGGGACAGAGATGAGTCTTCCCTAGTCTCCTGAGAGGTACAGAACCCTGCTAATAGCTCATTTTAGTCCAGTGGGATGGGATTTCTGACCGACAGAACTGTAAGAGAATCAATGTGTGTTGTTTTCAGCCACTAAGACTGCAGTAATTTGGCATGGTAGCAGTAGAAAATGAATACAGGACCTACATGGAAATCTATTGGGCGATGAGACTAAATGGCTGTTTGAAAGGCCTTTCCCACTATTTTATCCTGTGCCCACGGGCGAGTCAAATCTCAAGCTCTTTGACTGGACTGACTGATTCACTCACTCACTCACTCAGTGATTCCTTTATTCAGCCAACAAACATTTTTAGTTTCAGCGAGGTCTTGAAGGATAAGTAAGAGCTTGCTATAGGTAAAAGGACATCTTTAGTTTTCAGAAGGTGGCATAGCATAGTGTCTTTGGTCATCTAACCTGGGACAAGTTACTGTCAATACTCAGCCTCATTTGTAAAATGGAGAAAATAACATTGGCAGTATGGAATTGTGACGTGGAGCCAATGAGGTCACAGGGGTGAAGGTACACTTTGTTTAAGTGTAAGTGTTAGGTTGCTGTGATTGATCAATTCCAATCAAAAACAAGGCATCTCTAAAATCAAATGCCTATGACTGATAAAACGTTTCCCCAAATCTATAGATGCATATGCACATACATAGAGTATTGCCAAAGTGGGATGTGCGCTCACCAGGTTGGTAGTGCAAGGCCGACCTGCCTCCACCGCTTCACCAGTCCATATGCCTACTGGTTCCCTCAGTAAAGGCACTTCCTTGGCGAGGTCCCACAATTGCGAGGTCTAAAGGCTCAGCCAGAACATCCCAGACCACTTGAGACCACACCCTCCTTGGCCTTCATGCCACTGTACTGCCCCAGCCCTTGTCTGTCTCCACCTTCCTTAGCGAGCCTTCCTCCGCCTCCCACTTCCCCGTCATATGTATCCTCCTAAGGTAAGGTGACCAGATTTAAAGCGGGACACATTGACTGGGGGTGGGGGGTGGGGAGGGTGTTCTTGATTAAAAATTTGGTCTATATGGACCACGTAGACCGTTCCCTAGCTTGTCGTACATTCTTTCCAAAAATCAGGACTTTTTTAAAACGCCAAAAATCAGGACTGTCCCACCAAAAGCAGGACGTCTGGTCTCCTTACCCTAAGGCCAGGCTTTTGGTCCTCAAATCTTCTCCTTCCCTCAGAAGTCATCCAATCAGGTGATGTTAAGCAAACGCTTTTTGGCAAATGAGTTCCTAATAGGTATTCTAGCCTAACTTGTCTTGAGCTTTAACTCTATGTGTACGACTGCTTACTGGATATTTCCACCAAGAGAGGTTATGTCAGAACAAAATGCTCGGAATGTTGACGAAAACGGGATACCAGGAGAAAACTCTAATTTGGGGTACCTAAGGAAAAAGACACTATATATTGATCTAAAAGAAGTGAGCCTAAGCAGATAGAACCCATACGGTGGCCCAACAGAGGTCCATCTGGCTGGAGCCCAGGGCACAATGGCAGGCTACTAACCAGGAAGGAACAATGCCCCTGAGACTGGAGTTCTCCTCACAGCTCTGAGGTTAACCATTAGGTTGCCCTAGGGGAGCCATTTCCTCTCGTCAAGTCTCAGTCTCCTTGTTTCTAAATTAGGAGAGCTCAGTGGATTTCTAAGGGTTTAAGACACTGACAGTCACAGAACTCATAGTTATGGAAATGGAGCACACACAGACAATTCACACACACACACACACACGCAGTACCAATAAACACATGGACAAAAACTCAACCTATGCAGCAAATGAAAACAAAATGCAATTTCTACCTATTGAATCAGTAAGATTTTAAGAGAGTGGTCATGATAGAAATTGGAGCAACCCTTTCAAAACTCTAAAATTAAAAACTGGATCTGGACAGATGTGAATTCAACAGTCACGGTATGAAGGTCTCGTGAAACCGGAGCTGGGTCCAAAAGCAGCGGACTGGGCTGGAGGAGGACGCGCCCCGCCGGAGGACGGGGGTCAAGCAGGGAAGGGAGAGTACGCAGGGGACACGGGACACACACGGCGGGAATGCACCTTCTTGTCCTTGTTCATTCACCAGTTGAGTATTTCCTGAGCCCCCGCTGGGCATCCCACTAACGCTGGAAGTATATTTTGTGAATAAAATAGATGCGGTCCCTGCTGACAGGAAGTACAGTGCAGTACATAAAAAAATAGAGAAGGAAGCAATCAAATAAGAAATTACAAACTGAGATAAGGGCTGTGAAGAAAAGACACGTTTCAAACATCGATTCGGAATGGGCAACTAGACCAGTGCCCTGTATGGTCAACTTCAGAGAGAATACTCCTTGGACTCAGGTTCATAGCTCTGGGGAGGTGAACTATGGGCAGGATGAGATCCCCGGAGCTCTGACTGAGAAGACTAGAGGTTGTGGGAGAAGCTGGGGTGGGAAGGATTTAATGAAGGTGTGGGAGGGGAGGAAGTGGGGGTTGTGAGCAACAATTTTTATTATGTTTTAATTGGCATATACTTCACATATCATACAATTTAATTATTCAATTGTATTAAGAAGAGTTGTACAATCAGAATGTTTTCTACTTGTGTTGCTGTTAGCTCTGCATCCCCCCAAACCTCTCCGTATTCCTGTGGATAATTACCAATCCAGCTACCATGGGCTCTCTAGATCTACCTATCCTGGATTTCAGATACGGAAAATCATTCAAAACACGAAGCGGAAGTAAACAAGCAAAAAACCTAGCAACAATGACTGGACAGTGAAGAAAAACCTCAAACGAGAAGAAAGCAGAAAATATTCAAACCTGAGACTTTCAAATGGTCTAAAAGGGAGATTAAATGAGAAGGTATTGCATCTTAACCTACAATGCTCTTTGTCTGACACCAAGGCTGCTCACATCCCTGGACCACGGTCAGAGGGGATTCACCAGAGGCTTCATACATGTGGGGACCCTGCACATGATTTTGGGCTTCCACTGTGTTCACAGGCGTGCGCACATCAGGTGTTCTTAAGTTCTGATAACCATTCCCTTCTTCAGATTTGAATTTTATTATTTACAATCCTTGGCTCACACAGGTTGGTGGGCTTCTTGGTGTATCTGAGTCCACATGGCTCACTTGGATGGCTGCTTGTTCTAATACAAGCCTTGAAGATCCCAGATGCTCTTCTTCCTGATAGTGGGGCACCATCTGGGCTGCTCACCACTTTGCTGCAGCACCGCATCTTCAGTGTTCTCTCCATGAGGGTAAGTATCAAGCAGGCCCACGTCGTGAGAACTGACCACTCAGACTGGCATGAAGTCGGAGCCCCAATTCCATTCATATATCTATGGCTTATGTATGTCTCTGGTTCATTTCAGAGACATGGTTTTCACTCCATGACCGAGAAGTTTATCAATCACCCTCCTGGGGCATAAGGTCATTCTATTGACCATGTCACTAATTTAGCCAGGCGTAGAGAATTTGAAACACTGCGGAGAAAAAGACGTTATGCGAGGCTAGGGCGGCTTCAGACCGCAAGGCATGAACTGTTGACTTGCACAGATTAAACACCACAGGGACTAGACCATCAGGACACGAACAACGGGGCTGGTGATAGGGCCAAACTTCCAATAACACTCATTCACAAAAGCCGAGCCATGCCAACCAAACACAGATCACGAGAAAGCAAGAACATTAAACTGGTGACTATGCGGTAGACCTGGGCCACCATGAGTGGCAATTACTTTTTAAAGAAATTGGGCCAGGAAAGGAAGGAGTCTAAAAGAGTGACAGGGCATGGGGGTATGTGCGGATGCTTGCAGCAGAATGAGCCCATGGGGAACCACACTGTGAGAAGCACCCAGGCTGTCCCCCTTCTCACCTCCGGTCCAGCCTTGCTCTGGAAATTGGGCCCATTCTCCCTGGTGAGGCCTCGGCGGTGCTCTTTCTTCCCCAGGTCCCTCAGTGTCCCTGCCGTCACCAGGTCTCACAGTGACCGGAACCGGAACTCGTCCTCCTGGCTCACTTCCTCACCTCCTGCAGCTTTTGCCCCAGTGCCACTCTCTTAATGAGGCCCGCTCCGGCCCTCCCCCATAGCGCCACTCACCATCCCTCTCAACCTGCTTAACGAGCTTTCTCCCACCGCTCTTATTATCTTAGAAAATACTACACCATTTTCTTATTATGTTTCTTCTTTACTGCCTGTCTCCCTCACTACAATGACGGTCTCCCTCACACGGGTAGGGCTTTTTATCTGTTTTGATTACAGGCAGCTGGCACAGAGCCTGGCACGTGGCAGGTATTCAATAAATATGGGTTCAATGAATGTCTGAATGACTCCTATCTGTTCCCTCATTCTCCAGTGGTACCCTTTTCCTATACATTCTCTTGGCCACTGAAAACCGACCACATTACTCTCTAGTTTAAACACATGAAGTGGTTCCAATGGCAGTCCCACCCCCATCCCCAAATGGGAAGTGCTCATAGGTTGCTGAAGAAGAAAATAAACTCCAGATCCTACTGGCCAGTTTTTAAGTGCCTTTATCATCAGGCCCCCCTCTACCCACCTTTCACCCCAGCCATGCATCCCAGCCCGGCTGTGCCCAGGCTTTGGTTCAAGCCTTTGGTCCTTTCCGTCTTTGCCCACAGTGAGCAGGATCCCATTTGGACCTGGCGAAATTCCATTTCCCTGATAAAAACCCTTCCCAATGCACACAAGCAGAACCAGCCGCCCTCTCCCTTGTAGTCCTACTACAGTCTTCTGCACACAGCTACAAAGCGAGCTCCTTCCAAACACAACCCAGGCCCGTGGGAGGTGCTCAGTGCGTGGTGAATGAATGAAATGAATGAATCGAGGATGACAGAAACATGGGTGGGGGCGATGATCTAGGGTTCTTGCTACTCCTAATCTCCATTTTGCTCATCAAGTCTTAACATGTTCAGATCCTCACTGCCATCTTTCTCCTGTACTGTTACTACCTCTCGTCCTATTGAATGCTAGCACTCAAACGTAGTTTGATTTGCTCTCATCTTAAAATCAGCAGTTCCTTCAATCTCCCCCCCTTCTCCCATTTCTTGATAATACAAAACTTCTTACAGGAGCCGTTTTCAGGTTCATTCCCATACTCCCCTTACTCCTTAAGCTTCTGACCCTAACCTGGCCTTTAGAACTGTCCTTACCAAGCTCCTCAATGACATTCCTTTGCAAAAGTCAATATGCAATTTTTAGACTTACCTCACTTGGCCTTTTGGCAGCCCTAGACACAGCTGACTCATCTCTAGCCACCATCCTTCCTCTTCCATGATAACATTCTCTCTCGCTCCCTTTTCGTGCTGTCTTCAGAGGCTTATTAACTATGGATGGGCTTCGAGATGCTGAACTTGGCTCTTTGCTTTTCTTATAAATTCTCTCAGGGCAAGCTTATTTCCAACCTTCTATTTCTAGCTATATGCTGAGGGTGACTGATTCTGTACTTACCGTCTCGGCGAGGAGCCTTGGTGGCATGGGGATTCTACACTGAGCGCCTAACTGCAAGTCTGGCAGTCGGACCCCACCAGGTTCTCTGCTAGGGAGACTGACAGCCTTGGAAATCACAGGGCAGTTCCACCCTGTCCTATAGGGTCACCGAGGCAGCACTGGCTCAGGGCAACGATTGGGTGGTAAGAGAACAGCGTGGGGCTCCTTAGGAGGTGAGTCTAGGGCTCCAGATCAGGTGGTCCCTGACGCCAAACAGAAACAAAAGAAAGAGCAAATTCTGTTTGGAGGGAAGCACATCACTTCAGCTGCACAACATGTTTTTTGATTACAATCAAATACTGAGCTCACAATAAAATAAAACATCAGCCAGCATATGGGAAGGCAAGCCTGACAAAGGTCAGCAGAAACGATGAACAACAGCTTTCGACCCCCAAAGACAACAATTTTAGAATTGTCGTGTAAGAAAATAGAACAACTACGCACTAAGTGTTTAAATAAAGAGCATAGAATGTGCAAAGACCATTTAAAAGAAAGAGTGAAGAGGGAAAAAGGGAAACTTCTAAAACTGAAAAATTCATTTTAAAAAATAAAAAAACTCAATGAATGAACCCAACAGCAAATTAAACTTTGACTTTAATGAATGTATCAGACTGATTCACTTAAGAGAGATTTCATGGCGTGTAAAAGAGCTAGCAGTAGAAATTACCCAGAATGCTACACGGCAGGAAATAAAAAGTGTGACAGACAAAGTAAGGGATGTGGAAGACAGAGGTCCAGCGAGCTTCTAACTGCAGGAGGGGGATGGAGAGAGTGAAAAGAAGGGATTTTGAAGATAACGGCTGTCAATTTTCTACAAATGAGCATGAATCTGCAGGATTCTCCTAGGATGCATAATATATCTAGGATAAATAAAAAGACATCATGCAGTAGGAGCCAGCCTATGAGCTAGCCTCTAATGACCCCTACCGCCTGGTGCTTACAGCCTGTGTCGTGGCTTCCCATATTGTCCCAGGCTGATCTGTACCACTGAAAAACACTACAGAAGTGATGGATGGCTGTCGCTCCTGAGATGACATTATGCATGACACGATGGCTCCCATCTTGGTGGTTCTCCTGTGTGGGAGGGCGGGGAAGGCCAGTTGCCATACATGACACACGGTCCTGAGGAGAAGCCTCCGTGACAGGGAGGTAAGGTCTCCTTCTAGTGACCTGCGAGTGAGCCGTTTTAGAAGCAGCTTCTCAAGTCTTGATCACACGACAGCCCTAAATGTTGTAAGCAGAACCACTAAGATAAACTGCTCTTGTATTTCAGACCGTAAGAAAAATTGTGTAGGCTAATAAATATTGCCTTAAGCTGCTAAATTGGGGGGCAGTGTGTTATGCAGCAACAGATAATGAATACATGTGTCCAGCTCAAACAGTTTTGAATGGCTTACAAAAGGCCTTTCATCTGGTCCTACCTGTCTCTCCAGCCTTATTACTTGTCACATACTGTCTCCAGCACATGACTTTCAGACGCACCAAACTACTTTTAGTTTTCAAATGTACCACAGTCGTTTCCACCTCCAGTCCTCTGAACACGCTCACATGATGGGCCCTCTGCCTTACATTCTCCAATAGCCTCGTCTCTACTCACTTGACCGGCTTCCCTCCCATTCACCAGAAAACCCACCGTGTTGCAGGATCACGTCTTGTAAAACTGTCTCTGTCTTTGTCTCTCTGTCTCTGTCTCTCTCTCCAGTAGCTTGCAGGCTCCCTAAGAGACCAGAATACTATCTGCATCCTTCATTACTGTGCTCAAACAGCTCCTAGCACAAACAAGGCACTCAGTAAATATTTGTCCCTTGCAACCTACAGGCTAGGGACGGGCAGGAAGGCTAAAAGGTCGAAGAATGTAAACAGTCTCAGGCAATAATCCAAGCGAAATCTTTAGCATAGCAACTGATGTAACTATAAAGGAATCGTAAAATCCCTGTTTTCCTTATAACCTTGGGTTTAGTCAGGGCTTAAGGTAGGATCAAGACTCAAAAGTTGCATGGTTTCCAGTTCCTTCTAAGCCAGGCCTCCTCGCCGTGGTTTCATTCTAATCTGGAATTGAAACCTCCCAACATCAGACACACCCATTCTGGAAAGCATGTTCACAACTGGACTGCAGGCCAAATAGAGGGGATTTTTACAAAGGGATGATCTCTGTATGCGTTTGTACAGATCTGCATTTGTGTATCATTCCAGCCTATTATGTTGATCTTTTTGACCTGCTCATGTATGGCATTTGTGGGGTGTACCGACATAGGAACTTGTACATACACACATGTATATCTGTGTGTTAACACATTAATCACGAGTACCCTCTACTGGTTGAAATAACATATCTGCTGACATGAATGGTCTTACTGCCCTCTAGTGGCCACAACCTATAAAGATAAAATCCAGCAGCAGATGGGAGACTCTCCTCAGGTACAGGGATAAGGTTTTATGTTCTTTAAGCATCTAATTTTCTCAGATTCTGGCTTATATTACAGGGGTGCAACTCTCAAGACTCTTGGGGGGCCCTCCGGGAATTTCACACGGCTCTTCCCAGCTGTTAGTGCCACTCTGACGCTGCTCCCTCTCCTGCTTCTCAGGAACAAGAGGTCAAGGGGAGGCTGCGAAGGCCGAGGCTGCACAGGGGAGGGCGCAGGCAGCAGCTGTGAAAGATTGCCCTGGGCTCTCTGGGGAGTTGGGAGCAGCTTGCGCAACACATGTTGGTCCTCCCTTGCATATTACTCACAGTTGTGTACTGTACTAAGAAGGCAATTCAACGGAGTCTCTGATTTATCGTTTAAGTGTCTCCACCGTTATAATAGCAAAGGCTACAGTGGCAAATGTTGTTATCGTGGTTTTGAAAACCCACATTTTCCGAGCTTTTTCTACTGGAGACAAAAAGGCATGTCTGGTGCAGGACTGAACTGGCATGCCCCCTCCTCTCAGAAGCCTTCACTCCACTCCCCAGATTTCAATGCTTGCTGTCCACTGCCCCCGCATAGGCCCTGTACAGGTGAGCAAGGTATCCAGGGTCTGGTTGACAGGGTCTTGCTCCAAACTGGCAATCTTTGAGGGCCCTCATTGGTCTCCATGCCTGTATCTTCTCTCAAGCCCTCCGTTCCTTGAGGCCAGGAAATATGGCCCCTCCACTTTTGCACACTCAGCATCCAATACAAGGCCTGGGAAAGAGGAAGGTGCTGCTCAGAACGCTCCCCACGGATCAGGGCCGGTGAGCAGCCCGGGAGGTTTGCACAGACATTGAGCTAGCTCAGAGACGCTCTTGTGGCCATTTGTAAGAGTGAATTCTGTATTTGAAGCTAATACTATCAAAATTTGGGATTTGTCTGTTGAACATGTTTGCTTCGTTTTACCTAGTCATTTTCACTGTACCATTCAAAAGTATTGGCCTGCCACCAATGGAGAATTTTTAAACATGAGTCTTTCACCACAGATACTATTAGACACAATGACATGGTAGGGAGCTTAATGTTTGCACCACCGTGGGGGGTGGGGGGACTGGAAGGAGGCAAGAGACAAAAGAGACACACTTCCCATACAATTCAGAAGGAACATACCTATCCTTGTCGACTTTAACACTTCCCTAGAGGGTATCTTCTTCTTTAGTTCTTGTAAGGCTTCAACTAGATTCTCTTTGGTCTGATCAGGCAGCTCCAACATCGTTTTCCATCTCTTGATGTCTTCTACAACCACAACTCTCTGGGAAAAAGAAAAGGCATTTGGAAAATGGAAATTTTCATTACACAGACATCTATCTGCCTTCACCTGAGCTAATGGGGCTCCTATTGACATCTGAATTATTGATTACAACCTGAACCAAAGCACAGTATGTGGGATGGCCCCAAATGATGGGTAAGTGCTTAAACGCAGGCCCTGCTTACGGCAAATCAGGAAGAGAGGCGCATCTATTAGGAAAACTGCAAGTTTTAATCTCGCCAGTCAGATACCACTGGGCACTTAGCAGTGAGAGGCCCTACAGATGAGAAGAAAAGCAAAAGGATGCTGAGGTGACTCAGCCCCCTAGTTGAGTTCACTTCACTTCAGTCTCTTGATTCACAGGCAAGGAATGAGAGCAGAGGCCATAAAGCGCTACTTATTTCAACAGGAAAAAGCACGCTGCAACAGTGCGCTTCCTAGAGGATGACACTCAACCGCATGTTTGTCTGAAGCATTCCAAAAGACTCCACACCCAAAAGGCAGAGTAATCCACCATTTGTAATGAAGAAATAACAAAAGTTAACGTTTTGCTGTTTCACCCCAAATTTTAAAAAAATAAAAACTCTCCTTACAGCCTTCACCAAAGTCAAAGCCCTCCTCCCCTTTCTAGAAGAAGCTGAGCTGTACCTTTCCTTTAGGGATAAAACTACCGACAATTTAGGAAGCTGGGGATAAGGAAATTCTTTGTACTCCTGCACCTTTCTAACTCATATTAAGATACTTGTTCCTCCGTGACGGCTTACACAGACGTAAAGTTCCCACGCAAGTTTCTACACCGTGCCTGCCTTCTTTCTCCAGTGTGCCGTTGCCTGCCCCCGCCTTCTGTCTCTGCTCTTGAGTAAACGCTGGCCATGCGGTCTCATGCAGATGATAGTTTTACAGGAGCACAGTACTCACACGTACTGCTTAGTTATTTATTTTGATCAATTTGGTAGTTAGCTAAAAGATGACATGATGGAATCGTTCTGATGTAAGGTTTGCAGAGTATCTCCAGGTGAAAGTCTCCGTTTCTACAAGTCCAGTAAGTCTGGAATATTTTAAAATTTAACTTCTGGTTCACATTTTGCTCCCATTCTGTTCCTCATCAGAAAGACCATCATTGGTAGCCGGGCACCATCTAGTTTTGCTAGGCTCGGGGTAGATGTCATGGTTCAAGTAGACTCTTGGTTTTTGAACATGTGGTCTAACTTTTCTATAGTTCTGAAATCATTTCAACAAAGAATATAAAAAATAGACTGGGGACCAAAAAAAAAGGTATTCTAATAATTACTTAAAAATCTTGTCTTAGCAACTGAAAAGTGGGTGAAGGGAGACATCGGGCAGTGAAAGATATGAAAAAATAATAATAATTTATAAATTATCAAAGGTTCGTGAGGGAGGGGGAAAATAAGGAGCTGATAACAAGGGCTCAAATAGAAAGAAAATGTTTTGAGAATGAGGACAACAAATGTGCTTGACACAATGGATGGATGAATGGATTGTGATAAGAGTTGTATGAGCCCCCAATAAAATGATTAAAAAAAAAAAAAAAGAGCAAGACCAAGCAGAGACCCCCCCCAAAAAAAATCTTGTCTCAGACAGCTATTGCCCTGGGATAAAGTTGGCTATGGATGGGAAGAAACCATCAGAGTGCATGCTAGAAGAGGCTCTGAAACTTGCTCTTGAAGGCAGAGTAGCTTAAGCTCATGGAAGAAATGATGAAATAACGAGCTAAACAGAAAATGTCAAGGGGCAGCTCAAGAAGACAAAGCAGAGTATTATAATGAAATGTACAAAGACCTGTGATGAGGAAACCAAAAGGGTGGAACATGCTCATCATGTCTCAAGCTGAAAGAACTGGAGACAAAAACCCAAGCCTGGAGTTGCAATGCTGGAGGATTCTATGGGCAATATATTGAATGATGGAAGAAGCATAAAAAGAAGATCGAAGGAATATACAGCACCACTGTTCCAAAACTAATTGTTCGATGTCCAATCATCTAAAGAGGTAGCATATGATCAAGGGCAAATGATAGTGAAGGAAGAAGCCCAAGCTGCACTACAGGTAGTAACAAAAAACAAGGTTCCAAGAATGGACAGAGACCAATTTAAATAAATTGTTTAACATGTTTCAATAAGCTGATGAAGCACCGGAAGTGCTCATTGGCCTATGTTAAGAAATATGAAGGCAGTTACCGGCCAACTAACTAGAAGAGATCCATATTTATGCCCATTCCAAAGAAAGGCAACCCACAAAAATACTGAAACTACTGAACAAAATTAATACCACATACAGTAAAATTTTGCTGAAGAGAATTCAGAAACGGTTGCAGCAATACACTGACAGGGAGTCAGCAGAAATTCAAGCTGGATTCAGAAGAGGGCATGGCATGAAAGATATTGCTGACATCTGATGGATCTTGGCTGAAAGCAGAGCCTACCAGAAAGATGTTTACTTGTATTTTATTGACTGTGCAAAGGCACTTGATTGGATGGATCTTAACAAAGTACAGATAACACGGAGAAGAATGAAAACTCCAGAACACTTCATGTGCTCATGGTGAACCTGTACAGAGACCAAGAGGCATGAAATAGAACATGGGAATCCTGTGTGGTTTGACATCAGGAAAAGTGTGCATCCAGTGTCCTGTCATCACACTTTTCACTGAGACGCTGGACCGGTGATGGAGAATGTGCCTCAGGACTGGAGGGAGGGCTCATTAGCAACCCGCAGAAACACAAGCGACACAGGCTTGCTGGCTGAAAGGGAGGTGGGCTTGAAGCACTTGCTGATGACGAGCACGATGGTAGCTTCATTAAGGGCTGCAACTCAATGTAAAGAAATATGGAATTGGGCAAATCTGCTGCATGGGACCTTTTTAAAGTGTTGAAGAGCAAGGATGTCACTTTGAGGATTAAGGTGCACTGGACCCACGCCATGGCACTTTCAATCACCTCATGTGCACGTGACAACTGGGCCATGTATACGGATGATCAAAGAAGAACGATCAAAGAAGAACGCATTTGAGCTGGTGAAGAATACTGAAAGTATCATGGACTGCCGGGAGAACCGAAAACTCTGTCTTGAAAGAAGTACAGCCAGAATGCTCCTCAGAATCGAGGAAGGCGAGACTGTCTCCCATACTTTGGTGATATTATCAAGAGAAACCAGGCCCTGGAAAAGCATGCCAAGCTTGGTGAAAACAGAGGGAGAGTCGAAAAAAGAAGACCGACATAACAATTGTGAGCACGGCACACAGAGTCTCCTTGAACCAGAACCAATACGGCAGCACCTAACCACCACCACGTGAGCAACACACTGAAAGATGCAAGAAGCAATCATAGGAGATGAAAGGAATACACACAAGAGTAACAAAAGAAATGGTCAACCTTCAACCATTTCAAGAGGCAGCATACGATCAGTAACAGACGGTGTTGGAGGAAGAAGTCCATGTTTCACTAAAAGCATGTAAAAACAAGGCTCCCTTGGGCCCCCACTCAAGTATTCCCTCAATGTAAGAACACTTTGTTCTATTAAACTGGCATCCCATGATGCACACCTTCCCGACAGGACTGCTGAACACAAATGGGTGCATAAGCAAATGTGGTGAAGAAAGCTGATGGTGCCCGGGTATCAAAAGATGCAGTGTCTGGGGTCTTAAAGGCTTGAAGGTAAACAAGCGGCCATCTAGCTCAGAAGCAATAAAGCCCACATGGAAGAAGCACACCAGCCTCTGTGACCACGAGATGTTGATGGGACCAGGTATCAGGAATCAAAGAACAAAAATTCACATCATTGCAAATGAGGGGGAGGGCAGATTGGGGACCCAAAGCCCATCTGCAGGTAATGGGACATCCCCTTACAGAAGGGTTGCTGGGATGAGACGAGCCAGTCAGATACAGTGTAGCAACAATGAAACATACAACTTTCCTCTAATTCTTAAATGCTTCCTCCCCCCTACCCACCCACCCCACTATCATGATCCCAATTCTACCTTACAAATCCGGCTAGACCAGAGGATGTACACTGGTATAAATAGGAACTGGAAACACAGGGAATCCAGGGCAGATGATCCCGTCAGGGTCAGTGGGGAAAGTGACGATACCAGAGGGTGGAGGGAAGGTGGGGTAGAAAGGGGAAACCGATTATAAGATCTACATACAGCCTCCTCCCTGGGGGACAGACAACAGAAAAGTGGGTGAAGAGAGGGAGACATTGGACAGTTTAAGACATGACAAAATAATAATAATTTATAAATTATCAAGGGTTCATGAAGGAGGGGGGAGCAGGGAGGGAGGGGAAAAATGAGGAGCTGATACCAAGGGCTTAAGTGGAGAGCAAATGTTTTGAGAATGATGAGGGCAACGACTGTACAAATGTGCTTGACATAATGGATGGATGGATGGCTTGTGATAAGAGTTGTATGAGCCCCCAATAAAATGATTTAAAAAACAAACAACAAGGCTCCAGGAATTGATGAAATACCAACTGAAATGCTTCAAAAATGACAGAGCTGGAAGCACTCATTTGACTATGCCAGGAAATTTGGAATTTATCTATGTGCCCATTCCTAAGAAAGATGACCCAACAGAGAGCAGAAATTATCAAATAAAATGATTAATATCCCATGCAAGTAAAATTCTGCTGAAGATAATTTAAAAATTGTTGCGGCAGTACATTAACGGGGAGGTGCCAGAAGCTCAAGACGAATCGTTGCGTGATCCCCGGCACCACATGCTTTCAACAGCCTATGGTTGCTTTGTTTGCATTTATTATAATTATTGATATAACTAGACTTTCTCTTCTCCTCTCTTCAGCAGCCTTTTTTTTAAACTTATTTCTTCTTTGATGGTTTGGACATTATACTTTCTACTACTCTCATTTTAGTATTTACATGTTAAGCTGTATGCGCAATGAAATCTCTACTTGTATCCTTCTCCTAAGATTCTACTTCAGAAATCTCTATTGCAAAGATACATGGTTTCTTTGCCCTTCTGAACTTTTCTATTTCTGTTTGACACATTCTGAGTGATTTCCTCCGTTCTAGGCTACTAACTCACAATTTTTGTAGTTATGGATTGTAGCTGCTCAGTGTGTTTCTGCTTGAATAAATACATATTTTCATTGAACAAGGTCTATACTCTGGCCTTGCCTCCCCCCAAACCACCTGTTCTCTCTTCAGTCTATCTCGTTCCTCTCTTAAGTTGCTATGCCTTTACCTCTGTGAACATTTTTAACATATTAAATGTAAAGTCTTTTTCAGGTTGTCCCCATGTTTTAGGATAGCATTTTCTATTACTTAGCTCTGCTCATTCTGCCTCCTGGTCATGTGACTGCGTGTAGCGTCTGTCGTGTTTGACCACGAGTTAGTTCATCTTTAAAGAGACTGTCTTCAGGGAGATCTGCGTACCTGGGGCAGTGACATGACTGACGAGGAACATTTCACATTTGCCTTGGCTTGCCAAACTTTGGATTTCTCAAGTTCTGCACCAGTTTTTGCTAGTTATTCTGTTTTGCAGATAGTTCGAATTTGAACTATGTATGCATCATGCAGAAGTTTGTGTTCATAATTTATTAGTTGACTCTGTGTCTATCCCAAACTCCAAAATTACAACCTTTATGCTGCTTCCTCAGACTAGGAGACAGAATTTTCTCATTTCTTTTCCACAGACGAGGTGGCCCTGTGTTCAGTGCAGCCTGATGTAGAGGTCAGTTCCAGTGCTTCGTGTCAGCTGGCCCAAGGCTTTGTCACCTTGTGCTATGCTGGCCTGAAAGCCCAGGCCCGTGTTCAATAGTCACAGGGGCTGCTCGGGTCAGCTCCCACTTACAGGGATGGCCTTGGGTTTCCTCTCTCTTTCTGGCACCTGGGAATTTCATTCTTTGCCTGTCAAGCTCAGCTCTGTATTTGCACTCTACACAGTTGGAATGAGCTTGAGCGATGCACATCAGATCACTGAACATAAGTAAGGACGACAGAGGTCGGAACTCTGTCCCATGGCATAAAGGTCTTTTCTATGGTGTGGCTGCTGCTGTCTTTGTAGCCTCATCTTTTGCCCCAGATATGCCAAGCGAGTTGCTTCCTCAATAACCCAGTGTCTCACACCCTCAGTCTGGGATGCTCTTCCTTGGCCTCATCCACATGACATGCACCTACTTATATTTTTAGATTCTCCCTTTCTTCTCTCCCCTCACCATCACTTTTGACCACACTTGCTTTCCGGTCCCTTTGTAAAGCGTACAGATTTGTTACTTTATCTATGCTTTCTGCACAGATGAATCCTCAAGGCTTGCTCTCCCACCAGATTATAAGCAATTTGAGGATTGGGATGATTTTTTATTTATGTACCCCAGTGCACAGTGGGTATAACTGAACAATGCTATTTCTACCCTGGAGAACTAAGTATAGCACAGTTTTCAGATCTGAAAATGTAGGGCCCAAATAGGAAAAGTAACCCTGTTATATATTTTTTTAAAAAAACAAAGGAGCTCACTGCCATCAAGTCAATGATGACTCGGCATGATCCAATAGGATCAGGTAGAACTGCTCCTGTAGGTTTCCTAGACAGTTAACTCTTTATGGGAATAGAAAGCCTTGTCTTTTTCCTGCTCTCTTTATGGGAATAGAATGCCTTGTCTTTTTCCTGCAGAGCAGCTGGTGGTGTCGAACCATTGACCTCATGATTAGCAGGCCAACAGGTTACCAATTAAGCAACCAAGGCTCCTAACTCCTCTCAGTTATAGAGCTGAAGAATTCAATATACCTCAAAGACATGTTTCCTTATTTCTATCCAGAGGGCCCCTAAACTTCAAGTTGTTATCTGAGTTATGTAGAGAAATAAGAGGAGTGGATAGAAGTGTCCATGGTGAAGCTATAAGTAGTGGAATAGTTATCTCAGGAAAGAAGATGTGCTCCCCCAGGTACCATCTGGTTTTGCTGAAATATCAGGTCTGACAAAACCAACTAGGGAAAATCAAATGACATATTGCATTGGGCAAATGTGCTGCAGAAGAGCTCTTTCAAGCGTTCAAAAGCAAAGATGTCACTTGGAAGACAAAGGTATGCCTAGCCCAAGCCATACCCCAGATGCATGTGAAGGCTAACAATGAATAAACAAGTCTGAAGGAGAATGAATGTCTATGAACTAGCTGTGAGTGAAGAATATTGAATATACACCAGGGACTGCTACAGGAACAAGCAACTCTGTTTTGGAAGAAATACTGTCGGAATGCTCCTTTGAAGTGAAGACGGAGAGACTTCATCTCATGTACTTTGAGTGTGTTACCAGGAGGGACCAGGCACTGGAGAAGGGCATCCTGCTTGGTAAAGTGGGGGATCAGCAAACCAGGAGAACCCCCTCGGTGACATGGATTGACAGGACTGCTAGATGGCGGAGGGCTGGGCAGTGGTTTGCTCCAGTGCTCACAGCGTCTCTAATGGGAATTGACCAACCCAGTGGGTCTCCACCTTCCTCATGCCTTGACCCTTTCATACAGGCCCTCATGTGTGGTGACCCCCAACCATAACATGATTTTTGTTGCTACTTCATAACTGTCATTTTGCTCCTGTTATGAATCAGGAGACCCCCCAAAAGGGTCGCAACTCACAGGTTGAGAACCACTGGACTAGACAGTATATAACAACATAACACAAACGGCAAAACAAGAATCTTTTAATAAAAATACACTTCCTACTGTAACCAGCAGAAGAAATTACTGCCCCTGAGGGAATAAAAAGAAATTAAGTAAATTAACCTTTACCATTAAAATGTGTACTACATAAATTCTATTATCACTTTCATTGAGAGTGATAAGGCTATAGAAAAATTACTTGTAATAATACACTGATAAAAGGACAATGGTCCTAATATTCTAAGATTTTTACCTTAACATTGCTTCTGATTGGCATTCAGAAGGCTCCGCTATAAGAGACAGAATGGTGTTCAAATCTAGTCTACTTCAAGTCCCTTCTCAGCCACTTGTATCTACATAATCTTGGGCCTTAGAGTCTCCATCTGGAAAATGGTAGAAATATTCACTTCATGTAAATGGTAAAAATATTCATTTCACAGAGCTGTTATTAAGATTCAAAGAGTTACTATAGGTAAAGCCAGTAGCACAGCCCTTAGCCTATAGAAATGGGCCAACAGTAGTAGCATACTATCATCATCCTCAGTGCTCGTTTTACTACAGAAAAAACAAATCAGAACCGCTGCCCTGGAGTGATTCTAACTCGTGGTGACCCTGATACGGTAAGCTTTCTGGGGCGAGGCATCTTTACAGGAGCAGATTACATCACCTTTCTCCCACGGAGCGGCCAGTGAGAAATAACAAGCCTCCCACTCTAAGGAAGAAAGAGTAAAATACCATCAAAGAAACAGATTCAAAATATATTCACGGCGACAGAATCCATGGGAAGAAAGAGTAACAAATGATTCCTAGATTTCTAGCTCCAGTTACTTGGCATGTATGGATGCAAATGTACATGCAGAGAAAAAAAGGAATGGGATTGGAACAAGAGGTGACCCATTTAAGGGGATTGTTAGTCTCTATGCCTGTTATTTATTGGGATTCCGGAATCTTCACCCCACAGAAGCTATTTTCACATATAATGATTCTTAGATGGGGTACAAGTGGAGCTACTGAGAGGAGCAGAGGCAGGTCGAGTGAGCGAGGTATTACATTAGTATTGGGAGTCTGTCATTGGTTTGTTGCTGTTGTTTTGTTTTCTTTTGTTGCTTGGTTTTGCTCTGTCTTGTTTTTGTGCATGTTATTATTATCTCC
>NW_022104341.1:73455941-73476247 GCF_000313985.2 Echinops telfairi
AACAGAAAAGTGGGTGAAGGGAGATGTCGGACAGTGTTAAGATATGACAAAATAATAATTTATAAATTATCAAGGGTTCATGAGGGAAGGGGAGCAGGGAGTGGGGAAAATGAGGAGTTGATGCCAACGGCTTAAGTATAGAGCAAATGTTTTGAGAATGATGAGGGCAACAAATGTGTACAAGCCCCCAATAAAATGATTTAATTATTAATAAAAAAAGAATTAAATGCAGAAATAATGGAGAGAAATATAGAAATATATTTTAAAAAGAAGAAAAGGGAACTATACCTTTTTTGTTGTCCAAATAATAATGATTGTACCATTTACTAGATAGGAGTTGGGCTGCGAACTCTAAGGTCAATAGTTTGAGTCCCCCCAACCACTCAGCAGAAGAAAGATTTATAGACCTCTATAAATCCTGTAAAGATTTACTGCCACAGAAACCTCAAGGGGCAGTTCTACTCTGCCCGATAGGGTTGTTATGAGTGAGAGTGGACTTGACGGCGGCTGGGTTACCTGGTTTTTCCCTTTAATATTCACTTCTATAGTTGGTTGGTTGTCTACTCTGTATCAATCCCCAGATTGAGTTCCATTAAGATACCATAGATTCTTTCCTGTCTTAATAGTACCTGGAAAGGCCATGTGACAGAGTTATGGCCAATAAATACACTATGAGAGTATAGTATCCTTGACCCAGCCTTTAATGAGTTTGTAGCAATTGATGCTGAAAAACTTTGAAAGGTTGCCATTCAGTCAAGTCCAGCTCACAGTGACCCTAAGAGCCACCGTAGAACGGTGTTCCACAGGGTTGTCAACAGCTGATTTGTCAGATGGTGATCGCCAGGCCTTTCTTCCGAGGCACCTCTCGGTGGGTTCATATAGCTCTCCAGCCTTTTGGTTGGCAGCTGAGTGTGTTAACCATTTACACTACCCTAGGTGCTTTAATAGTCATACCAGACAAGACATTTTTGCAAAAGAAGAACAGGTAGGGAAGAGCCTGCCAGAGCAGCTACTAGAACATACCTTAAAACCAGAATCAGAAGAATGTACTAGAGGTATGGAAATTAATAAATCATAGAAGTATGTACAGGGTATGGGGGGAACAGGCAAGAGCGGTGCATTATCCTTCGGGGAGGGGGCACTGGAAAGGGCAATGCATAGGGTATTGTGTAAGAGCAGTACCATCAGCACCACCCGCTATCACAGTTCCAAGTACACTTCTCCAGTCCCGGTCCCCGTCTCACCTTCAGAGATTCAATCGTGGCCTGCTTGTACGTTTTGGCTCCGGGATCTTTCTTCTGAGGGCTGGTTTGGACACGAGGTGTTCGGATGACGAATTTATCCATTGCTGGGGGGATTTCAACTATCGCCACGAGCCGGAAGTAGGTTCTGTGCAAGACAGGGCAGATTCTAAAACGTCACCAAAACGATTGTGATCTGGGTTCCCATGGATACGAACAATCGGGTGGGACACACTCTGTAACCAACCCTGAAGTATGAGGGCTCTCGGGGAGAATTTACAAAAAGATCTACTTAACTGAAACTGGATACAATGATCGGCCCAGTTCCTGAGGTAGCAGGCTCTCCAGCTTCCAAAAGCGCATGTTGGGAAGGAGATTACTAGGCCTGTAGTAGCGCAGCACTGAATCAATGCAATGACATCTAGCACCTTGTCTTCCCACTTGGATCGCGCTGTAGCGGGATGAGGGTTCCACCGGGCTCAATGAAGCTCTCTTAATAACTACCCCAATATCCCTACCCCAATAATCCGATCCAGAGGGTCCTCCTCGTAACCAACAACCACCCCGAGGCCCCGGAAAGCCCCTCACGCTAACAGCTCTCTCCCGGAACTCGGTGCTCAGAGGGCGCTCACGACGCCGGGGGTGCTGACGCCCCCAACAAGCGGAAACCCAACCACCACCTCTGCGCTCAGGACTCCACGCAGGGTTACCTAACAACGGTCTGACGTGGGACCCACCGGGAAAAAACAGCAGTGGGAGCGGCAGAAGGGCCCACACCGTGCACCCTTCGAGCCCCGAATCCCGATCGCCGGCACGGACAGCAAACAGACGACTCCTCGGAGCGGACGAAGTTGTGAAGGTGCTCACCGGACGCGAGAGCGCCTCAGGGTCGCGGTGGACTACAGTCCCCAGAATGCACTGCGAAGGGAGGGCTGGGGGCGTGTCCCGGACGACTGTAGTTCTCCGAGACCAACTTTCCTGACGGCGCCGTGCGGCTCCCGGCCGCGAAGAACTACGCGCCCCAGCGCCTTCCGCGGAGGGGCGGGGCCAGAGCACGCCGTTCCGCCCTCTGATTCGCCACGCTGAGCTCCTGCGCCTCAAGCCGGCCTGGGCGGAGTTCGTAGTCTCAGGGGCGGGGCCCGAGGCGGCGCTCCGCACCGGTCTGGGTGGAGCCGAGTCCCCCGCGGTGGCGGAAGCGGCGGCCGGCGGGGCGGGGAAGAGGGCTGGCCCCGGAAGGAGGAGGAAGTCCTGGAAAGCAAACAGCAACAAGCTGAGCTGCTGTGACAGAGGGGAACAAAATGGCGGCGTGGAGTGGGCGCCTCTGGGTCAGGGCCCAACTGGGGCTCCCGCCGCTGCTGCTGCTGACCTTGTCCCTGGCCGGAGGCTCGGGGACTGCTTCGGCTGAAGCGTTTGACTCGGTCTTGGGGGATACGGCATCTTGCCATCGGGCCTGTCAACTGACCTACCCCTTGCACACCTACCCCAAGGTAGGGCCCGATCGAACCGGGCAACCACCTGCCCCTGCCCCTGCCCCCACCGGGGGATCTCCTCCCTGCCCCCCATCTCAGTCTGCTCTGGGCACTTGGCTGCTGGATCTGCCCTGCAGCCGCTGTCGCCTCCTATGTAGCTCTTGTTTTCCTCCATCATCCCGCCCCAGCTGTCTTTACCGGAAGTGTGTGCTGCGCCTCCCCTGTAATTATAGATGCGGGTGGAGGGCCAAAAACGAGAGAGGTACGTCCCCTTCCCTTGGCTGGGGAGGCCGAGCACTCCAGGGGGCCTAAGGATCATCTTGTGAGGACCCCATCTTCCCGGAGCTTCTCTTCCAGGCCAGGTGGGGGCGGGGCCGTGCAGACTGGCGAGTCCCCGGGAGGCGAGATCCGAGCCCAGGATTTCGGAGCGCAGCTCTGGGCCGGGAGCATCCAGACCGCGCCGGGCGTCCGTGAGACGAGCTCACGTTAGAACGCGAAGCGCTGAGCTATCCGCCTGGGGCATCGCCGGAGCGCTGAGTGTGCAAGGCTCGGCCGCACGGATGGGGTGGGGGTGCCTTTGCACCCCGGCCGCTGGAAGGTGTCTGCCCTCAAGCAGTTGACCAGCAGTGCTGGGGGTGGGGCGCTGGGGGCTAAGCCTGTGGACGGGGGGGAGGGGGGGGAGGGACCCGGGGACCCCGCGGGGCCTGCAGCTGCAGCAGGTGTGTTCATTCTGTCCCCAGTCTCCAGCTTTTCCAGTTTCTGAAGGACCCTGTTTACTCAGCGTTCTGAATGGCCTGGTGTTTCCCCCACCCTTCTCCATGTGTAATTAGGGTATCCTGCGCCGCCCCCTTTCTCTTCGAGAGCCTTTGCTGAGGTTGCTGGTCTTGGTCTCTTGTTTTCCTTCCTCTCCTGTCTGCTTTTTGCTGACCATCGTGGCTAGCCCTCTTTGCCCTCTTACACTTCAAATGGTGCAGGAGAAGCCTGGAATGTTGTGTAGTGGGAGCCCTTGTAGACGTGTGTGTGTGTGTGACTCAGTTTTTATAAGCCTGGGATGTTGTGTAGTGGGAGCCCTTGCAGACTGGTGTGTGTGTGTGTGTATGTGTGTGTGTGTGTATATGTGTGTGTGTGTGATGGACGCAGTTTTTATTGGCCTCAGTTTTTATAAGCCTGGGATGTTGTGTAGTGGGAGCCCTTGCAGACTGGTGTGTGTGTGTGTGTGTGTGTGTGTGTGTGTGTGTGTGTGTGTGTGTGATGGACGCAGTTTTTGTTGGCCTCACAGATAATGCTGAGATGCCTAGGGTTGAGGACTGTTCTTTGTGGAAGGTGCTTCAGTTCTGGGCCCGTTTAGGTTCTTGAAGTGGAAAGTTCTAAATGTGTTTGTTCACTGGTGGATTTTGTATTATACAAGGATTGCTAATTTTCTGGAAAGGGAGTGGGGGAGGGAGGATCAGAAATTGATAACAGCAAGCAAGCAAGATGAGAAATTCTGACTTCCAGACAAATCAATGAATACTGTCCCTGAATGCATTCTTTACCCCTTGTCTTATAAACCTCTCACCATTATGAGGATTGTCTGAGGGAGCTCATTAATAATTTATTTGATCTGGAATTGAGCTGAGATCGATTTCATATTGTGTTAATGTTTAGACTTTTCTGTTCTGTTTTGCTTCCTATTTTTTAGTTTTGCCCAGCAGATTAGTGGTATAAACCAGAGTGCTAGGAAAAGGATGAAACAGCTAGAAAGAATATACATTTCTGTTACTGTTAGGGTTTATAATAACCACCACTTTTTAACAATGTGATATCAATAAGCCATTTTTCATTTATTCATTAAACCCATTCACACCAGGAACTCTAAACCACCTGGCCCTCAGTATTTCCTGGGATTGTAGATATAGTGACTTCTACTATCCACGTAGCTACGAATAGTTTTACTGGTAAAATTCCCATCTTCAATTTCCCGGCCAATCCATCATGCTCAGTCTTCACCACCTACCAGTGGTGGATATCCTGTGGATCTGATGCTGAACAGGTTTTAGCAGACCTTTTGCTTTAAAAGGAGCCCTAGTGGCATTGTGGTTATACATTGGGCTTCAATCCCCAAGGTGGGCAGTTCAAAACCATCAGCTGCTCCATGGACGACAGGGCTTTCCAGTCCTATAAACAGTTATTGTCTTTGAAAGTCAAAGGGCGCAGTTCTACCTATAGGGTTGTGATGAGTCAGCATTGACTTGATGGCATTGAACTAGGTTTTTGGTTTGGTGCTGACTTAAAATGGACTAAGAAGAATGGCCTGGCAATATGCTTTTGAAAATCAGCCAATGGGAGCTGGGCTCACATTGGGTCTGGCCTGCAGCCCATCGTGGAAATGTGGGAGCCCAGGGTAGCCTGGAGTCAGAGATGGCTCTACTGCAGCTAACAACAAAACACAACCATCTGCTAGGCATCCCCACCCACTGCCTTCAAGCACACTCATTTCCTAGTTGCCCTCAGCAGCCCTGCACAATAGGGTTTACAGGTGAAGAAACAGAGGCTCTGAACAGTTGAGATTTGTCCAAGGTCACATAACCAAGAAGTTGTGGTGTAGGTATTGAACCCTGAATCTGGCTGCACTGTCCTGTCAATAAAGCTGCCTTAGCAATATCTTCATTTATTTCACTGGTTTATATTGACCCTCCTTCACGTTATTTTGCTTTATGGTTTAGGAAAAAGCACTGTATTATAAGAAATTGGATGCATTTACAAGCTCACTTGTGTTCTCTTGATTTGATTTTTGTGACTTTGACGGCTATAAAGCTCATTTTAACAGCTCTGTTGCACAATGATTTGCAGCAAGAAAATAGACTGTTTTTACCTTTTATTAACTAGATTTTAAAAATATTATTATTAATATCATTATTATTATATTTTATCCTCTGCCCTCAAACGTGTAATTGTATAGTTTGTCTGTGTCCGAATACAAGAGACAAAACAGAGGCAGACTAGTGAGTGATGTTTCACAGCGTGTGGCTGTGGCTGTGAAACCATATCATGCTGGTCCCGTTCCTGGCCCCGCCACGCTAGCTGCATGTCCTCCTGGTCACTTGGCTGCTCAGGACTTCCTGTCCTGGGTCTGCAGCAGTGAGTTCCACCCCCTAGACCTTCAGGAGCCTGCAGGTAGCTATTGTGTTGACGACTGTGAAACCCGACCACTAAACTCACGCATAGCTGCCCCTCAGGACAGCAGAACTGCCCTGCTGCCTGGTGGTTTCCAGCTGCTGGCTTTGCAGTCAGCTGCCCAACATGTAACCACCACGCTGCCAGGGCTCCAGTTGTAAAACCGGTTTGGTTCAAATAGGACCAGTAAGTAGTGCTGAGTACTGAGAAAAGAGTCAGCTTGGCTTAGCTCAGGGTAAGAGATTGTGCATCTAGAAGCTATAAATAGTATCACGGTAGTCTTGAACTACCATCTAAGAAGCTGGCACGCAGTTTGTTGGCGTTTCTGGGTAGTGCGAATGGTTAACAGGTTGTGGGTTGGAGTCTACCCAGAGGCACCTTAGCAGAGAGCCTGTGATCTACTTCCATTGAAAACCCCGTGGGCCCCAGTTCTCTGGCACGCGTGATTGCCATGCGTCCGGGTTGACTGGACAGTGGAATAAAGCGCAAGGAAGTGTCTAAATTCACAAAGAGGAAGAATGGGGATCAGCACAAACTAGTTCCTCTGAGGGTATAGGTCAATACTCACACCCCCTCCTCCCCACCTCCAGCCACCCCCCACCCCCCCCATGGCACTCTCAGATTTTGATAATCTGATCCAATCGCCCCGTGGAACCCCCTGAGCATACAGTACGTGGTTTACTGAGAAGTAACAGGCTACAGCTCAGGAGAAGGAACAACTTGGGATCCGCATCCAGAAGTATACGGGCAAGGTCTGGAAGGTCCCAGATGGAAGAATACGCCCCTCCCCTTCCAGTGCAGAGCAGCTCTGAGAGCTCGCAGGCTGTCCCCAGTGATGAGCAGTCAGGGCTTCTCCAGGGCTGTGCTCTCTGCGGTCTGGCTCGCTGCCGTCAGCCTCTCTGCTGCTGGGGCCCAGTCACAGCCAGTGTGACCACTGCTGTGTGACTACTTTGCTCTCAGGTGGCTCTGCTCTTAGCCAGCACCTGCTTCAGCTAGAGCTTGTTGCCAGGCTGGGAGGGAACTCTCCTTTCCCTCCCCTCCAGCTTCGGGCAACGGAGGCCAGGGTAGCTTCTGCTGTGTCTGCCCATTATATGTCCCAATCTGTGTCAGTTACCAGGCAGGGCTTCACTCAGCAGACCAGAGGTCACCCAGGCAGGCTTCCCTCACCTGTGAGATGTCAGCCAGTCCTGTCTTGTACACAGGTAACATATCTGCCGGCAGAGACTGTGCCTTCCTGGGCAAATGCTGTTTGCTAGTGTTTTCATCTATTGTTATGATTTAACGCTATGACTGCCGTTTTCTAAGAATAGCTCAAAGGCACTGTGCTAGGAATAACTATCTTTCAGGATTTTTGAGGAACTTAAAGATAAGAGCCCTCTCCTTTCGTATTTCGAACCTGCAATATAATAACTTGTGCAGAACCACTCACCCACAGGGTTCTGACCAGGTCTGGGCGATTGCAGTGGCCTTTCCAGGGCACCACGCTGTTGCTCTTGTTTGTGCCTGCTCGGTTATGGGCAGCCCACTTACAAAGCATCCCAGTAACGTCCACTTCACCTCAGGCTTGTGTCCCATTTGCCTTATGGGGCTAGTCCTGCTGCTTTTCCTGATAAAGCTGGTACTTTGCCATATTTTTTAGCAAACAACACGCCCATATACGCAATACGCACATGACAGAGCACATTGCACGCAGGAAATGTAATGTGTCGGCAGAAGCCACATAGCGTGGTGCTATGTGCGTACCAACATACGGTCAGTGGCATGGATGTGGCACAAAGATGTGGCCTTGGCTCCTCCAGCACTTGCGTACTTTCTACCTCGCTGAGTGTGTGTTTTGTCGCTGTTACTGTTCGCTTCCGTTCCCGCCGCCTCAAGCATGGCCACAGAATGTGAGGGGCAAGTGGCTTTCTTGTTTGTTTTTTGTGGTATCACTTTTCCAATAAGAAACTAAAAAGGTCTTTAGATAACGAAGGTCTTAAATCATGTTTCCCTTTTAATTGTAAAAATTGTTATAGAATGTTTATAATAAGCTCTACAAAATTTGTTTTCTTCTCGACGTTTTTTTCCCTGATGGAAAAATCGCTGGTTTTTGGTAATCCTCCCTGTTGCATTCTCTAGGAAGAGGAGCTGTATGCGTGTCAGAGAGGCTGCAGGCTGTTTTCAATTTGTCAGTTTGTGGATGACGGCATTGATTTAAACCGGACCAAATTGGAATGTGAATCTGGTAAGATGCTGTTTAAAGACCCCAGCAATAAATTGTGTTTTCCTTGAGTTCTGCTTTAATTTTCATCTAATTCCCTCAGAAAAGAAAACACCCAAAACACCATAATTGTTTAAACAAGTCATCCAGCATATTGTAATTATTATGAAGTTTTAGTAGCTGCTGCTAGAAATTTCATGGGCTTTAAGTTCATCTTTTTACTCCAGACAGTGTTTATTTTGTACTGTGGATAAGACACCTTTGTTTAACCATGACTCTGTTTTAAACAGATGTAGTAGTAATTACCCCACTCATAATTCGCCACAACCTTTTCATGGATGGTGTAATTTTCCTAACCATCCTTTAGTTGACTTAGCTCCAAGTTTCTTAGTGAATCAGGCCTTGGATTCAGTATTTCATAGTGTATTCTTTGGCGTCTGCTAAGCCATTGTTCTTACATTTTGCTGAAAGAGATTTATCCAGTGAAAGAAACCTGGATGAGAGCAAAATTGATACTTAACATTTTTAAGGAACGATTCTGGACTTTTCTCCATTTCTTTTTCTTTTCTTTTTTTAACATTTTATTAGGGGCTCATACAACTGTTATCCCAATCCATACACACATCAATTGTGTAAAGCGCATTTGTACATCGTTTCTCAAAACATTTTCTCTCCATTTAAACCCCCGACATTAGGTCCTCATTTTTCCCCTCCCTCCCCGCTCCCCCCTCCCGCATGAGCCCTTGATAGTTTATAAATGGGTATTTTGTCATATCTTGCCCTGTCCGACGTCTCCCTTCATCCACTTTTCGGTTGTCTGTCCCCCAGGGAGGAGGTCACACACAGTTCCATGTAATCGGTTCCCTCTTTCCTACCCATTCTCCCTTTACCCTCCCTGTTTTGCCACTTACACCACTGGTCCTATAGGGCTCATCCGTCCTGGATTCCCTGTATTTTCAGTTCCTATCTGTACCAGTGTACCTCCTCTGGTCTAGCCAGACTTGCAAGATTGAATTCGAGTCATGGTAGTGGGAGCGGGGAGGAAACATTTAGGAACTAGAGGAAAGTTGTATTTCTCATCATTGTTACATCGCACCCTGGCTGGCTCATCTCCTTCCATTTCTTATCTTCTTTATTCAGTGGAGCACGAGTTACTTCTTTCCCTGTCAGAATGCCCTGACTCATGCCCAGTCTTCTGTGAGATTATAACCTTGTTCTTCCTAACTCTGTGTCCTACCACCTGCACAGCTGTGTCAGTGCGCAATGCTGTTGCATCGACTGCCTGGCACTTTGGGCACGTGTGTTACAACGCCATGATTGGGTTAGAAAGAAATGTAAAATTCATATAGTAATACAGCATTAGATCACTAGAAGGAAATGGCCCTAGTGAACTAATTGAAGAGAATGTATTTGGTAGAGACCTATCTCAACTTTAGAACCACTTACTATAGGGTATTTCCTGAATTCTGTTTTCTCAGAACTTAGAGTGATAAACTGATGGCTCTCTTTTCCCCTTACCGTGTGACCACCCTTGCTTCTCAACTCAGTGATCCAGTTCTAATAGTAATATTGTGTGTGCCTAAATCACTACAGTGTGTCATTTCGTTCAAAGAGCCCCATGATGTAGATGGTAATATGTCCATTTTAAACATGAAGCAATCAGTCAGCAGACATGAAGAGTTCTGCCCAGGTCGTAAATGATTCAGTACACACTTGCAGCAGGACGTGTATGTTCCAGTCTAGTGCTCTCTCTGCCGTGGAACCTCTCACAGGAATGTCGTCTTCTGGCCAGAGTCCGAGTGTGTTCAAATAGAAGTGTACTTGAAACATGTGACTTGTGGGAGGGAAACTATAGGGGGTTTTGTTTTTGGTTTTTTCAATCGTTTTATTGGAGGCTCTTAGAGCTCTTATAATTGTATCAAGCACATATTTACATATGTTGCCATTATCATTCTCAAAACATTTTCTTTATACTTGAGCCGAGGTAAGGATTTTTATAAAATAGTATATTTTCTACTCTTAGCAAATTTGGAAATTCATATTGATGAAATGCTTTTTAAGTATCAGAAATTCTTTATAAAATGCCAAATCCCTTTCTTTTCTATTCTCCACTTTCCTTTCTGTTTTGTATTTTTTATAATTCGACTTTTTCTCTTGCAGCGTGTACAGAAGCATATTCCCAATCTGATGAGCAATACGCTTGCCATCTCGGTTGCCAGAGTCAGCTGCCGTTTGCTGAACTGAGACAAGAACAAGTATGAACCAAATTTCTGCGTAAATAGCACTGACTTGCAGTGCTTTAAATGTCTGTCTCCCACTTGATCCTATTTTGCTTCTATATTTAGTATATTTTATTTCCAGTAAAACAGAAGTACATATTTGCATGTAGAAAAGGCAACTCTCACTTTTGTTTGCCGTCTTAATGTTCAAGAGTACGTTCACCTCCCCATAAGCTTAGTTTGTTTCTTCTCAAAGTCCAGTGAAGACATAATTCCCATTTTGCACATGAAAACGGGGGCTCAGAGAAATTGTGGCCCAGAATCCTTTTTCTAAATCTCAACTCTTCATTGCCTTAAACCATCACCAGTTTCATCTTTGTTACTGTATTATTAAGTAACCAGCTAGTTTCCCATTTTAACTCTCTGATCGTCCTTTAAAGGACTCCTGGTGGTGTGGTGATTACACGGGTGGGCTCTTAACCACAAGGGCAGCATTTTGAAACCACCAACCAGCCCCTCAGGGAAAGGATGGCGCTTTCTACTCCAATACAGAGGCACCGTCTCAGACTCCCACAAGGGCAGTTCTCCCCTGTCCTGTAGGGCACTCTGATGCGGAATTGATGAGATGGCAGCGAGTGTGGGCCTCTTTGTTCCTGTCACTTTAAAAGTTGACATACACGTCATTGTATTACAGTCTGTCCTTCAGTAGCGCCCCACCCAGACAAGTTAAGTTCAAACTACTTAAACCACGTAACCCTTGATTATTTCTCCTCCCTACCATACATGCTCTCTACACTAACCATGCCCAAACATATTGTGAAAAGGTCTTAAATGTCATTAGAAATGCTGTCTGATAATCCAGTGTGGTGAGAAGAGAGGCAATAGCCTAACCCAAACTCAAAACCCCAGCCTCACTACTGCGGAGCGTATGCCAACTCAATGACCCTGTGGAACAGTGCCATCTTCCTCCGGCAGAGCGGTGGTCAAACTGGCGGTAGTAGCGCGACATGGAACCCCGACAGCACCAGGCCTCCTAAGTGGTGTTCCACAGGGACCCAGGGTCCTCACGGGAGGCTCACTCACATGAGCAGTGTGAGTCTCAGGAGTCCTGATGTGAAGGAGCAGGAGGGAACAACGGGACAGGTGATCTAGAACTGCAAAGCAACCCTCGGATAATTTCCATTGGGTTATAAAATACAATGAAAGTAACTTTTCTGTGCCTAACTATCAACCCTCTCAAGTTTCTGTCTTATGAAAGAAGCAGGTATAGATGGAGAAAAGATGGTCTTAATTATGGCCCTGACTGCCCATGAAGGAGCCTTTCATAGGGACAGAGCACAAGCATTCATTTGGTTATTCCCTGGACCAAGGGAAATTTGATGAATCTTAACTATGGTGTTCTCTTGAATATACATGTATAAAGAAATGATTTCTCATGATTTCATCCGTCTTTGTATTTTTAAGCTCATGTCTCTGATGCCCAAAATGCACCTGCTCTTCCCTCTTACTCTGGTGAGGTCCTTCTGGAGCGACGTGGTGGACTCTGCCCAGAGCTTCATAACCTCTTCATGGACTTTTTACCTTCAGGCCGATGATGGAAAAATTGTTATATTCCAGGTGATACCCATGCTCCTTGGACTCATCTAAATGCCAGTAAGAGTAAATGTGTATGTCTGAAACGAGTCGCTTGACACGCAGCCCAGTCCTCGGCCATAAATAACAATACTTGTCATCAAGTAATCATTCACTTCTTTAGCCTACGTGAAAGCACGGAGCATCAGGTGCAGCGTGACTTACCTTCTTCTGCCCTCTGCAAGCCCCCTCTCTCGTGGTTGTCGAGCCAGAACCCTGAGTGGTTAGATTGGTAAAAATGAGATCTAGAGACAAGAGAGAGAAAAATAATTAATATCGTCTCAACATAAACAGCAGTGTATATATGATGACATGGCTATCAGAAAAAAATGTTAAGAGATAATTTTTAGTTCCTAATGCTTTCCCTTATAACTCATGTTAGTTATACTTAATGAGAAAACATTTGCTTCTTAGAGAGGTAACTCTTCTCCTGTCTCGTGTGATGTGATTATAATAACTTAAATACTGAAGGCTTTAAACTGATAGACATTTTGCTCATATTATCTCAAATCTTTAAGAAAAACTCTGTAAAGTGGTCTTAACCCTATTTTATTGATGAGAAACTGAGAGTCTTAACTTTTTTTAAGGTTTCACTTCTAGTAAGTGACAGAATTGGGCTTAAGCCCAAGTCACTTTAGCTTCGAGACCCACATCCCACCCTGTCATACTGTCTTCTTTTTAATCTAGTAAAGTCCTTACGTTTACCAGCCAGCAGAAGACACTGTCACTCTGTCTTCCTCTCGAGGGATAATTAAAGTAATCCTTTTTATTATCATTAATTCAGGGGCTTACTCTACAGCCAATATGTGATTTTTAGCACGGTCTTGAGCCAGTGGACCCTGGTACTTAATGAAGTAATAAGTAAAATGCAGAAGGGATATTTTTTCTCTTTATATTCAAGTGTCCTGAGTCCACTTAAAGTGTAAATTGGCTGTCAGAAGTCTTCATTCACCTTGATTAGGCGTGAGACTCTCTTAGCCCCGCTCTCGCTCTGAGATCTGTGTTGACTGGCGTATGACTGAAATGAAGAAACTCCCACTCCAATGGCTGAGAGGCAGGAGGCCCCAAAGTGGGGCGAGTTTCGCATAGTTAGGGAAAATGGAATGTCTCAGATGAGAAAAATAGCGATAATATGTTTAGTCACAATTTTTGACAGCCTGCTAAATTATTCCTGATCAACTAGAATTAGAGCTCATTTTTGCAGGGTATGGTATTTAATGCAGTATGTTATAATTTGTCTTTTTTTTTTTTTTAACTTTTTATGCTGTCAGGAAGTTAAACTGACTAAATACTTGATGCCAGAAACTCGTCTGTTTCTTTGCAAAGCACTGGATCTGATGTTTAGGAAGTGCAATTAAAATATATTGTGGTTAATGTGTTTTATTTTTTATGCCATACTTCTGTTACTTTTGCTCAATTTAAATGTTTATAGAGATGATGTGTTATAGAACTTGTTGCTGAAAGAAGCTTATGAAGTACAAATGACTTAATTGCTTTCATTATCATTTTAGTCTAAGCCAGAAATTCAGTATGCACCACAGTTGGAGCAGGAGCCTACAAATTTGAAAGAATCCTCTCTAAGCAAAATGTCCTGTAAGTTGTATTTGTATGTAGCCTGGGATAAAAACATTGGCAGTCAGATGGCAGTGGGGGAGTTGGTTCTGTGTGTTTCCACACTGCTGGAGATGCAGGGATGACCACCACAGCAGGGTTCTGTGCACCGGCATCAGGAGTGCCTGCACCCCTTGTTACATACAACCCAGATTGCTGGGCCTCACCCCGAAAGTTTCTGATTCACTAAGTCTAGGGAACCCAGAGAATTAGAATTTCTAATCTTTCCCCAGAGTCTGCTAATGCCGCTAATCTAGAGGCCATCCTCGGAGAACCAATATTCTCACATTTAGTGTGCTTTCAAAGATGTTTTGAGTATAAACTAGCCAAATATTCTGATATCTCCCAATAAACTAAGCAAGAAGTGAGACTACCCCAAAAGGGTAAGCCCCATTCTGTTTTTATATCCATGCTAGAAATGAATTTTAATGTAGGTTATGGTTGTTGTGGTGTTTTTTAGTGAGTTTGCACTGCAAATTAGTTTCCCACTTGACAATTCCACACGAATTGCTGAGTGTCCTCAGTTACATTTATCGCAATGTGCCAACCATCTCTTTGGGTTCTGTTTAGTCTACTTCCAGTGCTCTCGCTGTCCTGCCCCTCTTAATATTGCCATCTTTGTTTTTAATTTTTTTTTTAAATATTTTTATCTCACACTAGTAGTTTTTCAGTAGGGCACCAATCTTTTGTTTTATATATAATAAAGTAATAACCACTATCTCTTTTTTAAAAAATAACCTATATCTTCTGTGTCCCTCTGCTATATTTCTAAAGGGGATCTTGGGATCGGCTCGTTTGTAGGGGTGAAGAGAATCTCAGGTGCCCTCTGTTCTCTACTGTTCCTGTGTGACTGTTTAAAGAACTGCTGCACATTTTCCATCCATTCTATCGGAGCTACCTGTTGTGACCCCAGTCAGTGATGTAGTAGGGCACCATCTAGTTCTTCCGGTCTCAGGGAAGATGAACTCATGGCTCATCTAGACTTGTTACGTCTCTGAGCTTTGGTTACCTTCTCTTTTTTATATAGTTACATGACTTATTAGAGAAGTAACAGGATATAACTCAGGATCAGGTTCAACTATGAAATAACAAGAACAACAACAGGATGCAGTTCCTTCATCAGGATAGCTTCTTTGCACCCTCAAAGCTACCTGAGTATATAAGTCACCCTGCTGTCTGTACCAGTCTCCTGGTCTCTGTTTTACGAGGCTATTGCTCTTGTTATTACTGTACCACTGACTCCCTTTTTCATAGGGTCCTCCCTTACCAACATCATAGGGTTATACCGTATGTACTCAAGTATAAGCCGACCCAAATATCAGCTGAGGCACCTAATTTCAGCACAAAAACTGCATTAAAATTGTGCTGAAAACTCAGCTTATATACGGTGTATATTTTATTTACATGGCTCTACTCCCATTCCATGTATCCCCCCTTTTTTTCTTTAAACCATTTTATTGGGGGCTCTTACAGCTCTTATACCATTCCATACATCAATTATATCAAGCATATTTGTACATATGTTGCCATCATCATTTTCTAAACATTTACTTTATTTGAGCCCTTGGTATCAGCTCCTCTGTTTCTCCGTTCCTCCCCCCTCCCACCCTCGTGACCCCTTGTGAAATTATGAAAGATCTTGTTTTCATATCTTACAGCGACTGCTGTTGCCCTTCACCCACCTTTCTGTTCTTCATCTCCCTGGGAGTGGGGGCGGGGAGATTACGCATTGATCATTGCAGTCGGTCTCCCCTTCCTCCCCCCCGCTTCCCCTTCCCTCCTAGTATTGTTACTCTCATTTCTTTTCCTGAGGGGTTTATCTCACCTGGACTCCATGTGTCATGAGCTCTCATCTGTACCAGTGTACATGCTCCAGTCTAGCCAGAACTGAAAGGCAGGACTGGGGTCATGATAGTGGGGGGTGAGGAAGCCTCAAAGAACCAGAGGAATATTGTGCGTTTCATCGGTGCTCTACTGCGCCATAGTTGACTTATCCCTTCCTTGTGACTCTTCTGTGAGGGGATGTTCCATTGTCTACAGATGGGATTTGGGTCTCTGCTCTGACCCCCCTCTGTTCTCAACAATTTGTTTGTTTGCTTGCTTGTTTGTTTTGAGCCTCTGGTGCCTGTTATCTGATTCCATCGACACCTCATGATTTCACAGGCTGATGTGTTTCTTCCATGTGGGCTTGTTGGTTCTCTGCTAGAAGATCATTTGTTTAACTTCAAGCATTTAAGACCCCAGACGCTGTATCTTTTGATAGCTGGGCACCATCAGCTTTCTTCGCCATATTTGCTTGTGCACCCATTTGTCTTCAGTGATCATGTTGGGAGGGTGAGCATCAGAGAATGCCAGGTTGTTAGAACAAAGTGTTCTTGTGTTGAGGGAGGGCTTGAGCAGAGGTCCAAAGTCCGTCCACTTCCTCAGTGTATTGCTGTGTAAACATATGTACACAGGCCAGTGTGGCTACCTTCTTGCTCTCTTTCTCCCGGCAAGTAGAGACCGGAAGTTATATATTAGGTGGCGCCTTATGTTTTTATAACCTTAAACACTACTCATTTCATTGGGATGCAGATTATGATTTTTATCAACTCTGTTTTGCCAATTGACTGAGTTTTCTCATGAAATTAATGACCTTCAGCTTTTAAACCCAGAAAACCAATTTTGAAAGATGTTTGATTATGTCTGTCAGATAACCATATTTGTATCTGTTTTCAATGAATACACGTGCCTGCACCCACATATTTGGATTTATATACCTATCGATACTTCGAAGGCATCATGGTGATGTTATAAGATAATCACAGAGCTGATAACTTAAAGGTCAATTCAAACTTATCAGCCCTGCTGTGGGAAAATGATGAGGCTGCATAAGATTTTTTCCCACATTTTAGATGGACTATTTTATATATATTATTTTTATTTTCTTTAATTTTAAATCATTTTATTGGGGGCTCTTAAATCGCTCTTATCACAATCCATACCTTCATCCATTGTGTTGGGTACTCTTGTACATGTTGGCATCATCATTTTCAAAACATTTGCTTTCTACTTGAGTCCTTGGTATCAGCTCCTCATTTTTTCTCTCCCTCCCTCATGAGCCCGTGATAAATTATAAATCATTATTTTCATATCTTATTGTCTGTTGTCTCATTTCAACCACTTTTCTGTTGTTCATCCCCCTGGGTGGGAGGGGGCTATATGTCGATCATTGTGATCAGTTCCCCCTTTCTCCCCCCCACCTTCCCCTTCCCCTCCTGATATCACTACTCTCATTATTGGCCCTGAGGGGTTTATCTGTCCTGGATTCCCTGTTTTGTGAGCTCTTATCTGTACCAGTGTTCATGCTCTGGTCTAGCCGGATTTATAAGGTAGAATTGGGGTCATGATAGTGGGGGAGTAGGGGGAACGGGGACTATTATACTCTTAATACTTTTTTTCTAAATGCTGTGCCAGTTTTACTTTTATTAAAAGATCATTTTATTAGGGGTTCTTAACAGCTCTTATAACAATCCATGCATCAGTTGTATCAAGCATATTTGTACTTATGTTGCCATCATTATTTTCTAAATATTTACTTTCTATTTGAGTCCTTGGTATCAGCTCCTCTTTTTTCCTTCCCTCTCCCTTAGTAAAGTCTTTTGATGAACAAAAGTTTTTCATTTTGATGAGGTTCCATTTTTCTATTTTGTCTTCTAGAAGTGAGTTAACTTAGAGGAATATAAAATATTAAACTAAAGCACAGCTCAGTTAATTACATTTATGAAACCCATCTTATTTTAACAAACTCACTGCCACTGAATGGATTTGGACGTATAGCACCCTTATTGAACAAAGCAGAACTGCCCTTGGCTTCTGAGGCTGCTGATCTTTACAGGAGCAGACAGCCTCGCCTTTCTCCCTTGGAGTTACTGGTGATTTTAATGGTTAACTCTTGTGGCTAGCAGCTGGTATAATTAGCCTATTTGGGTGGGTGGGTGAGTAGATAATGATAGTATAAGACATAAGACCTTTGAGAGCATTAATTGCCAGAAGAAACCAGCTCCTAGCACAATCATTATGGGTTCAGTAGGCACAATTGTACAGCGATAATAAGTAAATATTATAGTAAAGTTATAGAGAGATAAAAGAGATATATAGAACTAAATGGAGTCAGACACATTTCATGGTAGCATTGCTCACCTCAGCCCCTCTTGGTCGTCCACGTGGAGGGAGAGAGCCGAAACTTTAATGCTTCCCAAGCTTTTCTCCTCTCTGGGGATGTGCCAGCCCCCTAATTAGACATAACCTCACAGGAAAGGGTTGTGCTATCGGTATTACAGTGATGGGAGGGTGTGATCTAGGGGTATCCAGGCAATAGGAAGAGGAGGGATTGGGGGTATACAGGAGGCAAGATGGACAGGTCTTAGATACAGGATGGCAGCCTAACTTTGAATATCACAGAGCTGGTTTGGCTTGTTCCTGGCCCAACTGATAGAGACCATTATCAGTAGGATGTGAACTCTGCCCACAGGAGCCTGTCCATTGTCCCCAGCAGCAGGGAGCAGGCCCACTTCTATGATGTGGGGAGACAGTGGTCTGGCAACAGGGAGGATGATTGTGAGCTGATCTCCGCCCACAATTAATGAAACTAGACATTAACCAAATTCCATTATTCAAGGCTCATAGTTAATTAAATAGAAAGAAGTTTAAGATAAAAGGAAATCCATAATGTGTAGATCTGTTTGGTTTTGCCGTGCTAGGTGAGCTTTCCATTCATTTAAGGAGTATCCGAGCACACATTTGAAACCAACTGGGCGCCTGTCGAGTGCTTATATCTGGAGAGATAGACTGTGATAAACTTGTGCCTTGTCATTGGCAGATCTGCAAATGCGAAGTTCACAAGCACACAGGAGCTTTCTCGAAGATGGAGAAAGTGATGGCTTCTTAAGATGCCTCTCACTGTACGTATTCCTGTTCATTGACTCTATTTTTTCCTGTTTTTTTGAATCTTTATAGTTTGCAAACAATAGGCCAATCATATATACCTTAAAAACAAGTTGTTGATTATCATTACTGGTATTCAACCTTACACTAATGTAATCATAAGAAAAGCAGAATACTCTATTAAGGTATTCTATAGTGATTGCAGAATGCTGCGTAGTAGATGTTTACACTGGTAAACTGAAGTGTTGGAAAGTTGTAGAAACGTAAATATGTTAAATGTTCTAGAGAATTGATTTACTATAGCCTGTTGAAAATTCCTTTGTTAAAAAAAAACATTTCCTGATTTACCTATTTTATACATTAACTCTTTGGTATATTTGAGTTTCCTTAAGGTAAGTGTCATTGTAACATCTTGAATATGTGATACTTGTAAAACAGTATACAGTTTGCCTTTAGCACATTTAGTAGTTATACAATCTCCTTGGTAGTAATTAGGTTTACTTTTATGTGTTTTTCAGGCCAGTGTCATAGTTTTGGTTTGCTTTTTATTGTAAAATACTAATACAATAGTTACTCTTTTAATATTTCCTTCCACATGCATGTTTTTAAGTAATTTTAAAGTTAGTACTCAAATGTTTTAATTTTACTATTAAACTTAGGACATAAATCTAATTGCATTTAATCATTGAGTCTTTTTGAATGATGACATTTTAATATGACCTATTGTTGATTTTCAGTAATTCGGGGTGGATTTTAACTACTACGCTGGTCCTCTCGGTGATGGTATTGCTCTGGATTTGTTGTGCGACTGTTGCGACAGCGGTGGAGCAGTATGTTCCCTCTGAGGTAAACTTGATTCTAACCCTTGGGCCATTTGAGAACTGAGTCATGTGATTTTCCATTTCACATGCCTGCTTTGTTTGACTAGGCAGACAGGGCCTCTCTACTAGTAGAGTGAGAGAAGATTCAGGCGTGTCCATCTTCCTGGGGCTGGCGCACCTGAGAATGGCCTATTTGCAGCCCAGGCATCACTGTCGCTCGTTCTCTCTGCTGCAGACTGCCGCAGTGACATGTCGGCCTCTTTGAGCAAGAGTCTCTCCTTGGCTGAGACTGAAAGGGACCTGTTGACACGTGTTTCTGAGCTGTTATATAGGAGGGCAAACTTGAAAGACCACTTTAACTTGGTCGTCACAATGCTCATTGCTGCTTTAAAGCAGACAAGTCTTGAGGGTGTGATTTGGATTTGCCATGCTCTAGTAACCGATCCTGAACGAGGGGGAAAGCTGTGGGACGGCCTTAGTAATTAAAATGTAACTGGCCCACGAAACAGAATTGTTAAGGAGTTTGTGTATTTGTCTCTGTCTGTGGTGAAAAGGCTATCATTTGATGATTTAATTTTGGCATTCAAGGAAAAGAAGCTATTTCTGGAGCTAAACATAGGCTAATCTATCTGTTGACATCAATCCCAACTGAAATAAACTTTAGTTTTTTGTGCCTCCAAAGTGTAATTGAAAAAGAAATGGCAGGAATTCAAATAGAATCTAGTAAGTAGTTGTAGTCTGTGTGTATTCTGGTGCTGAGAACAGTTTTATCCTAATTGCCCCTAAGACATGTTCTACTGTAAGAGTTACCCATGAATAAGGATTAAGACATTGTATATGGTGTTTTCATTAGGGTGATGTGCTAATAACTTCTTTGAGAAGAATCGATAGCAGACTAGTCCCAAGGAGTTGGAGATGAATGACGTCCTAAATGTCCAACGTGTCTAAGCTATTGTGGAGCCCCATTTACCCACCCATCCCCGTCCACTCCTCCCTGAGTACATCCCCTCTCCCCGTCCACTCCTCCCTGA
>NW_022104341.1:73476429-73477935 GCF_000313985.2 Echinops telfairi
TACATCCCCTCTCCCCGTCCACTCCTCCCTGAGTACATCCCCTCTCCCCGTCCACTCCTCCCTTGAGTACATCCCCTCATGTCCCGAGGCTCAGTCCTCCTCTGCCGCGTCTCACAGACACCCATGAAACTTTGAAGAGATGTCTCACATGGTTGTGGCCCGGTTAAACCCCAATCTGAAGGTCGGCAGAGACAAACCAAATGCAGGGTCCAAAGTCAGAAGCTCGATCTGTCTGCCATTCAAAGCAGTCCTCGCTTGCCAACGCTCAGCCAGGAAATGGAGGTCACAAAAATGTGAAGCTTTGATACAAGTGTGGAGTCTTTTGTTTTTAATTTTACCATTTTATTTGTGTATGTTCATAGACCATACAGTTCAGTGGTTAGACTATTCTAAAAGGTTGTGTGATCATCACCAAAATCCATCTTAGAACATTTTCTTCATTCTTGTCTTCATTATTATTAGTGCCCCATTGTTTTCTTTCAGCTGACCCTACCCCGAGGGCAAATAAAACAACGGTGATTTTAAGTCATCCTCTATATCTAGTAAAGTACCATCTAGAGTGACAGTCCTGTAACAGAGAACTCCGCAAAGGGGAGTGAGGCATCATCCCAGGCACTCACCCCGGTCTCTGCAGTGTCTCATCCTGGGGGGCTTCTGACGTGTTGCTGTGATTCTGGAAGCTTTGTCACGGTATTTCAACTACCTGCAGGGTCACCCAACGTGGACAGGTTTCAGCGGAGCTTCCAGATGAAGAACAGACTATGGAGAAGGACTTGGCTGCCCACTTTGGAAGAAGCAGCTGCCAGAAACCGTCTGTGCACGGGGAGCACAGCCAGACACTGAGGCCTGGTGACTGGAGCAGGCGCGCTCAGCGCGTGGGGGGGCGCTCTGCAGGTTGGCAGGCGCTGGAAATGTCGCTGAGGAGGAGCGGCTTCCCCAAAGTAGGATCAGCCATGGTGAGGTGAATGGAGTAGCCTGGGACAGTTGGAAGTCGTCAAAATGAAATGGAATACGTAAAGATAGATATCCTAGGTGTTAGTGAGCTGACATAAAGCTGCTGTTGGCCATTTGAATCAGAAAAACATGGTTTACTGTGCCAATCAAGAGGAATGGCATTGCATGCATTGTCAACAAAGTGTACTTCAAGAGCCAAAGTACAGTGCTTTCTGCGAGAGGGTTACATCTGTCTGCCTTCAAGGAAACCCAGTCAGGACAAGTATTAGTCCAAGTTTTTCACCAACCACTAAAGCTATTTGGACACTGGGTTTACACATACTGTATGAAAATATGTCAAACATTTTGAGGAACTATCGATGGTGGCCTGTCCTAGTTTCCAGAAATGTTGCTTGTTTCCCTTTTCACCCAAGCCGTAGTTGATCGCCTCACCGACCAGCTTCTCGCTTGCTAGAGCCCATTCTGTGATGTAGAGTCTAGCACCTGTGCCTGTGTGGTGGGTGCTGTTATAGAGTCTAGCACCTGTGCCTGTGTGGTGGGTGCTGTTATAGA
>NW_022104341.1:73479049-73526011 GCF_000313985.2 Echinops telfairi
GTGGTGGGTGTTGTTAGGAGCCATCGAGTCAATTTCTAAAGCTAGGGACAAAGACATTGGAGAATTCTAACATCATCAGTCAGAAATCGATCAAACATGCAATCAAGACGCATTGATAATTATTGGCAACTGGAATTCAAAAGTCTGAAACAAAGAGGAAGGAACAGTAGTAGGAAAATATGGTCTTAGTATAGAAAGAAACTGGAGATTGATTGCATGAGAGAATTTTACAAGACTCACAACTCGTTCACAGCAAATGCCTTTTTTCCAACAACAAATGGCGACCATACACATGGACGTCTCAGATGGAATACACAGGAGTCAAATTGACTGTGGCAAGAGACCGTGGAGAAGCTCAATATCTGCAGCTAAAACCAGGCCAGGGGCTGACTGTGGAACACGCCGTCAATTGCTCATTTGTAAGTTGAAGTTGAAGAAATTCAAAACAAGCCCACATGAACCGAAATATGAGCAGTCTGTCTCACTTGAATTTGGAGGACATCTCAAGAACAGATTGCTGTACTGAACACGAATGACAGAAGATGACGCAGTGAGCTGTGGGGCGACCTCAAGACAGCATACAGGAAAAAAGCAAGTTCATAAAAAATACAGGAAGGAAAACAAAAGGTCAAAGTAGACATCAGAAGAGAGAGATCTGAGACTTGCTCTTAATCATAGAGTAGCTAAGACAAATGGACAAAATGATGAAGTCAAAGAGTTGAACAGAAAATTGTGAAGGGCATCTTGAGAAGACAAAGTAAAGTATTATAATAAAATGTGCAAAGACCTAGAATTAGAAAACCAAAAAGGAATATGTTCAGTGTATCTTAAACTGAAATAAAGAAAGAATTCAAGCCTCGAGTTACAACACTGAAGATTCTGTGGGCAAAATGTTGAGTGATGCAGGAAGCATTAAAAGAAGATGGGAAGAATACAGAGTCACTGTACCCAAAAGAACTCATCGACGTTCAACCATTTCAAGAGGTAGTATATGAGCAGGAGCCAGTGGTTCTGAAGGAAGAAGTTCAGACTGCACTGGAAGCATTAGGCGAAAACAAGGCTCCAGGAATTGATAGAATGCCACTTGAAATCTTTCAACAAGCTGATGAAGTGCTGGAAGCACCCACTCGTCAATGCCACGAAGTGTGGGAGACAGCAACTTGAGCAACTGACTAGAAGAGATCCAGATTTGTACTCATTCCAAAGAGAGGTGACCAAACAGAATGCTCAAATTACAGAACAATTTGAGGGTGGGTGGAGAGGGGAAGCTGATTACAAGGATCTGCATATAACTTCCTCCCCAGAAAAGTGGGTGAAGGGAGATGTCGGACAGTGTAAGATATGACAAAATAATTTATAAATTATCAAGGGTTCATGAGGGAGGGGGGGACAAGGGAGGGATGGGGAAAATGAGCTGATGCCAGGGGCTTAAGTAGAGAGCAAATGTTTTGAGAGTGGTGATGTTAACGAATGTACAAATATGGCTTTATACAATTGATGTATGTATAGATTGTGATGAGTTGTATGTGCCCCTAATAAAATGAGTTAAAAAAAATTATAGAACAACTTAATAGCACTTGTAGGTAAAATTTTGCTGAAGATTATCCAACAACGGTTGCAGCAGTGCATTTAAAGGGAGCTTCCAGAAGTTCAGGCTGGATTCAGAAGAGGATGTAGAATAAGGGATATTATTGCTGCTAATACCAGAAAGACGTGTACTTATGTTTCATTGACTATGCTAAGGCATTCGACTGTGTGGATCAGAATCAATCCCAGAACACTAAATTGTGGTCTTGAGGAACCTGTACATGGATCAAAAAGCAGTTGTGAAAACAGAACAAGGGAATACTACATGGTTTAAAATCAGGAACGTGACGTAGAGATCCCAGTGGTGGTGTAACAACAGCAAGGTAGCTGAGGAATTACTAAGAGGCAGTAGAAGGGTGAGTGTGATGGTGGGACAGGAGGAAGTTAAAAGGAAACAGAGGAAAGATGTAGGAGGCAAAGCTATGGGTAGAGGTATAAACATAGTGTGCACTCATGTAAATGTATTCATAAAAATAGAGGTCTCGGCCTATGTACATATATAGCAGTACATTGAAGAAGTGGATGGACTTTGGGCCTTTGCTCAAGCCCTCCCTCAGCGCAAGAACACTTTGTTCTAACAACCTGGCATTCTCTGATGCTCACCCTCCCAACATGATCGCTGAAGACAAAGTGATGCACAAGCAAATGTGGTGAAGAAAGCTGATGGTGCCTTAAAGGCTTGAAGTTAAACAAGCGGCCATCTAGCAGAGAACCAACAAGCCCACATGGAAGAAGCACACCAGCCTGTGAGATCATGAGGTGTCGATGGGATCAGGTAACAGGCACTAGAAGACCCCAAACAAACAAACACGTATTGTTGAGAACGAAAGGGGTCGGAGCAGAGACCCAAACCCCATCTCTAGACAATGGGACATCCCCTCACAGAAGGGTCATGCCTTTCCTCCTTACTTCCCGAGCTACCTCTCGTGTACTCTAAGCGCTCCCAGCACAAAGCTACAACGTACAGGGGCACATCTGTACGGAGCCTCCCGCCTCCTGGTACGCTGTGTCCTCCCTTTTTATAGCGTAAGCTCTCTTTCTCCTAACCCCTAGGTTGTCCCTTATGAAAGGAAGGTCTCAATATATAACTGATACACAGATTATTTATAGTATATTAGCAGAGATGTGCAGCTGTCGCCAAGATCAATTTTAGAACATCTTCATCACCCCCCCAAAAGAAAACCCATACCTTTGTAATTATTTCCATGTCCTCCCAACACCACCTGACCCTCCCGCCCAGCCCCAGATAACCAGTAATTTGCTCTGTTTCTATGTATACACCTATTTTAGACATTTTGTACAAATGAAATCCTACATAGTCTTTGCTGGCAGGTTTCTGTCACCCATCCATGTCATAGGAAGTATCCCTTTTGATAGAGCTTAAACCCTTGACAGTGCTCCTTATTCTAGAGCTTTTGAAACCTACTGGGCCATCAGGTACCACTGTAGGGGGTTTGGGGGTAACAATGGTTTTGTTTTATAACAATAACCATTGGCCCTATTGGTCATATTAGCTCTTTGATTTCAAGCTTAGTAGATTCAGGACATTTATGGTCATATGATTTTGTTAATAAAAAAGCAATTCCATTTCTCAGTAAAGACTTCACTGTGCTCTCCTACCTTTAGGAGATAGGCCTACCCTGAAAACATTGACATTTCAGTGCCTTGGCCAGAAACCCTCCTTCAAGGGTGTTTTTCATCACAACAATGCACCTGCTCGTTCTTGGAGGATAGGAAGGGCTGTCCCAGGAGAATGTCCTTGGGAAATTGTACCCCATCTACCTACAGCCCTGTTACTGTCCCTTCAGACTTCTTTTTGCTCTCCCAAATCGAAGAACATTAAAAAGGAGCACGATTTGAGTCTTGAGGATTCTAAACTGCCATTCTTCAAGCAAGGAGAGAAATGGAAGTACCATCTTCAGACGAGGTAGTTCTAAATGGAGGATATATTGAGAAACAATAGCTATATTTTTTATTATTTTGTAGTTCTTCTCACAGCCTTTTAAATAGCCCATATAGTTTCCCAGTGAATTGTATCATTTGGCCACTCAGAAGGAGAGAGCTGTTTTTAAAGGATTGGTCACATGGGGGACATCAACATCTAGAATGTGCTCTGGGCATGACATACTAACTCCATTTAAACCTGAGCACTTTTTCTTGATTGAAAAACCGGCTGCTGTGTAGTTGATTCTCACTCACAGCCCCTTCGTAGGGCAGAGTGGAAAGTACCCCTTGGGGTTTCCAAGGCTGTAAATCCTGATAGCGGCCGACTGCTTCCTCTCTCTCCCTCAGAAGGGCTGGTGGGTCTGAACTACTGACCTTTCTGTTAGTAGGTGAGAACTTACACTCTTCTTCCTGGCACCCAGTTTTTAAAACAGCGCGCATTTTAAGTTGAGATACGTGGGAACCTCTCAAGCCCTCCTGGAAGCTGACTCACAGAACAGTCGGAGTAAAACCAATCTTCATTTTTGGTGACGTCTCTAGAATTTGTTTCCTGGATTAAATTGTTATTTGAAAACTTAGACTCAGAGAGGCTCCTAATTATGCAGGTTGCTAACGTACATTGATTTTTCTTTTGCAGAAGCTGAGTATCTACGGGGACTTGGAGTTTCTGAACGAACAGAAGCTAAACAAATACCCAGCGTCTTCTCTGGTGGTGGTTAGGTCTCGACCAGAAGATCATGGAGAAGCGGGACCTCTGCCCACAAAAGTAGGCCTTGCTCACTCAGAGGTTTGAGCTGCTGTTGTTCTTTTTAAATAAAGGCGTAATCGACATCCAACTTTCCACATCTGATAGAGCTTTTGAAATAGTTTCATTGGACATAAGCCTTAAGAAATCACTAGAAAGTTCAAATAAAGTTACCCAAATCTTTAAACACTGTGTGCTGTAATTGCCCTGTATTTATTTGTCTTTGGATAACTGTACTGGTCTCTGAGACAGGATGCTGCTGATTTTTCATCTCTCCGCGCCCACCCGTCCCTGACCTAGAGAGAATTCAGGCACGCCCTGGGAGAAGGCCAAGGGCACGAGAAGGGGCACGGTCAGAGGGTCGGAGCCATGTGTGTGCTCGTCTCAGACCACAGCTGTTTCTGTGCTTTGTTTTGTTGGATGGATCTTTCCAAAGATGTGTGTCTCATTTAGAGAGCCTTCTAGTGTAAAGATATTTTCAGAGGAGACTTTGCATTGTGACAGTAAGAATCAGTCTCTTGTGATGTAGAACTAAATATAGGTGTCACTTGGTGGGGAAAGGGGATATTGATATTCCCTTACCGACAATAACATGGATGTAAAAGGGATATCAGGTGGCACAGTGCACCAGAATCTGACTATGCTTCCGTGTCATTATAGCATACGATGTTAAATAACTTTGCAAACCAGTACTTTGTTTACTCACGAGGGCATCGCTGGCAATGGCACTAATACCCTAAATACAGTGACACATTTAGCCCACAGCCCAGTTGGCAGTTTTCTCTGCGTCTAAAGAAAATGCTACTCAAGTAAGACAAAACAGACATTTGAGCTTCAAACAACTCGCCTGATTTGGGAAAAGAGAAGGCTAGAGAGTGTGTGAGCACATCCAGAGAGGAGGAGCGGAGGGAGGAGAGTCTCTGACAAGGTTATGAGTTCTGTTTTTAAAAGAGAGCAATTGTAAGCCATGGAGAACAATTTGCAGTTATCGTTAAAAAAAAAAAGCCCTGTTGCCTGCCTCCCATCCAGGGTGCATACTTACGTTCCTTAGTCAGGCAGAGATGACTTGCCGTGCATCCAGTGAAGCGCCCTGGGGGGACGTGCTGCAGTTTCTGAGGCCGAGAGCCCACTGGCCTCTCGAGTTAAAAACACCAGCCAAGGTGGAGGGAGGGTGGGCTGGAAAGGGGGAACCGATTACAAGGATCTACATATAACCTCCTCCCTGGGGGACAGACAACGGAAAAGTGGGTGAAGGGAGACATCGGACAGGGCAAGATATGACAAAATAATAATTTATAAATTATCAAGGGTTCATGAGGGAGGGGGCAGTGGGGAGGGAGGGGGAAAAGAGGAGCTGATGCCAGGGGCTTGGGTGGAGCGGATGTTTTGAGAATGATGAGACCAACGAATGTACAAATGTGCTTTACACAATTGATGTATGTATGGATTGTGATAAGAGTTGTATGAGCCCCTAATAAAACGATTTAACAAAAACCAACAGCCAAAGGAACATCCAGATGAAAAGTTACGTTCTATGTTCCCCCACATCCCACTTGGCTTTGTTTCTCCTTTTGCTGAATGAGGAGCCCGAGGGACCTCCTAATCTTGAAAGTGCTGGCTCAAGTTTGGTGTTGGGTACCATCGGGGCGGTTCTGGCCCATAGCACCCCCACGCACAACAGAAGGAAATGCTGCTAGGGCTTTCGCCGTCTTCACAGTTGTTCCTCGGCCCATTGTTGCAGCCGCCGTGTCAACGTCTCATCGCGGGCCTTCATTTCTTTCGATGGTCTCCTGACAGCATGTCCAAAGTACGTGAGAGGAAGTCTCCCTAGCCCTGCTTCTAAGGCAGCGGTTCCCGGACCCCTTGAAGGGTCAAATGACCCTTTCACAGGGGTCCCCCGATTCATAACAGTAGAAAAATGACAGTTATGAACTAGCAGTGAAAATAATGTTATGGTTGGGGCGTCCCCGCAACATGAGGAACTGTATTAATGACCGTGGCATTAGCAAGGTTGAGAACCACTGCTCTGCGGATCATTCTCGCCCTGCTTCTTCCAGGACGGATGAGCGTGTCCATTAGCAGTCCGTGGTGCTGTCAGTATTCTTCAGCATCACAATTCAAATGCATCAAGTTTAGACAAACAATTTCCCTCTTGTCTGATAAGAGAGTCCTCATGTGTAAAATACTCAGTCATTCCTTATGTGTGTACTAGGCACGAATATCTGTTCCTGACTTTTTATCCCATGCTTAAACCAGACTGATATTCTCAAGAGGAGCTTTACGTTCTTGTTTTTTAGAAAAAGGAAATGCTCTCCCCCAAAATGTACATATTGACAAAATACTGCTGACCCTAAGAATTCCAACAGAAGTAACAGAACGGCCTCTAGGCCTCTTCTAAGGTAACTTCTGTAGGCGAACCCTTTTGGTAAACCTAAGTTTACCTAAGAAAACCAGTTTTACTTAGTTCCGTGTCTCCATGAGACAGAATCCCATCTTCCTACCACACAGACGGCGTCTTCTTGAGAATCTAATCTTGGCTGGTACAAACCTGCCCTTGGTCTAAATGACATTTTAAGCAGGCAATAAGAAAGAGGCAGTAACCACCATAAGGAATGCTCTAGACTCGAGGTTCCCAATCATCTCAGTGAACTTAGGGGTAGGTACCTTTAATTTATGATCTATTTTATGATAAATCAGAAAATCCCAGATTATCTAGCCTATCAATCTTGTCTCGGGAATCCCTGTGATGCCATCATTAACCTGAGCTGCTGACTCACATAGGAAGCCTACTGCCTTTACTCTAAGCTGATGTCCAGCCAAAAGCAAAGAACCATGTCCTTAGACTTATTTGTGATTTAAAATACTGGATACAGCTCCTTTATAATTTTTGTGGACACTTGCAGAGGACCCCATAACGGGAATCATTGATGTAGGTTCTAGACATTTTTTTGTAAATCAGTAAGTACCCTTGCCATTGGGGCATTCTGTAACAGCAGACAACCCAGTCCACCACCACCACATCAAGACCGTGGTTTTGCCCAGACGCCCTTTCTACACCCACAGTTTGACCACGCTATCACTATTTTGAGCAGTTGGGGGTAAATGACAGCACGACATCAACAAAGGGCCACATTAGCAAAACAAACCGTTCTTGTACTGAGGTAAGATTTAAGTAGAGGCCCAAAGTCCATCTGCTTCCTTACATATTTATATATATATACATATCTATATGTGTACCTATATATGTAGTTTTTACTTTCTTATTCTTTCCTCCTGCCCCACGATGATGTTTACGCAGTTGATCAAACATGAACCAGAATGCTACCCCCTGCTCATCATCAGTTTTAGATCCCTCGTGGGGCAGGAGGAAAAAATAAGAAAGTAAAAACTACATATATAGGTACACACACATATATATGTGTGTGTGTGTGTGTGTGTGTGTGTGTATATATATATATATATATATATATATGGAAGCAGATGGACACTTTGGGCCTCTACTTGGAACTATCTGTAGTCTCTTTTTTCTCTCATTGTTTTTTTGGTGTCTGTCTATATAAGATAGGCAGGATAAGCAATCCCAAGGCAATGGGACTGATGGTTCCAGGGGGGCATGGGAGAGGAGGAGACAGGGGAAGGGGAATGATGAGCCAATAACAACAGGGACAGAGTAATAACAAGGGATCTCTCTAGCACTGTCATCTAGGGTGGGGATGTCATGTCTCCAGGTGGGGCCGGCCCTGCAGTCAGTCCTCTCTGTGAATATGTGCTCCGAGCAGGAACGTCACCCTCAAGGCTTGGCGCACTGGATTGAGGTCTACTCTCTCAGTTCCTGTGGAGACATCAACAATACCCTCCCCTGGGGTGGATTAGTGCCCTGTTCCCCAGTGCCATCTTTTTTCTTCCCCCACCCTCTATGGGCCTAAAGGCATATGGGGCCAGCAGGGGTGGGGATGGAGGAGATGTTTCCACACAGTTGCTATCTACATCTTTCCGTTTTTCTTTTCGATGACGTATGCATCATCGTGTTTGGTCTGGCTCTTGCTAGAGTATCTGGTCCTCAGCCCGGAAACTGTGCGATATGCACATGTTCCCCTGTGCTCATCCTGATGTTTGGACTCAGGTTGTATGTGTCCTTTTGTGTTTGGCTAACTTCACTCAGCATAACATCCTTCAACTCTTTCCGAGAGAAGAGGTGCCTCATCATTTGATCACTGTTTCTGATGGAAATTTAGGCTTTTCCAAATCTTTGCGATTGTGAACTGCACAGCGATGAACAGTGCAGATGTCTGGTCGTGGCGTGTTTATTTCTTCTGGGTAAATGCCCAGTACTGGTATAGCTGGGTCATAAGGTAACTCAATTTCCATCTGTTTTAGGTATTGCCAAATCACTTTCCACGGTGGCTGTATGTACCTACAAGACCACCAGCAGTGAATGAGAGTACCTATCTTACCACACCCCCTCCAACATTTGTTGCTTCAACTATTTTGATGGACAGTTTGGTGGGATATAGGATTCTTTGGTTACTGTTATTTTCCTATAATTTTTGGGAATGCTACTTCACTCCTCTTTTTCATGGTATCTGTTGCTAAGTCTGAGCATACTCTTATCTGAGTACACTTATAGGTGACTGTGGTTTTTTTTTATCGTTTTATTGGTGGTTTGTACAATTCTTATCACAATCCACACATCCGTCCCTTGTGTCAAGCACTTTTGTACATTTGTTGCCATCATCATTCTCAAAACATTTGCTTTCTACTTGAGCCCTTGGTATCAGCTCCTCATTTTTTCTCCTCCCTCCCCGCTCACCCCTCCCTCATGAACCCTTGATAATTTATAAATTATTATTATTTTGTCATATCTTACATTGTCCGACATCTCCCTTCACCCACTTTTCTGTTGTCCATCACCCAGGGAGGAGGTTATATATAGATCCTTGTAATCGGTTCCCCCTTGCCACTTCACCCTCCCTCCAACTTCCCTGTATAGCCACTCTTACCACTGGTTCTGAAGGGATCATCTGTCCTGGATTCCCTGTGTTTCCAGTTCCTATCTGTACCAGTGTACATCCTCTGATCTAGCCACATTTGTAAGGTACAATTGGGATCATGATAGTGGGGGGAGGAAGCATTTAGGAACTAGAGGAAAGTTGTGTGTTTCATGGCTACTACACGGCACCCTAACTGGCTCGTCTCCTCCCCACGACCCTTCCATAAGAGGATGTCCAGTTGCCTACAGATGGGTCTTGGGTCCCCAATCTGTACTCCCCCTCATTCACAGTGATTTGATTTTTTTGTTCTTTGATGCCTGATACCTAATCCCTTCGACACCTTTGTCATCAGCGATCATGTCAGGAAAGTGAGCATCATGGAATGCCAGTTTAATAGAACAAAGTATTCTTGCATTGAGGGAGTACTTGAGTGGAGGCCCAATGTCCATTTGCTACCTTAATACTAAACCTGTAAATATATGCACATAGATCTATTTTCCCATCCTCATGTATAAATATAATGGAATGCCAGTTTAATAGAACAAAGTATTTTTGCATTGAGGGAGTACTTGAGTGGAGGCCCAATGTCCATTTGCTACCTTAATACTAAACCTGTAAATATATGCACATAGATCTATTTTCCCATCCTCATGTATAAATATATGTACATATGCACATGCCTGTATTTAGACCTCTATAAATGTCCTTTCCTCCTAGTTCTCTCCTCTATTCCTTTGACTTTCCTCTTGTCCCACGATCATGGTCAGCCTTCATTTGGGTGTCAGTAATTCACTGTATTTTTTTTCTCTAGCTGCTCTTATGATTTTCTCCTTCTCCTCAAAGGTGGATAATCTGCCTACTATATACCTGGGCATATTCCTGGGGTTCAGTCTGATTGGAGTCTTCTCTGCTTCCTGGAAAATTGTCTGATTCTCATTCGTTTAATTGGGGAAGTTTCCTTCCAGGTCTTCCCTCGCTATTCTGCCTGTTGATTTCTTTGCTGTATCTTGTTCTAGTATCCCAATTATCTGAATATTGTTCCTCTTCATAGCATCACTCACTGCTCACAGATTCTCTTCAGCTTCTTTGATTATCTTGTTTGATTGCTTTTCCCATTTTTAAATTCTGCTTGGCTATCTTGGAGGTCACTGATACAATTCTTTGCCTCTTCCAGCCTGTTGGTAAGTTCTTTTATTGTAAGTTCTTCTGCTGTTGCATTTTCCCTTAACTCATGTATTTCCCTTCAGTAAGTGGACTCTATGCTCTCTATTTTTTCATCCATTTGCTGTATTGATTCCCTCATATCCTGTATGATGCTAAGCAGCATTCTGAAGATTTCTTTTTATGGCAGTTCAAAGTCTGCTGCTTCTATGTACAATGCTAGGTTCAGGTCCTCCTCCAGCGTTGCATTTTGTTTCTCTTGCTTTCTTGTTGTGGTTGCTGATGTCGGTTGTTTCTGTGTGTCATTTTGGTAGAGCTCGGCATCTCTTCCCGGAAGACCAGGAGCCCTGTGTTTTCTCTATGGGAGGTCAATAAGAATGATTCTCAGGATCTCGAGGAGCCCGCTGCACTGTGGGATCATGCTATGCCTCTATCTCACTGGGGTCTTACTCTGTACCTAGGCAGCTGGGATTGTCTATTTGGGGGGCAGCTTGAGTGGCACTTTCAGGCAGTGAAGGCGGGGTGGTCTCAGGCAGCAGGGATGGCTCTAGGCAGGGTGAACAGCACGGAAAGCCTGAGGCATGGGTCCCCGAATGTGCACAGCATGGGCTACTGGCATGAGGAACCCACGCCGTGCTGGGGCCCTGGGTGGGGGGGACCCGTGCAGGACTCATGTGCTGGCTGGAGAGACCTGCATAGCATGGGGGTGTGGACAGAAGGCAACAAGGGCAGGATGCGGGGCCATGTGGTTTATGAAGCTGCAGCATCAGCAGGAGGGGGCGGGGCTGCAGGCTGTGTGCATGGACCTGGGCTGGTGATGCAGGCTGATGTGGTCTGGGGACCAGGCCACACACTGCAGCATCTCAATGGTGCATGCAGGAGAGGGAGGGTGGATGGGGGTGGGGGGTGGGGGTGGAGGCCCTGGGCAGGTCAATGCCATTGGAAAGGTCTGCCCACGTGCTGGTACAGACCCCCTGGGGTGCAGTGAAGCCTACTGCATGGAACGGACTCTCCACTCAGCCTCTCTATCCCCCAAACCAGCAATCACTCACAGAGCGCCCAATGTGGTTACCTCTACCTCATGGCCATCTTCCTGGAAGTCTACTTTATATACCTTTTCTGAACTCTGTAATTACTAAAATGAGCTTCCTATCTTTCACTAGGACTTTCTCTCTTGCTGTGATGTTAATGGCAGTTTGTGCTGTGGACCTTTGGGACTGTGGTCTGGAGCAGCCCATGACTGCCTTCTCAGAATGATCTCTTTAAATGCAGAAAAACACATAGGGAAAAAATAGGAAGGATTGTGAGGAAAATTAATTATATGAGGGGCCTCAAAAGTTGGTGGAAAAAAATCCTTATCTTTTCATTCAATTTTTCCACCAATGTTTTGCAGCCCTTGTGTATTAAAAAATAGCTATCAAAATGTTTCAAAATTTGTGATATGGATATATATTTATTTATTTATCAATGCATAAAATATCTTCTAGTGATTGGTCTAAAATACTGTAATTAAAAGTAATTTCATATTAATAATTTGAAATAGTTACCCCAACTATGGAACTTAGAGGTACTGCTAATATGACTCTGTATTATAATCAGCATTCATACTTGAGAAAAATATTATCTGTACCAGTAAGAAATTAGTAAAAATAAAGATTGAATTTTTTTCCAATCCAAATCACAAAACCCCTGGTTTAGGTCCACTGTTCAAGTTCATCAGCCACTCTGTAGGAGAACGAGGAGGTTATGTACTCCCTAGAAGAGTTGTTGTGTCAGACACAAAAATGAACTCAAAGTGCATTAGAAACCTAAATGTAAACCCTAGTCCTTTAAAGGTCAACTGGGGAATGTGAGACAAACTTACCATCGCTCTTGAAGATCTTACACATCCTGTCTAGTGTAACAAAGGAAGCACACGCAGTGCGAGACAAGATAGATGACTGGGGCCTACTAAAAATGAAACACTTATGCACATCCAAAGACTTCATCAACATAGTAAAATGGGAGCCTACAAATGTGGGGGGGGCATCTTTAACACAAGGGACTAATTACCAGAATCTGTAGAATTCTGCAACACCTCAATAGGAAAATAATAGAAACTGCAATTAAAAGGTAGGCAAAGGACATGAATAAATGATTCACCAGGGATGAAACGTGAATGGCTAACAAACACATGAGGAAATGATCAGTTATCTGGGAGATGCAAATCAAAACAACAATGAACTATCATCTTACATCCACAATGATATCCCAACAAATCAGAGATCAGCAAATGCCGGAGAGGATGCAGAGAGACTGCAGGTGGGCTGGTAACATGTACAACCATTGTGGGAAGCGATAGGGGAATTGAAATACCATATGACCCAGCAATACCTCTGCTGGGTATATACCCCCCAAAAGTAAGACAGAAGATGAACAGACATATGTTGTCCTATGTTCATTACAACACAACTCACAAGAGCTGGACTCGAAAGCCCAAATGCCCATCAGTAGAAGAATGCATAAAGAAACTCTGGTCTGGGATCAGGTGTAAGGCATCATCAGAACAAAAAATCTTACCATAGTGAATGATCGGGGGAGTGCGGAGTGGAGATCCAAAGCCCATTAGTAGGCCACTGGAGATCCCCTTGCAGAGGGGTCTCAGGGAGGAGATGAGCCAGTCAGGGTGCGATGTAACAATGATGAGAAATACAACTTTCCTCTAGTTCCTAAAGGTTTCCTCCCCGCTCCCGCTACCATGACTCAAATTCGATCTTGCAAGTCTGGCTAGACCAGAGGAGGTACACTGGTACAGATAGGAACTGAAAATACAGGGAATCCAGGACGGATGAGCCCTACAGGACCAGTGGTGTGAGTGGCAAAACAGGGAGAGTAAAGGGAGAATGGGTAGGAAAGAGGGAACCGATTACATGGAACTGTGTGTGACCTTCTCCCTGGGGGACAGACAACCGAAAAGAGGGTGAAGGGAGACGTCAGACAGGGCAAGATATGACAAAATACCCATTTATAAACTATCAAGGGCTGATGAGGGAGAGGGGAGCGGGGAGGGAGGGGAAAAATGAGGACCTAATGTCGGGGGTTTAAGTGGAGAGAAAATGTTTTGAGAAACGATGTACAAATGCGCTTTCCACAATTGATGTGTGTATGGATTGGGATAACAGTTGTATGAGCCCCTAATAAAATGTTAAAAAAAAAAAAAAGAAACTCTGGTCCATACACACAATGGAATGCTCTCAACTCACTGGCATAGAGTCAGTGCTGACTCATAGTGACCCTGTGTGGGTTCACAAGACTGTAACGGTCTAGTCTTTCTTCCGAGCTGCTGCTGGTGGTTTGGAATTGCAGACCATGTAGATCGTAGCCCAACTTGTAACCACTCTACCACCATGGTTTCCAAAAAAATCTGATGAAACACCTCATGACACGGACAGACCTGGAAACCACTGTGCTGAGTGAAGTTAGTCAGTTACAAAAGGACAAACATTGTGCGAGCCCACTACTAGAAGGAGAAACACCAAGGCAAAGGCGGACTTCTGCTCTCAGGTCATGTCATCTAACCAGATCTTCCAAGCAACAAGGTTTGCCTAGTGCCCCGGAGCCATATGTCATCCCTTTATTTGTACACTTATAACAACACTTCCACAGAGATCTCACCTCAGCTGGGGTCAGTTCGCAAAAGTGGGGCGGAGGGAGAAGAGCAACCAGTTGCTGCCTTGGTCATTGTTCCAATGTTACTTCGAATCAACAGACACTCCTACACGCGTGATTAGTGGACCTTCCTGGAAACAGGTCAAGACATGAGGCGAGGGTGGGGCATGTCTAACGCAGAGCGGGTGATTATACTTCTGTTGGTGAGTAAACGGTGTAGAGCAACCTCCCGGCGGGGAAAAACCCTTAGTAATACTTATACAGAGCCCCCAAGGGGAGAGTATGCCCCGTATTATTTTCCTAAATTGACACTTTGACCTAGTTTCTATCCAGCTCTGGATGACCCAAGCCATGTGCTATAAACAACTGCAACTTTAGACTGTCCTTTCAGGGCACACAACATCTTTCATAGGATCCGATTTGGAAATCCCACTAAGTAAACTGGGCTTTGTCTTAACTCACTTATATCTCACTTATATGTAAGGAAGTGACATAACCCTTGGACTTCAGGATGAAACACCCTAGGGTGAGAAGAAGCCAATGAGCTGTAGCCCAAGGTTTGGAATTGGGCTTTGGTTTGGATGTCTTGCTTTGAGGTCCCAGCAAATGGTGGCCCGGGACCAAGGTATAATTACTATTTTCAAGCTCCCTGCTTTTTATGACACGTACGTGTTAGACTGGCAGGCATGGTTCTGCCTGTGAATGAATGTTATCAAAAGGTTTGCCTAAGCCACGCTTTTATTGTTTGTGTAAATGGCGTTCAGCTTTTAATCTGCACAAGTCAAAAATTAATGTATTTTGATCTAAAAAGTTGGCCTGTGCCTGTATGATTTCCTTTTCTCAACAGTGTTTTAAATTCTATACCACTGGCTAAATTCATTATAATATTGATAGAATTACCGTATGTCCCGTGGGGATGATCTATGATATTCTCTAGTATAAAATGATCATGATGTCTCTAAGCGAACCAGAGACATATAAACCATGATATATGAATGAATTTTGGGCTTGTACTTCATCAAAGCCCTAATCTAAGAACAATTATTTCTTATGATATGGCTCTATTCAATACTTGTCCTCATGAAGAGATCACTGAAGATTTAGGTGCTCTTGAAAAGTGTACTGAAGAAATCAGATTGTGCTCAGCTATAAGAAAGAATAGCATCTGAGGTCTTAAAGGTTTATCTTAAAATAGACAGCCATCTAAGTGAGGTGATAGTTAAGTCCACACAGAAAAAGCACACCAGCCTGTGTTATTCAAGGATGATAAATACTAAAATCTAAATGTAGAGGAGGGAATGACATCAGAGTGTAAATATGAACTCCAGGTTTGCGGAAAGCTATGGCTATCAGTAGAAGCCCAAAATCCATTTTCAGGATCCCACTTGGACTAAGCCTCTGGCCATTGACCTGGGATAGGACTATCCTTGCTATCAGAGAGCATTGGAAAGTCGATTGTGGCAGATGCAGTTAGATTAACATGTAACATATTATCATTTGATCTCTGACCCATTTTAAAGTTGTTTCCGTTTTTAACATTTTGTGCTTTTTTTGATTGAGGTTTTGCTGTTATTTTATCGTTGTTGGGTTTTTTTGTTTGTTTATTTCTTGTTTGTGTTTTATGATTTCCTATATATAAAATCCAGGACTGGTAAATATATAGAGACGGTCACTGGGTTAATAATTGCCTATGGACAGGGGAGGTTGGGAGGAAACGAGGAGCTGAGATCTGAGTATGAGAAAGAGAAAATGTCCTGAAACGGACGGTGGTGACGATGGCACAGCTCGTCTTATACGGTTGAACTGTCAAGTCGTCTGAGATGTTGGGAAAGATGTTCCGTCCCAGGAACCCCTTCTGGGGTTTCCTGGAGTCAGAATTAGCTCGATGGCAGCAGGTTTGGTCATTTCCTTTGTCATTTTAAAAGTAAATTGCTTTTGTATGCTTGTTCAATTCTGAGTTATTTGAGCTTATTGTCTGCTTTTTATACTTGTGTTGTTTTACAGTGTTGGAACCGCAGTAATTGAAGGCTTGGATGGAAAGAAATCAGCAACTGATTTGAAATGAGAGGTTTCAACAAAAGCTCTTGATAATGTTACCTCAAGTTATACCATCAAGCAGTCATTATTAGATCTCAAATCTAGTAACTTCATAACGCTTAAGTATAGTAAACATTAATAAAATTTGGATCATCTGCATTAAACAATATTATAATGCTATCTTATAAAAGGATCTGCTTATTTATCCACAATGGGGTCTGTTTGATTTTTTTCCCCATAACACTTTGCAAAGCCCTTATTAGCATTCTCATAAATCACCTTAAATAGATCCTTAAAACATCTCTCTAGAAAATCACGATAGGGTGTAACACCCCCAATTTACATTGAGAAGCAGCTTCAGCGAGAAGAAGCACACTGCCAGGCTTCCAGGGCTTAGGAACTTGCAGGGGAGGCCGAGACTGGCTCTCACCTCTAAGTAGATCTAGAAGTGTATGTCTCAGTCCCAGGATAAACCCACAGTGTTGTCAAGCCCACTGAGCATTGTCCAGGAGTTCCTGTGTGGTGCAAACATCTCAGTGCTCAGTTACCAAAATATTCAAGTCCACGAGGAGCATCTTTGGAAGAAGAGCCTGATAGTCTACAGCTATGTCTCGATTTATGACCAGGTTCCATTCTGAACCATGCAGAGTTTTACTCTCAGTCACACAGGGTTTCCATGAGTCAACATTAATGCTATGGCAGCTGGTTTGGTTTGGTTTTTAAGCATTGTTCAGTCTAGGTAGGTGTTGGACTAAGGTGTCCCCGGCTTCAAGATTTCTAAGCAATTGGGAGCAAATGAAGGTGTTGTGCCTGTTCCAGAGTCTCGGACAGCCAGAGATCATTGTCATCTTGGTGATGCTGATCGAACTCAACACGTGGGCAGTTGACCTCCCTATAGACCAGACCTCAGTTTGTCCCGGGTGGAATTATCGCTTGTTCCATGACAGAAATTTCTTCCCTGGCTTTTTAAATATTGATGGGGTCTGTTCCTTCTTACTCGTTGTTTTTAATTTTGTCTTTATATTATTGTTTTATCCTTACCACCTTAGTTCGATTTTGTTTATTATTATGTTGGGTTTCCAGTTTGTGACCCACAGGAGGAGTGGGTGCATAGTGATAATAGCAGATAGAGGGTTTATAGGGGTTTATAGGGGATGCAGGGGAGGACGAGTAGCAGGGAGAGGGAGGGAGCACTAGAACCAATTGTGATTGCACAAATCATTTTAAAGACAATTTAACTACGGCAGGGTGGGGCGTTCTAAAATTGCTGTGGTAATGATTATACAATTCTCCTTGATATGATCGAACGATTGAGCTATTGAATTGTATGATATGTAAATTATGTGTCAATAAAACTGTTGGGGAAAAACTGTATTGCACCTGTTACCCTGTGATGGTCAGAGGTTATGCCAACTAGACACTCTTGGCTAAGGTAGGGGTGGGGCCCAACCTATCAATCAGGTAGGCACCTGATGACACCTCGTTGGGGGTGTGGTCTTTTGTAAAAGAGAGACCGAGTAGCTGATTTCTTGTTGGCCCTTCACCTTCTGCTGGAACTGGATCCTGCACCTGGTTCATCCATTTCCTGCCAATCCCAGAAGCCATCGGCCGATGATGGTAGATTCATCCAGTTCACCTCGGATTCCTTTCCCTCTGCATCCACCAGCCTGTGACACCTCCCACTCTATCACCTCACTTCCTGTTTGTCAGCTTCCACTGCTACACACGTCAAGAGAAGCCTGATTGGCACTGGACTGGCTTTCGCTACTTCTACAACGGTAGGAGCTATTTCTTGATAGGAATCTCTTTCTGTACACAAACACATAGAAGCATCACTGCTTCTCTGGAGAGCCCCACCCAACACTTACCCCCAATAAGTGTCTGTGCCCTGGGGCAGTAGAGCCAATTCACTAATTCTGAGCTAGAGGGGAAAAGAGAAGTTTTTCAGATGCGACATCAGCAAGGAGACTGACAGCAACACAGGCTGCCCTGATGTAGTCCCATTTGAGAGCAGAATATATAGAGCTGACATACTTTTTACTTTGGAATTCACATGGGGGGAATCACATATAGATGTTTCACATTAACTCAGTTTTCAGTAAAATCACAGAATGCAGTTATCGACCACAAGCCAGCAGGCAGGCAAGAAGATTTCTCACGTCTTAGAACAAGCTCAGGATGTCTCTGTTGAGTAAGGAGAGAGCAGGCATTTGGATTTTGTTTGCTAAGAATCAAGGGAGGCAAATCAGATGGGCTTCTCGGAGTTATCTGGTTTCTGTCTCCAACAGATCTGCCCGCGAGCAAAGCAGAAAATGGATGCCCTTTCCAAAGAGCCCCAGGTGAAGGGCAGGGAAGACAGGGCCTGAGCGCAGCTGGCTGCACTCAGCCAGGAATGGTACCGAGCACTTTCACAAATGTGTGCTCCCTGCAACTTCTCCAGGACCTCCCTCAGGAGTTAGACGTTCTTATCCCCAGCCTGCAGATGAAGACGCAGGCTTAGGGAGAGGGTGACGTGCCCATTAAATGACATGTTTATCTGCCAGAATCAGGATGAAAGGCCTCATCTGTCTGACTCAAGTTAGGGCTTGCTGATCTCATCGGGAGTGAGGTCTCCCTCGTCGGACTGAGACGGGGGCCACTGACCACAATGACTATTTGTGGTTCTTCGTTGCTGTCAAGTTGCTGCCAACCCCTGGGTGAGCCTGGGTGCCTGAGCCGGACTTGAAGGGTGCTCCAGGCTGTACCCTTTCAGCAGCAGAGTGGCCGCCCTGTCTTCTGAAGCCCCTTGGGGTAGGTGCCAACTGCTAACCTTTCTGTCAGTGGCTGAGCACTTGATGGTTGTGACCCCGCCCCCCCTCAGAAGTCCGATAAGGCATGTAGGAGAAGGTAAATTCAGGGGAGGAGAGAGCGTCATGGAGCCTCATAAGAGAGGTGAGTTTTAAACTTGGTCCTGGGAAAGAAAGGTGAATGGATTTCGAAAGGAGGGAGGGGCCTGCAGAAATCACCCTAAATGGGTGACAAAGCACACAGATCGGGAGGAGAGGTTCATAACCACATAACTAAGGGGTGAATGGGCACAGTCCTGACACACACCTTTCTTAGGTTTTAGCCACACAGTATCCCCTTGCTCTGTTCGCACAACTACCTCTTGAACCATGTACAGGTTCCACATGAGCACCTGTAATTATTTTGGTAAGAATTCCCGTTTTTCTCAAGACTATCCATAGAAACGTTTGAAGTCGTCAATCAAGATTTTATCTTTCTTGGATTCACAATCAGTGCTCATGGAAGCAGCAGTCAAGGAATCAAAGGATGCACTGCATTAGGTAACCCCAAGATAACATGAGACCTCTTCAAAGGGGTGAAAAGCAAGGATGTTACTCTGAGGACGAAGGTGCACCGGACCCAAGCTATGGTATTTTCAATCGCCTCATATACATGTGAAGGTTGAACATTGTATAAAGAAGATGAAAGAAACATGGATGCATTTGAATTATGGTGCTGGTAAAGAATATTGAAAATCCCAAGAACAGCCAAAAGAACAAACAAATCTGTCTTAGAAGAAGTACAACCAAAATGCTTCTTAGAAGCAAGACTAAGGAGACTTCATTGGACATATTATCAGTAGAGCCTGGTTCCTGGAGAAGGACACCGTGCTCGGTAAAGTCGAGGGGCAGTGAAAAGAAGGCTCTCTGTCAGAGGAAGTCTGCCGCCAACAACCGAAGGGTCAGTAGGTGCAATTGTACAATATCTAAAGATCATAGTAAAGTCACAGAGGATAGGAAAGATAGGAGAGAGAATGAAATAAAGGAGTCAGACACATTTCATAGTAGCATGCTCCCCTCAGCCCCTCTTAGTGGTCTGAGTGTAAGTAGGAGAAGAGAGAGCGCCTTTACTGTCTTGGGATATTTATAGGTAGCCATAAGCCATGCACATGCAGTAGTTACATACGTCTCAAGGTGGGTGGAATCTACATTAAGGTCCCTGAGCGCACAGGTGAGGAAACCAAATGCCTGCACAGGGGAAGGTATGAGAGGGTCTAGGTGACACCACGGGAAGAGATAGCAACAGGATGTCTGCTTCTGCAGAGAGATACAATCAACCATGTGCTCACGTGAAGGCAGCACAGATGTTACGGGGAGGAGGATCTGTGGGAATATTCAAAGCAGGATAATGTACTTGGACTTTAACTTACCAAAGTGGAGGCTTGCCTACCGTGGAATCCTAGCTTTCCAGAGTCCCCTGTTACAGGTTGGGGATAGCGTCCTTGCCACATTTCCCTCCGCGTTCGTTTCCCACAGCCCTCAGCCAGACGAGCTGACACAGTGACTGGACAGTGGACTCACAGCTAGGGCAACAGTGAGGCTGGCACAGACCGGGCAGTGTTCTGTTCTGTCATGCAGAAGGGCACTGCGAGTCAGAACCAACTTGATGGCACATAAGAACAACATAACAAAGAATTTGAAATTCAACACATATGAAGAAATTTATAAACCAGTAAGAAAAAGACTAATCACTCAACGAAAAATGGGCAGCATAGGAGCAAGCATTCACCAGGAAGAAACAAACCCCTGTGACCAATAAATAAAAGGCAGCCCAAGGGCATAGTGCAGAAGGCAAAAATTCCAAAGGAAACTCACCACCACTGAGTGGATTCCAACTCATCGTGATCCCGTAAGACAGAGTAGAACCATCTCTTCGGGTTTCCATGATGTTAAATCTTTACGGGAGCAGACAGCTTCATCTTTCGCTGATCTTGTGGTTAACAGATCTTGTGGTTAACAGCCAAATACACCACTGGGGTTCCTAGTGTAGGACCGGGATTTTAAACATTACACGTGCATCTTCCCGTTGGGTTCCCAGCACCTTGGACAGTCCCTTAAACTCCGGGGTCCTATCTTCAGTAGTGGGATGAAGGCTTGGGAGAAACTAACTGTGTTAGGCTGGGTTCTCTAGAGAAGCAAAACCACGGATGTGGATGTGGATGTGGATGTGGAAGTGGACATGTATGTGTATATGAGCCCGGGTGGGGTAGTGGTTATGTGTTGGGCTGTGATCGCATGGTCAGCAGCTCAAAACCACTGCAGCTCCAAGGGAGAAGACTGGGCTTTCTACTCCCACAAACAGTTACAGCCTTGGAAATCCACAGGAGGACGCTGTGAGTCAGCACTCACTTGATGGCAGAGAGGAGGGGGGGAGGTGTGTATCTGTGCATATGTGTAAAGAACCTTGTATCAAGAAAGTGGCTCATACAGTTGTAGAAGTAGGTAAACTTCAGTCCATTTCAAGTCTGTGAGTCAGGTATAAGCCGGAAGTTTTCCTGACTCATGTAGCTGCCAAGGCGGTCAATCAAGAAGCAGGAGGATAAATTGTGAGTAAATAAATTTCTGTTTGTTAGAACCAAAAAAAAAAGAAGAAGCAGGAAGATGAACCGGAAGTAGGAAGACCCTAGGCTGGTCGAGTCAAATGAATCCAAGGTTGGCAGGCAATATAGCAAGCCACTGCTAGCACCCAGGGTTTGCAGGCAGTATGGCAGCAGGTCATTGGCTCAAGTCCACAGAACCAGAGACCACTGAGATAGATGCAGAATCCAGACCAGCAAGGAAGGAGGGCGTTCCCCACCTCTGCTGATATATACTAAGTGGGCCACATCCTGAGGCTGTGCCCTGATAAAGGGGTTGCACTCCACCCTAATCTTCCCACCACTGCTTGGTGGCTCACAGCAGGTTCCATCCCGGGAGAGATTTATATTATGTGAGGTCATATCATGGGGGTGTAAAGCCAAATTGCCTCCGTGGCAGGCTCCGCAACCCCGGCAAAGTCTTGGTTTCATCTTGTTCTGTGTACAGTACAGAGCTGGAAAATCCTGGGGGACTGAGGCTAGCCAACCCGGGAGCGACACGGCAGGCCAAGCTGCCAATGAGAAGACAACATAGCCAGCGCGGGAACCACACAAAGGACCAAAGTGCCAACCCGCCACAAACAAGCCAATCAGCGGGAAGTGGGAGGGGCAGGCTGGGGACGCCCTGGCTCCGTGAATCCTGTGTATATAAACGGCAGCGCTCTCTTTGTTCAGGGCTCTTGTCCAAGACAGTGCACGTGGTTGAGTACCTGAGGACTTGAGCCCTGGCTTAAGCTAGTACAATAAAACCTCTTTTGTTATTGCAGCCTTGTGTCTGATCTCCTTTCACTGTTGGGGTAGGGGAGGCTTTAACTGCCAAACCACCAAGAATCCTGTCTGAGTCAACTTGACACAAAACCTAACTCACACATCACCAGCCACTTCCCACCCCGACTTCACGGGGATGAGGGATTATTGAGGTGCGTAGATTGCCCTCTCACCCTTCCCCTACTTCACGCATCAGCTCAGCAAAGAATTCTTTTAGAACCCTGTGTGCTTTATTGAGTGCAATGGAGATATCCTTTCAACCTAGATGATCTGCTGAACGACCGGAGCTTCGTGAGACGGTGAGCCTTGCTTCTAGTCAGGCCAGGGGGAGTTCTGCTTTCAGGGGTCTTCATGTAGTCGAGGCCTGCTACCTTCCGGTCTCAATCATGGGTGTGCAGGCAGTCTCTGGACAGTCCCTGGGTGCCACGCTCATGCCCCCAACCTGCTGCACCAGCTGAGGGCAGTTTCTCCCTCAGGCCCTTGTCTGTGAGGTGTGGATGAAGATTTGAACGTCACGGGGGAGGCTGGGAGGCCGGCACAGGGCCACAGGGAGGGTGTGGCCCAGACAAGCCCTCCCCTCCTCCCTCCCCCAGGCTGCCCATGGCGACGAGGAAGGGAACCTTTGTTGAGTCCACAGCATCTGGAGCTGGGAACCCAAGCTATGAACAAGATCTTCCCCCAGGTGAGGTCCATCCCAAGACGGGTCCAAACGCTGGGGGGACGGGAGGGCAGTACAGAGAAGCCTTCAGACTGACTGGTCTTGCTCAGAGACTTAAGGTGAGTCCCCGACCCTGCCCTGTGGGCTCACTCCTAGGCTGTACCCCCCAGAGGAAGGAGTTATTTAGCTCAAGTGCAGAGGTCAGGCCAGAAGGCCAGGGCAGCGGGGGATTGGTGTTCTTTATGGGAAGCACAGGTGTTCTTTATGGGAGGCACATCTCACCAAGCCATAGCCACCGACTGGTAGTAAAGTAGGCCGGAGAGGAAAGGGCATTCCAGGCAGAGGGCACAGTGTAGGTAAAGGAGTGGACACGAAAGCGGGCAGGATGCATTTGGGCATTGCAAGTCCTGGTGTGTAAGGAGGTGGTGGTTCCACTTGAGGCCCTCAGCGACCACGGCCAAGAGAATGTTCTTCCCTGGGCCTTAATGTTCCCTTCTGAAACACACCACGATCTCCAGGCTAAGCCCACCCCTCCCTCTGTTCTCTTGGGCAGGAAGATGTCAATGGCAACGTTGCTCCGGAAACCAAAGCTCTCCCTGGAGGGAAAGGTAATGGGTGGGTGGGAGGGCCTGGGCCAGTGTCCTGCAAGGCTAGGGTCCCCCGAGCTGGGCGGTTGGCTACACAGGCACTAAGTTCCCATCAAGTTCTCAATGCCCTGCAGATCTCTACCCCCCAGTTGATATCTGCTCCCCACTTCCCGGCTGGCTGTGTTGATGGCCCCTTGCTTAATAGAGCTGTCTGGTCGCTCTGTGATGAGCATTTACGGAGCACCCACTGCGTGCTGCCCACCGCACACGTGCTGAGCCTCATGCAATTCCTACCTGTGGTGCAGAGGATAGAGCTCTGGAGTCAGCCCCCTGGCTGGGTGGGTGACTCGGGCACTTATCCTCACCCCTGAGGAATAAAGTGAAGCAGGGTCACGCACTTGCTGAGCACCTACTATGTGCCACTGCCTCACTGTGTGACCAGGCCTGTTCTCTTTACCTGTATGGAACCCAGGAAGGGAGGAGCATCATTGGCGGGGCATCTACTGTGGCCCAGACTTGATCAGAAGAGGTCCAGAGAGGCAGACAGCGATCACAGAACACAGAAAGGATCGCGGTCCGCCCAGGAGCCTGGCTTTGTATGGGTCTCTGAATAGGACAGCTCTGAGAGGAGGGCTCTGGTACAGGGAGCTGAGGCGCAGAGAAGTGGGACACCTGACTAAGATCACACAGCTGGGAAGTCACGTCTGGACTGGGGCCGGTCTAGTTGCAAAGCCCCAGGGCCTTCCATGGGCCCCGCCTGGTGTTTATTTCTCAGTTCTGGCGGGTGGTGGGCTGGTTGTGGGACAAATGGCCTCTGGGTCCCCTTCTGTCCAGGGAAGGGGTTGGCATCTAAGGGCCTCTGGCTTTGAAGTGCAGCATCTTCATCTGGGGGTGAACCTTGATGCTGTCAATGCACCCCCAGTCTCTGTTAGGACCCCACCGTGCTCACGGCCTGGGCAGCGCAAATATTTGAGGAGCTGCCGCTTAGTTGACCGGAACGCTCTCCAGCGTGGCTGTGTGCCTGCTCGCTGCCTGGTTACCTGAGTTTGCCCTATGTTTGCTGAAAGGGAGCCACCAACTGGGGTTGTGTGATGGGGGTGGGGGTGGGGGCAGTGATCTGGTTGATTGATCCTGATAAGATTGATACTGTATCTCCCACGATTGTCTCCACACCCATCATCACATGCCAACCTGTGCCCACTGCATGGGCCACCGTCTCATTGCACACTCCCCTCATCTGCCACCACCACCCATGTTTCTAAGACCCCTCCACTAAGCACCCCGTCCCCTACCCATGTCTTCTTGGTCTTTTATTTGGCTGTCATGGAAACGGGTGCTCAAAGTACACCCAACACCCTGCAGAGAGCCACAAGTGCCCAGCTAGACGATGCGTTTTTCACAAGCCAGATGCACCCAGAGAGCCGCCCCACCACCGGGGTCCTGCTGGCACAATGGTGAAGCACTCGGCTGCTGACTGAAAGGTCTGTGGTTCAAACCCATCAGGGACTCCCTGGAAGGACAGCTGTGGTGTCTGCGCTCCCATAAAGACCGACGGTCTATCTCCGAAGCTCAGCCCTCTGGGGCGCTTCTACTCCGTTCCCCCACCCCGTCCGGTGTCCGGTTCCTAGGAGTCAGAATCAGTGGACTGCACACAGCACCAGCAGCCCACAGGCCTTTCACCGGACATCGCCAGCCCCTCTCCCCTACCCCCACCCACGTCCCCCCTGGAGCCTCGGGGAATCTTATCCTGACTTCCGGCCATCTTTATCTGCCCTCCTTTCACGATGATCATTGTATCGTGGTAAAATAGTGGGAGGTTTCAACCTGCTCAGCAGCAGCGCACGCGAGAGACCAAGATCACAGCCGGAGAAGCCCCACGGGGTCACGTGGCGTCCTGGTGCGCTCAGATGGATGGACTCAGCGGCGCCTAGCAGAAACAACCACACGTCTACCTAACCATTTGCTGCTTGACCATTTTCCAGTGTACACTGCAGGGACCAGAACTCCCTCGATCATGCTGTGCACCTATCGCCACTATTGGTTTCCAAATTATTTCCAGAAACGCGGCGCCCTTCATAACTCACGCTGCCACCTCTGCCGGCCCTTGGTAGCCACGGACAAAACGTTGACCTCTGTGCATGAAGTGCCTTGAGTGGCCACCACACCGACCACCGGGCCTGTGGTCAGCCAGGGTGCAGGTCTGGGATCTGACTTGTCCTGGAATGGACCATCAGCTGGACTCTGGAAAGAGGCCAGGCTTGGGTGCTGAGCAGACCTGGGGTGTGCTAGCTCTGCCCAGCAGGACCCAGCGGCACCCGGTCACTTCTCTGACTCAGTTTCCTCAGAAAGAAAGGAAAGGAAAGATACTTGTAAACATAAAAATCACCGCTCTGAGAGGCCTGGTGTGGTTTCTGCCCCATGAGAGGCGCTTGATAGGCAGGTGCCCATGTCTCCCTGCCTTCTGGGGGTGGGGGGCAGCCTCCTGGAGGGATGGCAAGGGCATGGGCTGTAGAGCAGGGACCTGGGATCTGGTCTGACCCTGGAGCTCGCTCCATCAACCGAACCAAAGAGCATCATCCCTGAGGGATGCCTTCCCATCCCCTAGCCGGGAGGAGCCTCCTGCATGTGGTGATGGGGCCGTGGGCAGTCCCGGCCCCTCACTGTGCTCCCTGGGCTTGTTTTCCTCCCCACACAGCGGGCTGCGGCCCACCCTGCTGCTCGCGCCACAGGGCCTGCCTCTCGGCCTTTGCTCTGCTCCTGCTGGCGACTCTGGCGGCCCTCGTCACCCTGGTGGCCATCCTTGGACTCCCACCACGCGAGCCAGGTCAGGGTGGTCAAGGGAGGGTGGGCCAGGCCTGCTGGGGGGAGGGGAAGGGGCAGAGCGATGGGGGGGACCTTCCCACCCAGCTACTCCGGCAAGTGACTTTGGGACAGTTCCTAAACAGACACAGTGCACATCTGTTTCTGAACCTCCATGTGCACCTCTGTGAAGGGGCTTTTTTACAGAATCCTGGTCATGCTGTAAGGCCCAGCTTTCCTGACCCCTGTGCTGGGTGAGAAACCTCATCTTGGTCCCCACAGCCCTAGAACCTCCTCTTCCAGGAGCCCCGCCACTCTGGACGGTGTGTCTTTTCTCCAGGTCAGAGAAGGGGACCTGTCTGATTCAACCTGATTCAAGGTGGCCTTGGCTTCAGGGACAAACCGTCCCAGCATGGTTCCCTCTCTGAGCAAGCAAGACAGATGCTAACCAAAGGCAGGGCGGGCGGGGCTTGGAGCCTCTGGATCAAGGACTCTGACCCAGTCCTGCGGCAAAGTGGGGTTAGCTAGGGGGTTGACAGGAAGGCATGTGAGGAGTCCCCGAGGTGGGAGAGAGCAGCTGCAGGAAGGAGGGTGGATGGGGAGGGCTGGAGCAGCAGGAGGGGCCTAAAGGGCGCCCTGGGAAGGGTGCCACGGGAAGGGGGACAGTCCAGTCATCACGTCACCAGAGAGACCCCCTAGATTACAGCGGTTCTCAGCCTTCCCCAGGCTGGGCCCTTTCAGACTGTGCCTCATGTTGTGGTGACCCCCAACCATAAAATCATTTTTGTTGCTACTTCTTAACTGTCATGTGGCTACTGTTATGAATTGCAATGTAAATGTCTGATATGCAGGATGTATTTTCATTATTACAAATTGAACATTATTAAAGCATCGTGATTCATCACAAAAACAATATCTAACTCTATACTGTGAAATATTTATTTCTAAGGACAAATAAAATGAAATTTTGTCTTGAAGCACGGTGTGTAGCAAGGGTCAGTCTTCAAGCCGGGTAATCGTATGTGGGCGGTCTGCGTGTGGGCGGACCCACCTGGAAGAGGGATAGAGGAGTGGTGTCTCGGTTCCTGAGACTGTCGTCGGAGATATGTGTTTTCCGATGGTCTTAGGCGACCCCTGTGAAGGGGTCGAGACCCACAGGTGGAGAACCGCTGCTCTAGAAGCTGGTCCCCCAGCCAGGCCGGCGGGTGGGGGGACAAACCCTCAGAGGGGACTCTGCGGGCCTGGGCAGGTGCATGGCGCTGAGGTTGCTGTGACGGAGGGCTTGCGTTCACGGGGTCTGTGTGTGTCTGCCTTCATCTGGTCTGTGGGGGATGCGCCTATGCGTGTCCATGTGTGTCCCACTGCATGCCTGTGTGTCTGTGTGTGACATGAGCGTCTCCGAGAGCTGGCCCCCACGCCTGCCGAGGCAGCCCCGGGAGGGAACAGAGGAGAGGCGTGCAGCAGGCTCAACCTGCAAAGCCGAGGTGCTCACCCGCCCTCTGCCCGGGCCTCCCCTTTCATTGTCCGCCGACCTCAGGGGCATGTCCCTGCACAACCCGCGGAGGTGGAAGGGGACCGGACCGGCATCTGCAGCTGGCTGGGCACACCCGCGGGACAGAGCACTGGGCCAGCGGGCTTGGGTTAGGGGCTCTGCCCATCTGAGCTTTGCGTTCTCATCTGTCAAGTGGGGCTGTGGCGACACTTTGAGAACACAGTAGGACAGCAGGGTGGCAGTGCCTGGCAGCCTGGGCAGTGCTCGTGCCCAGCTGTCAGGGATCCTGACGTGACGTCGCCCGTCAGTCTGAATAGAACACTCCTGAGTCCCTCACCCAGTGCCAGGGAACTCCCCCATCCCCCCACCAAGACCCCTTGGGAGACAGAAACCCGACTTCCAATGCCGGTTCCCGTGCATTCTGTGCTCCTAGGTTCTCTACCGGGAATCGTATCCACTTCCTCAACAATCCCGCGGGGTGTGTGCTCACTTTACGGACAAGAACCTAAGGCTCAGAGAGGCTAGGTTATCTGCCCCAGGTCACACAGCTGGCCTGCAGTAGAGTGGGGCTTAAACCACACCCCTGGCACCTCAGCTTGGCTCAGGTGAGAGCCTCTGCGCAGCTTTGAGGGCAGCGCCCCCACCCCGGAGATGCCCAGGCAGCATCACCCTTGACCCTTGGGTGCCTCTCCTCTCCCCAGGGGCCCGAGCCTGTGTGACCCCGACGAACAGGACGGGCTTCCTATGCCACGACCGGAGGACGTGCATCCCAGCCAGCAGCGTGTGTGATGGGGTCCGAGCCTGTGCCCACGGGGATGACGAGGATGAGAGCCTGTGCCGTGAGCGCCCGCCCCACTGGGTCCCCGCGGGCTCCTACGTCCCCTGCCGTCACCCCACACCCAGGCCGGCTCTGAACATCCCAGGCACCTCCGCGTGCCCACACCTTTGCCAAGACGGTGCCCTCTGCTGGGAACAGTCACCCCACCCAGTCCCAAGCACACGCGCGCGCGCACGCACACACGCACACGCGCACGCACACGCCCACTCAGGGGGATGTCCTCCTGATGCTCATCTTCATGCCTGGAGAAACCGCACGCACCCTTCAAGCAAGACCTCAAGAGACGGCCTTCCCTAGTAACACCCCCACCACCACAACACACACACACACACACACACACACACACACACACACACACACACACAGAGCTCCCATGACCCCTCTTATTCCTTCAGGGCCAGCCCTGGTCACAGTGCTTGTCATACTGGTTATCAAGCTCGATTAGCACATCTGTCATTCCCACCAGGCTGAGCTCCTGTGGGATAGAGCTAGTCTGGTTGATCTTGGGGGTCAAGTGCCTGGGACAGGACACAGAAGGAGGGGGAGTAGCTCCAGGCCAGTTTTCTGCATGAATGAGTGAATGGATAGATGGATGAATGAATGAATGAGTGAATGAATGAGGAGAACTGGTCCCAGAACTCAGAGACATGACTGTTCTGAGGAGAAAGGAGGCAGGGCCACATGGACCGATAGCAGCATAAGTTAGTGCCTGGACCCACGGAAGGGAGACAGTCCCATGGGCAGGCAGGCAGGGGGTGCTGGTGGGGAGAGAGTCATTGTATCATGGACCTGAGACTCTCCCTCAACCGGCCTGACAGTACGCTCCTCTCCCTCCATTGGCCTGACAGTAATCCAATCTTCCCTATCACACCCCGAAAGTGCTCGCTGGGTCTCTTCAGAGCCTCTCATTCCAGGGATTGGACCCGTGATTTTCCCCATTCTGGTTAGCATTTCCAGATGGCCTACATGTAAAATTTTTGGATCTGCTCTGGTCTCACTTGGTTGACCATATCTGAACTGGTTTGAAAGAGTTCAAAGTCCTGCCCAGAACGGATAGTAGCAGCATGTGCCTCTCCCTGGACAAGCTCCAGAAACTTCCAGGACACTTCTGTCTGGGTCTGGCCAGTCCAAGCAACCAAGTCATCTCTCCTCCCTGACCTGGGCTGTATACCTCTAGTGATAAGCCCTGAGTTGATATTAGAGTTTTTAATGACCCTGTTGTACAACTGCCTAACATAGAACCCCTTCCAAGGAGGGTCTTCTGACTCCCCTTCACAAGATGAGATCCCCGAGTTCTGAGGCCCGCGTGTAGGACTTTATCTCTCTTCTCCCCTGTTCCAGTTGGAGGAGGCTTCCTGACAGTTTGGGAGGGAGGGGTGGTGGATGTAGCCATTCAGGGTGGGGATAGATTCACGAGGACTGGGAAGGGGATGGGAAGGTGAGAGGCATCTCTTTGGGCTCTGTGTGCACAGTGGGTCCACAGGAAAAGAGCACGTCTCTCCTCGAGACTCTTCCAGGAGATCCTGGAATGAATGGGAGGTGACGCACAGTTTGGCCATGACCTGGGTGGTCAGGATGGTCCACCTCCAGAGTCAGGTGTGGCCAGATGTGTACTGGCTCCTGCCTCCTCTGTCCCTCTGTAGGAGATGTGCCCCGGAGCCTCCCCGCCTTCCTGGTGGCCCACTGTGGAGACCCTGCTTCCTGGATTTACTCAGACCAAAGGTGTGACGGCACCAACAACTGTGGGGACTGCTCGGATGAGCGAAGCCCAGGTGGGTGTCTGAGCACAGGCTGGCTGGGGAAGGTAGTCAGGCCATGGCCCAAAGAATCTGCCAGATGCCTCCTACAACCCTGGAAGAGCATCCCACCCCTGCTTGAATGCTTCCAATGGTGGTGTGCTCACTGCCGCACCAAGTACCGCCTACCGGCTGCTCCTTGGGTGGGCAATTTCCCTCCAAGGACACATGGGGTACCTGAGGCCAAATGGTGGCCTGCAACCTGGTTCTCGCTCATCTCTTATGCACCTCCCACCCTCTGCTGGGGAAGCCGGACAGAAATCAGTGTCCCCTATCTATATGTAGGTAAACCGAGGCTCGGGGAAGAGAAGGGCCCTAGTACAGTGAGTGATAGGAAAATAACTAAGGCATCAAAGTGTCTCCCACAGTGGGGTGCGTTGGGGGCACTGGAACGATCCGGAGGGCTGAGAAGACAGACACCTCCACCTTTTCCTGGATTATGGGCTATCGGACAAAACTGTTGAATTGCTAGGAGCATTAAGTACTTTCCCCCCCCCTTTTTTTTTTTCTATTGGCTGGCTAAATACATTTGGGAACTTTTGGTGTAAACTCTGGTGTCCAGACTCCAAATCTGCAGCCCTTTCTTGATCCCGTTTTTTAAAAAAAGATCTGCACACATGACTATTCATTCTTGACCGTGCCTGGCATTTGGCCTGCCTCCCTTTACGCTGGAACAACCTTGAGCACCCGAGGAAACAGAGGCCCTCGGGGAAATGCTCAACCCCAGTCGGACAGGAGGGCTTTGAGGCGCTGTGGGAGGGTCACCAGTGAGCGAGGCAGTGCCCTGGTGCACAGGGCATGCGGGGACACACCAGCTGGCTCCTGTCTCCCTAGTGACCGTGTGCCCTTCCTGTGGCCCCGGGTGGTGGCGCTGCACCCCGACTGTCTTCAAGTATTGCGATTGCATCCCAAGGACGCTCTGCCGGGACCGTGTGCAGCACTGCTCCGACTGGTCCGACGAGTTCTCCTGCCCCGGTCCCTGAGAAGGAGGTGGGATGGAATGATATTGAACATGCTTCCCCGGGGCACCCAGTGCTGGAACATGAGAGGGGGAGGAGCCTGTGAGCGGGGAATGTGGCCTGTGGACCTTCTCTGAACACAAATGGCCTCGCCAGCTTCGGCCTCACACTGTCTGCTGTGGGCTCACCACCGCGGTACGCAGCTCCCGACAAAGACAGGGGACCCCTTGCTTCGAGAGCAGCTTCTACACAGTGGGGACCTGCTCCCTCTGCCTCCGTGAATCATGCTTTTTTCACCCCTGGGGGGCGGGCAGCAGGTCTGGGGTTTAAACACCAAGTAGAAGCGTTTCACCCTTTGGGATGGCACCCCGGTGAAATGCATGTCACTTGTTGCCCCTTCGGCATCTAAGCCAGACAGTGCTTATCAGCCATGCTGGGTTTGGCCGCAACCTTAGCATTTTCCTGAGTTCACCTAGCAGGCCCTCGCAGGTCGATCGTGTGAGAGTGCTTATGAGACAAGTGCTTAGTTATCTGTCATCCAGCCAGTGGGAAGCCATCCCAGGAGGCTCCGAGCTCGGCCCACCCCAATCCCCATCCTCCCGCCACCACTCCGGCCCATAGCAGCTATAGAGCTCAATGGTCCAGACACTGCACTTTGGCCCTGGAGCCTAGGTGACCGAGCTGTCTCGCCTTCACCACCCTCAGGCAGGCAAGATGGAGCTGTCCGTTAGACAGAAGAGGACACACACCGTGATTTGCTCAGGATCACAAGCAAAGGCTGTGCTGGAGAGTGACGACGAGACCTTGGCTAGGGGCGGAGTCTGCATGGGATAATAAAAACAACAAGCACCACCTGACCTTACGATCAGAATGCCTTTTAAAATATATGTGAGCCTTGCATGTACAGTAAATGAATCAATAGATAAAGAACATGCCCTACCCCTATTCCAGAGGACAGACTTAGAATCTGCTATCTAGAAGGCTCCAGTTAAGGGACAGAGAGATACAAAGCCTCCCCCTCTCTTACCTTCTCCCCCACCCCCGTCGGAAAGTAAGGAGCCCAGGGTACAATGGTTAGGTGCTTGGTTAAGCGCTTATCTGCTAACCAAGAGGTAGCAGGTTCAGACCCGCCTGGCCACCATGTGAGCAGATCCTGGAGATGTGCTCCAGACAAGCAAAGGCCTCGGAGACTTCCGGGGCATTCATACTCTGGGTCGTAGTGCAACTAGTCCCAGGGGTTCGAATGAGGGCAAAACAGCTCAGTAGCTGCCATCGTAAGGAAGGGCCCCGTGTACACTGCATAGCGACCACATCAGTTCGCTGGTATATTTGGCCTGAGTAAGATGGCTGGTGGTGCAGTGAGTTAAGCACTGGGCTGCTAGCCATCAGGTCAATGGTGTGAACTCTCTCCCCGGGAACAGATGAGGATGGGTGCTCTCATAAAGGCTTAAAGCATCAGAAACCCCGGGGAGCACTTCTACTCTGTCCTATGGAGTTGCTGCGAGCTGTTATCAAGTCGATGGCAGCGGGCAGACAGGCTTTTGATTTATGAGACAGAGTGGTGACTCACTCAAGCTGGTTTGAGTGTGTGCTGCCCTCCAGGGCCCTGCCAATCATCCGATCTCCAGGAACTTTCGGGAGGAAGGAGTGTGACAGGACTTTTGGAAAGCAACACCGTCTGTGCCCTGTGCCCGGCTGCCGTCTCGGATCTGGGCCCAGCTGTTTGTTTTCTCAAAGCAAACAAACACACCCCACTGCCATGGAGTTGATCCTGACTCACACTGACCTGATAGGCCAGGGTGGAATTGCCCCGGTGGGTTTCTGAGACTGCAACTCTCGACAGGAGTGGAAAGCCTCCTCTGTCTCCCGAGGAGCTGCTGGCTGGTGGTTTGAGATGGCTACCCATCTGGGTAGCGACCCAACTCGTAACGACTTCGCCAGGGTGTGCGTCTGGGTGGACTCGAGAAACAAGTTCATCGAGACACTCCTGTGTGTATAGGAAAGAGCTTTATGGACAAGAGCAGTTGAATATTGAGAAAACGTCCCCGCCCAGTCCAGATCAAGTCCATCAGTCAGATATTAGCCCATAGGTCCAATACCAGTCCATAAAGTCCTCTTCAGACTCACGAAACACAGGCAATGATGCCGAATGCAGGAGGATCACAGGCCACTGGGTTGGAAGTCTTGTGGATCCAGTGGCATTGTTAGCATCTCAGCACTGGCAGGGGTCGCTACGTGGCTTCTCCGGCTCCAGTGGTCTGGTTGCTTCAGGGTAGGTCCATGTGGCTTCTCCAGCTCCCAGGGCATAGTGTCATGTGTCTTGTCAGTAGAGGGTCTTCCAGGAAGTGAGCACGGAGAGAGAGAAGTGTCTTCTGCCTCCAGGGGGGAAATGCAGGAGTTCCCAGAATTCTCAGGAGAAGGCCATGCCCACCCAGAGGCCTCATTGGTTATATCTTGATTGACAGGCCAGACTCCACCCCTGGATTCATAATCCTCTCGAATTGGCCCCAGATTATGTAACTACCACAGCCAGCAGACCTCTGGGGTCAGAACGCCCTGTGTAAGGCCCTTGTTTATGATGGTGATTACTACTCCAGCACATGCCCCCTCTCACACAACAACTCCTGCCGGCTCCTAGTGACCCTATTGTCACTATTGACGGGAGTAGAAAGCCCTGTCTGTCTCCTGAGGAGCGGCTGGTGGTTTCGAACTGATGACCTTGAGATTAGCAGCCCAATGTGTAACCACTACACCTCCAGGGCTCCTCAACCACCACTGGCGTGAATCAAGTTGACCATGTGTGGGCCAGTCCCTTGTGAGCTTTGAACTGAAATGTCTGAGAGACCGGAGAGCTCAGCTCATTCCCCCTCATCCATCCAGCAGTGTCTGCGAACCTGCTCAGGGCTGAGCAGGGTGCCAGGCTCTGGAGTGGTGCTGCTAGCCTTCAGGTCAGTGGTGTGATACCTGGAGACCCGGATCCTAGGACACGAGGAGATGCCCTCACACTGGGGTGGGTCAGCCAGACAGCAGGGCTGAGGGGGCCAAGCAGAGGCCGCCGGGATACAGCCACAATGTCACCTGCCTGGCCTTGCTGCGCCCAGGGGCACCCTGGGATCCTCTGGCTTCAGTTGCTGGGTTTCTCTCCAGCTACCATGAGAGCAAGGAGCTGTGGGGGCTCCTGGGGTGTCTTTCGTTCCAGCGACAGAGCCGGGGAGCCAGCCTCCCTGGAAAAGGAAGCATGTTCGAGTTGAGCTCAAAGAGCGAGAGAACGTCCAGAGGCCAAGGCAGCGCAGAAGGTCACCCTGAGCCACAGGGCCAGGAAAACACAGGCACGGAGCTGACCGTGCTGACTCGCCCAGCAGCCCCGAGGGGCCAGAGCATGGGGAGGAAGGCAGGAGGCAGCCTGAGTGGTGAGCGGGCACTGCATGTGGGCGGGCATCACTTGCCACGTGCGTTATCCTAAAGACAGAGGGTGTCAAGGGGTGAAAACCAAGAACGGTAGTTGTCATTGCTTTCTGTTCTCGCCAGAGTTACAGTCTCGGAACCCCACCCACCCACCCACCCCGGCAGTTCTACTCTGTCCCATAGGGTCACGGCAAGTGGGAATGGACCCGCTGGCAGTGGGCTTGGAAGGGTTGTGGTGGCCACGGAGTGGATTCTGACTCCTGGCAGCCCGTGGGTGCGGAACTGCTTGAGCGTTGTCAGCGCTGTGATTTCAGAAGCCGACGGCCGGCCGGGTTTCTCAAGCACCTGGCTGTGTTTCAGCTGCCAAGCTTTCAGCTAGCAGGTGAATACTGAACGACTTGCTCCACCCAGGGACTCCGATCACTGTACTCGGGACTGTAACTAATAGCCAGTGTTTATTGGGCATCTAGAAACCCTGGCGGCATAGTGGTTACTCACTGGACGGCTAACTGCCAGGTCAGCAGTTCAAAACCACCCGTTGATCCTCAGGAGAAAGATGGGCCTTTCTACGCCTGTAAAGAGTTACAGTCTTGGAAACGCACAGATCTACTCCATGCTACAGGGTCGCTGTGAGTCGGCACCACCTTGATGGTAGTGAGTTTGGCTGGGTTTTGGTGTTTAGTCCATGCCAGGCACTCGTGCAAAGCTCTGTCCCTGGCATTTCATTTTCTCTCATCCTCACAACCACCCCAGGGACTTGGGACGGTCCCTTGGACTTTGCAAGTGAGGAAACTGAGGCAGAGAGCGGGGACGTTGCTTGCCGTAAGGTCACACAGAGCCAGGATCCCGACCTTTCAGATCAGAGCAGTAGCTGTCGCAGCCTTCCGTTACCAGCACCAGCAAGACACTGGCCGCCTCGTGTCCCAGTTCATGCCAACAGCCTGAGCAAGAACCCAGGCAGGCCAGTGTCAATATTGTCATTGCCTCGCCTCCCGGCCCAATGCCACCATCAGTCCTGTGAGCCCCACAGGTTCTTTGCTGTGCAAACACCCAGGGAGCGAGGAATGGAACTTAAAGTGGCTCAGGCTTCGCCCCGGGCTTTGCATGGGCCATCTGGTCTGGTTTCACCATCTGCCATTGCTGTTTGCCGGGGACTGCTTTCACTCCTCCACTTACAGACTGAACAGAACCACGGACGTCGGACCTGCTGAGGCTCCTGGGGAGGGGAAGGGACCAGCCCCAAACTGGTGGGCTGTATCTCGGGCTCTAGATTCTGGGGGCCATCAGAGGAACTCCAGGCCCATTCTTGGAGTTCTTTTTTTAAAAAGAAAGTACTTGGGAAATAATTGATATACAATGAAATGCATAGTTTTTTTTTTGAAATGCATAGGTTTAAGGATCTAGCGTAATGAGATTTTTTGTTATTTGTTTTGGTTTTTTAAACAGCTTCCCTTTTAACTGAGGTAATTAAGCTCTCCATATTAAAAGTGTACAATCGGGCAAGTCCTGACTCGCCCAATGAAGGTAGTGAATATACCTGTCACTCCTACATCTTTCCTTAGCCTCTTTGCAGAAGCTTTCTACACCATACTCACCCCATCCTTGGGCAACTGGTTTATTTACTGTCATTGGGGGATGGGGTGGGTCAATGCAGATGGAATCATATTATAAGTACATTTTCCCTACCTTGCTTGACTCAGTGTGTGAGGGTGGATTGGTTAGAGAAACAAATCCAGTGATACTCATATATGAATAATAAAGAGCTTTACTTTATATCAAGTAATTATATATCTAGAAAACGTCCCAACCCAGCTCAACTCAAGTCTAGAAGTCCGCTACTAGTCCAAAAATCCTTCCTCGGATTCACACAGCCACATGCAATGATGCAGAATGCAGGGCGATCACAGGCCGGTGGGGGGGAAACCGTGGGGCTCCAAGGTCAGTGGGAACACGTCAGGGCTCCAGCAGCTCTCAAGGTGGTCGACAAGCAGGAAGGTGAAGGAAGGAGGGGGCGTGGTTCCCCGGGTCCTCCTTATGAGAAGGTAAGTCCACACGGAGGCACCATCAGGTTGTGACCCAGTCGACAGGTTGGATACCACCCCTACACTTTTCTAGACCTTTAAAGCGACATACAATTATGTAACTATCACACTCGGGTAACTGTTTTGAGACATCTATACTCTAGCATGTACAGAAGAGTTCATCTCTTTTATTGTTGAATGGTATTTCACTGTATGGACACAAGGAGACCTGACGGTGTAGTGAGTTACCACAAGGTCAACAGTTCTAATCCATCGTCACTCACTGTCTCTGTAGGAGAGAGGTGAGCTTTCTACTCCCGTAAATAGTCACAGTCTCAGGCACTCACAAGAGCAGTTCTACTCTGCTCTATAGGGTCTTAATGGACTCCGTGGCAGGGAGAATTTTTTTCTAGTATGGATACAACTTGGTTACCCATTTTCAACGGTTGAGTCATTTCAAGTTTGGGCTGAAACATTAAGTTCCATGAACATTTGTGTCTAAGTCTCTATGAGAACAAAGGCTTTCATTTATCTTCTGTAAATACCTAGGAGTGGAATGAATGGCTGAAGTAGGTATCTGTGTCTAACTTTTTACAAACCCATGTTTTCCCAAAGTTTATTTTACGTCCATCCTGTCAAGATGAGAGAGCTCCAGTTTCGCTATTGCCTCACCAACACTCAGTGTCGTTAATCTTTTTAATTTTAGGTGCAGTGGGAGGTGCAGTGGGCTAGCATTGGGCTGTTAATCACAAGGTAGGCAGTTCAAACCCACCAGCCAAGGGAGGAAGATGAGGCTGTCTGCTCCTGTACAGATTTAGTCTCAGGAACGCTAAGGAGCAGTTCTGTCCCACAGGGTCACTGTCATTCAGAATCAGCGCAGTGGGTTTGGTGCTAGCTTTGTTGTAGGTAGTAAGGGAGCCTGGGGGCACCTTCAGCTGCAGACGGCAAGGTTGACCATTCGAGCTCACCAGCAGCTCTGTGCAGGTCCGAGCCTACCCAGTGGCACCTCATCGCAAATATGGTAGCACCTCACTGTGCTTTGACATTATAGTTCCCTAATAAGGAATGCTGCTGGCATCTCTGCCACTCGTGCTTACCTGCTAGCCATACTTATTAGTATCTTCTTAGTGAAAACGCTGTTCAAATCCTTCTCCAGTTAAAAAAAAAAAGGATTGTTTGTGTTCCCAATATTCGCTCTTGAGAGTTCTTTGTAAGCTCGTGTCTTGTATGAGCAGTATGATTTCAGAGTAATTTCTGGTCTTGGCATAGCATGGCCTCTGTTAGCCCTACTGCTGCTTCCACAGATTACAAATGTACTCCAGTGGTGGCTCTTCTTCCTTGAGAGGCCTAGGGTTTTTCTCTGTGTTCCTGCTTCTACAAAGGCTCATCCTTACGCCAGGGGAGTGGCAGCTAAAACTGACTGATCCCCTCTATTAGTGTTACACATGCCCTGTTGGCACAGTCCCACCCAATCATGTGGTGCGGGTGAGACACATGGATAGAAGAGCCAAATTAAGAAATTTCACCACAAGTAGACTCAGAGAAAGCCTTAGAAAAAAAAATATCAACCTTTAAGGCATCATCAGAACAAAAAATCTTACCATAGTGAATGATGGGGGGAGTGCGGAGTGGAGACCCAAAGCCCATTGGTAGGCCACTGGAGAGCCCCTTGCAGAGGGGTCTCGGGGAGGAGATGAGCCAGTCAGGGTGCGATGTAGCAACGATGAAAAATACAACTTTTCTCTAGTTCCTAAATGTTTCCTCCCCGCTCCCACTATCATGATATGAATTCTACTTTGCATGTCTGGCTGGACCAGAGGGTGTACACTGGTACAGATAGGAACTGGAAACACAGGGAATCCAGGGCGGATGAGCCCTACAGGACCAGTGGTGTGAGTGGCGTGAATGAGGGCAGCCCAGCCGTGCGCAGGTCCGCATGCTCCCTTCCAGTGCTGTGTGAAGATCGATTACAGATATCACTAGGGGTGGGCACGGCTAGCTGCCAGAGGGGACACGGGAACCCTCCTTGCCCTTGGGGGTTGCTCATGGCCTGGCTGCAGTGTTGGCTCTTTCTTTGTCATCTTTTAAAGCCGCTTCATACTGTCTTGAGAAGAACGTGGGTCAGTCCCAGGGACCTTGGCCAAAAAACTCCAGAACTTTCCTCTTGGTGGTTTCAGCACTCACTCTTGGGCCCCACCTGAATTCCTATGACAAAATCTGCCTTTTTGATGAGTCCAGATCCATACAGCATACGATGCCTGTCCCAGAAGCCCCGCCTCTGGGGACAGTGGCTGTGTCCTCCAGAGGCGTCCTCAACCGCATAGCCCCTGGGCCTTCGCTGTGCCTCCTGGAACCGAGGTTTACAACCCGTGCACCAGCTGGTATGCGGACCTGCGCACGCTGGGCTGCCCTCATTCACCCATTTCTCTGCACACTCTTGGTCGGAGTGTGCCATGGTTGAGCTGGCATAGTCAATGTTTTCCTAACGGCTAATTTAATTTTTTGTGGATGTAACATTAAAATCGTATTGCTTTGTCAATAAACCATGATGAAGCTTAGAACTGGATCACCTGGCCCTTTCTCTTCTTATCCCCTCCCAGTTCGAATACTTGCATCGCTTAATAGCCAACGTTCTCTGAGAGCTGCAGTTGGGCTCAATGCATCGGAGCCTCAATACAATCTTCTTCGTCATTTTAGGCTTCTTCCAGAAAACTGTTTTCGTCTGCCCACCATAGCCACTCTGCTTCCTGTCCCATCGTCGCTTTCCCTGAGCACACAGAGTCTTGGTCCTCCTTGTACGGGGTCACTTTGTGGGGTTGGTGCGTGCCACACTTCTAACAGGAAGTCCAGCAGGTTTTAGGAATGTTCACCCTGTTTCCATGAACGCTACCAACAGAAAAAGCAGAAAGCTGACTTCCTGGTACTGCCTGGAGTCCTGGTGGCGACAACCCCCCTCTCCTTCTCTCTGGTACTGGCCTTTGTGGCATAGCAATGCGAATTGGGTGGTCTGATGTTAAAAGAGCTTTCCCCTAAGCCGGGTGCTCCTGTTTGGGGCAGTGTTGCCAACTCCAAATCAAATCGCACCCTCTGAACCCGGTAGCCCAGCCAAGTACACTCGCCACTCTTGGTTCCTGTTGCAATGGGCTGGCCTGGTTTCCGCTCTCTCTACATTCTTTCTCGGTTGGCTTTTCCTTCCGATGCTGCCTTTCCCTCGGGCTCCATCCTTAGCCATCTGGCCACCCCACCCTCTCTCAATGGCTTGCCATCCATTGGAGCTTATTTGCCCCTTGCAGAGTGTGGTAAAGGCTCCTCTGTTCATGAAAGAGCCAAACAAACCAGAACCCATACTCACCCAAGCACACCACATTCTGAGTTTTATTGCAGGTTCGTAACCTAAAGCTTAATTTTCCAGGCTGATTTCATCTCTCACCTGATTTCCTCTCCAGCTTTTTTCCAATCTCTCTCAGATCATCATTCTCTTGATCCCCCCATCCCCCCACCAGATGAACTGATCCATAGTCCTCTGGACAGCTTCATCGGATTGTCTTACAGGCACTTCCAACACTATGAACACCAAACGGCACACGCTGGCTCTGTGCCTGCTACCTCCATCTGCCTGTTCCTCACCCAGGCGTTGTTGCTGTTGTTAATTGCCTCCATGCCGGCCGACTCATGGCAACCTGATGTATAACAGAACGGGACAGGGCCTAAACCAACCAAGCCACTGCCGCCAAGTCCATTCTGACTCACAGTAGCCCTCTGGACAGAGCAGAACTGCCCCTGTGAGTTTCTGAGGGTGTAAGTCTTTACAGGAGTAGAAAGCCTCCTCTCCCTCCCGAGGAGTGGCTGGTGGGTTCAGAGTGCCGACTTTGTTGTTGGCAGCTCCACTGTACCACCGGGCCCCCTGGAAACTCTAAAATCGTCTTTGGCTATTCACGCTCCCGAAGCCTAACGCCAAATCCTTTCAGTTCCACCAAGCCCTGCAGAAGGAGCGTCTGTCTTGTTCACTACGTGATCCCCGAGCAGAGTGCCTGGGTTCTAACACCCATGTAACAGGAATGTTACAACAGCCTACATGTATGTACTGAGTGTGTGATTCCTTTCCACTGCCACGCCTTCTTCCGCATCACTGTAACTCAGGCCTCACCGTCCCATGGCTTCTCACAGGTCTTCCATGCCAGCTCCTACCGGGCAGCCGGAGGCAACTTTCTAAAAGCCAGGTTCCTGCCAGGCTCACCTTAATTTCTTGCCTGGTTCCCTGTGATTTTCAGGATAAAGGTCTCTCCCTAAAGTACTCTACTGACTGCTCTAGTAGTTTCCGAGCTCAGCTCCCTCTGCACCACTGCCTGCTGGCTCCCGCCACCAGAACCCCCGAGTCACCTGGGGAAAGGCTGCCGCTATTCCATGCCTGGCTCTCCTTTGACTTGCTCATTCACATCCAGCTTTCCGAACTCACTCAAGCATCCTGTCTTCAAGGAAGTCCTTCTGGCCTTCACCCCCATTTTCACGCCCAATTTCCAACACCAATCACACTAAAGCTGTACTGACTAAGCGGCTGCTTGAGAGGAAGGACCCTGTCCTTTTGTCCAGGCCACAGTCGGTGCCCACTAATGGCTGGCCCGTGAGTGAAAGGAGAAAGAAGCTTCCACTCTGAGCCTCAGCCTTCCCGGCTGTAAACGAAGTGCTCTCATAGAATCCGTGGAGTCGACAAAGAAATAAATAACGATGTTAGGCAATAGCTGGATTACACGGCATAGTTTAAAGTGCTTTCGCATCTATCACTGAAGTTGCTGATCGTCTCCATTTTATAGATGAGGAAACCAAAGCCAGAGCTAAGGTTTTCGGCTTCCGGTCTTGAACTGATCGTGCATCTTTGAGAGCTCACGCAGAGAGAGGAACTTGCTAGGCGAGAGGCTGAAGCAGAACCAGACGAGAAAAAAGCCTTTGCTACAAAATCTTGGAGAACGATCTCCACGGTTGGGTGTCAACATGGGGCTTGGTCCGGCCAGTCTACGGATGCCAGAATGTACCTTCCCCCTTCCAGTTGAGAGTTCAGGCACAGCCAGGGCTACAGGTACCCGATCCATTAAGAACTATCTGGGATAACTCAAAACGTGAAGGTGAGAAAGGATGCGCATCGAGTGGCCAGAAAAGCTGAGCCATGGTCCTTTATTTGAAGAGGTCCTGCTCCATTTAATGTTGCCCCAATACCCTCGGACCAATCCATTCTGAGCACAGCTCTCCACGTTACTACGGGACCCAAGCTGCACAAACACCTTCTTCAGCAGAAAGACGAGAAACAGAGCAAGGCCCTGGCAAGACATTCTATGTACCTTGACACGGTATTACCTCTGTTTGCCCAGAGGATCAGAGAAGATCAAAGCGAAGTTTAACACTGCAAGGGCAGTAGGGAGAATCTTTAAGGCCAGTAAAGAAATCTGAAAGCTAATAAAAATCCACAAGACTTGTCAACAAGCCATGTGTCCCAAGCACTTCCACAGCTGGGCAAGCACGCTGCCCTCCGTGGCTGTAACGTTCCCTATTCTTTCGTCATCTGTGGCTCTTTGGGCTCACATTCCCCTCTGCCAGGAACAGGAGCATTCCCCCCATATCCATAAATGCAAAGGCCCAGCCCAAGTCCCCTCCCATCAGCAAAGTCTTCTTTGATACTCTCTCTGATGTTGGGGAGCAGTTTGGCTCCTCTGAACTCCAAGGACGCTCCTGTGTTTCTCGTAGGATTCTTCCCCTCGCATGGCAGTGGTTCATAACGGGTCTCTCCTACTGGATTTCAATTGTTTGAGGTCAGGAGTCATGTCGTTTGGCCCTAGACTGTCCACGGTCCCTAGTGCTCAGGAGCATGGTAACAGACTCTTTTATTTATCTATTGTAATAGACTCTTAAAGAAATCCTCCTTTGCATCACAAAGAATAATAGGGCAGTGAAGCTTATCAAGTAGTTTATAAATCACGACACTAAGAGATCCATTAGACATATTCAGGACATTCTGAGATGCTAGGGAACCATGATTTTGAAAACTGGCAAGCAGCAGAAGAGAAGCAAGGGTTTGCCATACTTTGCCCAAAGAGATGTCTGAAGGTAACAGAATATGGTAAAGGGAAATGTCTGCTTAGGGATGTATCCCAACTGTTAGATAGAACAAGGGATAGGGGACCCGCCATTTTGCAACCCCTAAGGGAACGGATCCAGGTGATCATCAGAGGGAGCTAATATTATGGGGGGAGAGAGACAACTAGGTATTTTGTGCATCTGAGGGAGGTACACACTACCACATATTGTTGACACCAAGCTCCCTGCCATGGAGTCCATGCTGACTGCTAGCGACCCTATAGGACAGGCGACACTGCCCCTGTGGGTTCGCAGACGGCCATGTTTTATGGGAGTAGGGCAGTAGAATGAAATTTCATATATAGCACTTCAACCCACATCCCTGGAAGTCCCACCAAATGACGGGGTGGGGCTATGCAAACAGGGGTGTGTAACACTAACGGATGGGCTGGACCAAGTTTTGTTCCCACACCCCTGGCTATAAGGATGAGCCATCTTTGAAGCAAGAACAGCAGACAGAGAAGCCTTGAGGACCTCGGAATGTGGGATACAGAAAGGTTATTCCCCAGGCTGTCCCCCATATTATATGCTAAACCTACGATGCTGCACGTAACACGTGGTCACTGGCTGTACACTTGGAGGTCCAAGGCTTAAAGGTTATCTCCCTGAGGGTTATCAGCCATCAAGAGCAATCAGACCCTATAGTCTATCCCACCCTAGGTGGGGCCCACTCCCTGATGATAAGGATAGTGGATTGTTCCCCTGAAGGAAAGCCCAAAGACAAGATGGAGCCAACTCAAGGAGGATCAAGGTTAGGCTGCCATCTTGACTTTATAGAGTCCGCCCATATGGTCACATGTATACCCCTAATGCCTCCCCTTCCTATTGTGTGTACACCCCTAGCTCGTCCCCTTCCTATTGCACGTATGCCTATGGAACAACCCCTTCCTGTTATGATGTAATTAGGGGGGCCCTGCACGTCCCCTAAGTGTATATAACCCATGATTGGAAATATATCTTCTCTGAACAGACCTTGCTGTTGAGATCATGGCCGTCTGGGAGGTGAGCAATTGCACACCTTATCTTGTCTGATGTCTCTTTAATTTTACCCCTCAATTACACAACCGCCCCTGGACCCATTTGACTGTGGGGACTGATACCCCACATTGGAAGAGCTAATTTTCAAGACCTCTCTCCTGAGCGGCAGAGGCTGCCGAGACCAGGTGCATCACCGACTGTGGTACGAGGATCCAGAGGAGCAACCTTCTCACCTGGCCGGAGACTGAGTGGCTGGCCGGAGACGGTAGGCTGGCTTCCCGGCCCACGGAGTTAAAGGCACGAGGCAGAGGCCCAGAGTCTTGGCTGTTGGCTGAGAAGACCAGTAACTAACTTTTACCCTCACCGTTCCATGACCCTCACTTGTGGTAGCCTGTTGACTTCCCTAAATAAACCCTCTTAATTTTAAGTACGGTCTGGGAGTTCTGTGTGGCCATTGCCACAAATGATCAAACCCTGCTTGTGGCGCGAGAGAAACCGGAGGTCAGATGTGGTCCTCCATTGCCTCATCTCTCTCCTGCTGACCGGCTGGTGGTTTCAAACTGCTCACCATGCGGTTAGCAGCCTAACTCATCACCTGAAAGACTACCAGGGCTCCTAGCCAAATAAGCAACTGACTAGCTACTAGTGTTACTTACCGAGGTGGGAAACATGCAGAAGAGGGGCAGCTTTGGGTGGGTGGCAAAATCAACGATCGTCAAGCGGATCCATATTCACCACCCTGGCTGCCCGGCCTGGACTCTCTTCCTTCCGTCTTTCTTTAGAACAGCCTTTGTGCTGTTGAGCGACCCTCTGCATAGCACAGCAAAACATTGCCCAGTCCTGTGCCAGCCTCACACCCGCCCTTCCGTTTGAGCCCATTCCAGCAGCCACTCTCACTCCGCCGCACCAAGGACATTCCTCATTTTTGCTGCCCTTCCACTTTACCAAGTAGGATGTCCTCCGAGACTGGTCTCTGCTGACAAGACGTCCAAGGGACGAGACAAAGTCTCTCCGTCCTTGTCTCTAAGGAGCATCCTGACTGTAATTCGTCCAAGACAGATCTGTTTGTTCCTTTGCCGTCCTGAGTACTTTCAGCATTCATCTCCAGCACCACAATTCAAATGCAGAAAGTCTTCTTCGGTCTTTGCTATTCAATGTTCAACCTTCACATGCATCCGAGGTGACTGAAAACACCATGGCTTGGGTCAGGAGCACCTTGGTCCTCAAAATATCCTTGCTTTTCAACACTTTAGAGCAGTGGTTCTCAACCCTCCCCGGGCCGAGACCCTTTCATACAGTTCCTATGTGGTGGTGACCCCACCCCACCATAAAACTATTTTCGTTGCTACTTCATCACTGTCATTTTGCTACTGGTATGAATCGGGCAACCCTTGTGAAAGGGTCGCGACCCACAGGTGGAGAACCTCGGCTTTACAACAAGCCCTTAGATCTCTGAATTTCCCTACCAGCCCAAACCTGCTCCTCCCCTCCTTTTCCTCACCTCAGTAAATGACACTCTTCTTCCCGCAGTAGCTCAGGCAGAATCCCGGACTCATTTTCCACCCCCTCCCTTCTGTTCCTTTACTCCCTGACACAAGGTTTGTCAACACAATCTGTCACCACTACCTCCCCAGCCCCCGAAGCCCACCTCTGACCAGGGTCACGACGACTGCGCCCACTGTGGTGCCCACCAGCGAACTGCTGCCCCACTGCAACCATGTTCCAGTGGGGCCAACTTAAAAATACATCTCTGATCACACCACCCCTATGTGAAAAACCCACCGTCTTCGATGATCCGTCCTGAACTCTTTCTTCTAAGCTCGTCGTCTACCACATACGCAAGGACACACCACCTGCCAGGCCTTGAGCCGGTTCCAGCTCTGTCTCTAAACGGGGCAAGCCTTTTCCACCTCAGGCAATTCCAGCTGTTCTTTTCTCCCTTGGCATTCTCTCCACCCTCGTGTCTGCAGGATAAGCTCCTTCTTAGTGCAGTGGTTATGGTGTAGTGGTTATGCATTGGGCTGCTAACCACAAAGTCAGCAGTTTGAAACCACCAATTGCTTCACAGGAAAAAGATGAGGCTTTCTACTCCCATAAAGAGTTCAGTCCTGGAAACCACAGGGACAGTTCTCCCCTGTCCTGTAGGGTCACTGTGAGTCTGAATCAACTTGATGGCAGTCATTTTTGGTTTATCATGCTCTCAGCTCAAATGCCACTTCCTTAGAAAGACTTTCTTTAAGTCATCCAAGTGATATCTGCCCACAGGTCCCCATTATCCCATTACCCTGTTCAATTGTTTTTAAAGCACTTACTTGGGTGTGAATTTAGCTTACTGATGTACTATCTTGTTTACTTGCTTTTCGTCTGTCTCACTCTGCCTGAATATAAGCTCCACGCAGGCAAATAGTTTCTTGTTCACTGCCGAATCCCTGGCACCTGTAAATGTCTAATAAATTATTTCTCCGCATTTAAAAAATTACATGAAAAGAAAGTTTGGCCTAATGCCAGATGCTGTCTTAAAAGCCTCTCATCCGTAGATAGGGGTCTCCCCTGCTCCATGATTCTGACCTGTATGGACTGGGTAGAACTGCTCCTGCGGGTTTCTGAGACTGTTAACTGTGAACAGGAGTAGGGTCCGGGAATGTCCCCATTAACAAAGACCCCAGGAGATGCTGGGGCTGGGGCAACAGGCCACATTTCTTGATAAACACTGATTTATTCATTCTGGCAAGCAACACCAGTGATAACAAAGTAAATTACATAGTAGCACGAACTCAGTTGTTTAGAAGGTGTCAGCAAGTGAATCCTAACAGAAAACCAAGAATTATAACTTTAACTAAATTTTAAAAAGCTAGCTCTCAAAAGTTAATAAAACATATGGAACTCCATCTCATGTGTGTCTTACATTCTTTTTTTTTTTAATTGAATCTTTTTTTTAATCATTTTATTAGGGGCTCATACAACTCTTATCACAATCCATACATACATCAATTGTGTAAAGCACATTTGTACATTCATTGC
>NW_022104341.1:73529518-73592437 GCF_000313985.2 Echinops telfairi
AAAAAAAAAGTATTTGCTTACAGTAACATCAGGAACGGGAATAGCAAGGGATCTGAAGTTGACTGTGAGGGTGTAGTGTCCCTGGGGTGCTTGATCAACTGTAATGTGTCCGAGAGGAGTTACTGAGAGGTGACCGATGGGTGAACATAATAGTGGGGCAGGAGGAAAGAAAAAAGAAAAAGAGGAAAGAACAAGGAAGTTAAAATTATATAAATAGGTATAAATACAGATAGGTATATATGTAAACATATAAAGACAGGTGTATTTCTTTACGTATGTATATATAAGTAGACACAATAAGGAAGCAGATGGAATTTGGGTCTCTATGTAAATCTTACCTCAGTATAAGAACAATTTGTTCTAATAATGTGGCGCTGTATGCTACCTTCCCTACATGATCCCTAGAGACAAAATAGGTGTATAAGCAAATGTGGTGAAGAAAGCTGATGATGCCCAGCTATTAAAAGATATAGCATCTGGGATCTTAAAGGCTTGGAGTTAAACAAGCGACCATCTAGCCCACCTGCCTGTGTGGTCATGAGGTGTTAAAGGAAACAGGTATCAGAAGTTCAAAAACAAGTTATCAAATTGTCATGAAAGAGCATGGACAAAGTGGAGAGCCCAAACCCACCTATAAGACAATGGGCAGTTGCTCACAGAAGAAGGGCTACATGAGGCGTCCTCAAACTACAGCCCGCGGGTCACATGCGGCCTGCCGAGCACATGTATCCGGCCCACTAGTGTTTTTGCCGTTTGTTTTTTAACTTCAAAATAAGATATGTGCAGTGTGCGTAGGAATTTGTTCATAGTTTTTTTTTAAACTATAGTCCAGCCCTCCAATGGGTCTGAAGGACAGTGAACTGGCCCCATTTGAAAAGTTTGAGGACCCCTGGGCTACATGGAAAGATGATGTATCCAGGGTTCAGCATAGCACTGATGAAACACATATCTATCTTCTAGTTCTTTAATATTTCCTCCTTCCACTCTACAGCCTTGAGTTTTACCTCACTAATCTTGTTAGACCTGCGCATGTATATTGGTACAATAAGATCTTTCGATAACCAAAATCCAAGATAGATAGCCCCCACAGAAACAGTAATGGGAGTAATGATTCCATCAGGGTAGGGGAAGAGAGGGGAGAACGGGAGGAAGGGGGAACGGGTAGCAATGACGAATGTATAACCCCACTTGATAACAAACAACAGAATTTTAAGTGAATGGATACATTGGATGGTGTAAGATATGGCAAAATAATAAGATATACTATATTAAGGGTTCAGGGGATGGTAGGGTAGGTGTGGTAGTTACATAATTTCCTGTCAACTTTAGGGAGGGGTGGAGTCTACCCTGTCAATCAGGTCTCAGCTTGATGACCTCATTTAAAGGTGCAACAGAGGTAAATAGCTTACCAGAGGCCAGACACTTTCTCTGCTACACATTCCTGTGGACAAGCTACATGTAGCTAAGCTGATGGGCCCAGAGCCCTAGAGCTGGAGGAACCATGTGGAGACCACTGCCAACACTGAGATGCTTCCACTGCCACTGGATCCACAAGGCTTTCCACCCACTGGTCTGTGAGCTTCCTGCATTCAGCATCATTGCATGGGTTGTATGAGTCTTAAGAGGAATTTATAGGCTGGGATTGGACATATAGGCTAATATCGAACTTACAGATTTGATCAGGACTGGGCTGGAACGTTTTAATGTACGCTTGTTCTTTTATATAAACCTCTTTCTTATACACCTATGAGTGTCTGTCTCTGGATATGTTTCTCTAGTCATCCCAGACTACCAGTGAGGGAGGGAGGGGATAAAGGGGAGTTGATATCAAGGAGTTCAAGGAGAAAGAAAATGATTAGAAAATGATTGTGCAGCAATTGTACAACTATGCTTGATCTAATGGAACAATGGATTATAATATCCATTGTTAAGAGTTCCTAATAAAATGTTAAATATATATATATATTTGATAAAACCATGCACAAGAAAATGATTAGAAAATGATTGTGCAGCAATTGTACAACTATGCTTGATCTAATGGAACAATGGATTATAATATCCATTGTTAAGAGTTCCTAATAAAATGTTAAATATATATATATATTTGATAAAACCATGCACAAAGGATAAAATCCTTAAAAGAAACAAAAAAGTGTGATATTCACTTAAAAAGTATACCACATTTATAGAAGGTGTCGTGGTGGCACAGTGAGTTACACGTCTTGCTATTAAATGGTCACAGTTGGAAATCAGCACTGTGGGAGAAAAATGAGGCTTTCTGCATTCATAAAACAGTCTCAGAAACCCACAAGGGCAGTTCTACTCTGCCCTATTCAGTAGTGTGTGTCTGTATGTGTGTGCTTTCTAAGTCATCGAAGTTACTCTGAAGGGGTAAATGCAGAAGAAAAGATGTCTTTCCTAGTGAGCTGAATGGGGATTGGAAGAGTAATTCCAGATTCTTTCAGACAGTTTTGTAACACACGTAACAATGGGTGCGGTGGGGGTGGTGATATCAAATTAGACTCAAGTTAACTTGTTAAACTAAGGAAAGTTGGCTGTCTATTCACATTAGGCATTTGGCAAGGCATGCTAGGTCTACATTTTAAAACCAAAAGAGTAATTACTGAGTTTTTCTTGCATTTGATGAATTTTCAGAAACCAGAGCCTGAGTTATAGGCCGCCACTTCAGAAGCAGCACCCTGCCTACCTCTCATTAGCAAATACAACACGTATCAGACCCACGCTGTCTTTGTTGAAATTCTGGTTAAACTCTAAATGCCAGACAAGCGTCCTCAGTTACTCAAGGTATTTTCTTCCTTGTATCACTTTTAAGACTTGGTTTTAGCTCATGCTTTTCAGATGGATCAGTCTAGAGCAGAGCTGTCCAGGACAAATATCATATAAACCACAAATATAAGCCATGTATATAACAGAAGTTCCTAGTGCCCACACCACAAAACTAAAAACAGGTAAAATCAATTACTATTTTAACCTCCAAATAATTATGCCAGCATGTAATCAATGTTTTTAAGTAGAGGTAATATTCATTCTTTTGGGTGGGGGTATTTTGTCCTTGCTAGCTAGTAAATGAAGGGTATGTAGGTTACAGCATCATGAGCTGTTATTTACAAGAAATACATGAGGGGCGTCTGAAGTCTTAAGTTGTAAGGAACTTAGGGAGCACTAGTGGTTATACGTTGAGCTATGTTCAAACTGCAAGGCCCACAATTTGAAGCCACTAGCTGCACCATGGGAGAAAGGTAAGGCTTTCACCTCGCTTAACGAGTTACAGTCCACATGGTCGGAAGTTGGAAACCACCAGCCACTCCATGGGAGATAGACGGAGTTTTCTACTCCCGTAAAATTAGTCTCAGAAACTCACAGGGGTAGTTCTACTCTGTCCTGTAGGGTCACTACGAGCTGGTATAACTTGATGCTAGCATTTATGTTATACCACACGTCATTTTAGCCTCCCCACATTACAGGTGTTCAACAGATACTGGGGCTTGGAGAATACGCTATTAGGCAGTGAACGACTAGTCTTGTTACTCAAGTGAGGTTCAAAAACTAGAACTGGCATCAGACGGAAGCGTTTGAGGAATGTTGAATCTCAGGGCCCAGGACCAAATCAGAATCTGCATTTTAATAAGATCTCGAGGTGATTTGCTTGTGATAAAACTTGAGCAGCACTAATTAAGGGCAACAGTGGGCAAACCACGGCCCTCAGGCCAGGGCCAGTTAGCCATCTTCCCACTCCTTCACCCCATGCCATGTCCCAGTCACCTGCTTCATAGTTTTGAGAGTCAGCCATTCATTCCTTTACATATCGTCTATGGCTGCTTTTATCCTAAGATTGGAGTTGTTGACACTGACACTGTAGGCCTACAACACTTACAATGTTTGCCATCTGGCCCTACCAATGAATTTGTTAAAAGGGAGAATGCAGCTTGTCACTGACTGGATGCGTTTCAGACAAGTCCCATTGGTCTCGAGTCCTCATCTGGAAAGTAAGGGTGACAGTAATCCTTACCTTGCAGGACTATTGTGAAGATCTCTGGAGGCTTAATTAACAGACTGAGATATAATTGGGATTTTAATAATGGTCATGGACCTGAAGAAAGGTCTGGTGCTTCTACTTTGAAAGATTAGCTAATAAAAACCCTATGGATCACAATGACTTGATCCAAACTGATCATGGGGGTGGCACAAGACTGGGTAATAAGATTATCTTGTGCACAGGGTCACCCTGAGTCAGGGGCCACCAGTAACAACAAACTGTGACTTAAGCAAGCACTGTAATGGAGTGGACTTTGGAGTTGCAAATGAAGTATAAATTATGATTGTCACTCAAGAGCTCTTTAACCTTGAACAAGCAATTTAACTTGAGGCTAAGTGTCACTTAACTCTCAATTGGAGCGAAGACCTAGCTTCAATGGCTGCTGTGAGGATAGGGCATGAAAAATAAGGAGCATTAGTACACTGTAGCTCTGTTCATGATAAAGACTATCATATTTGCTCACGGGCCAGTGAAAGGGGAAGGCCCTGGGTGAGGATGGACTGATTCCGTGGTTCATACACAGCAGAGGATGCAGGATGGCACAGTAGTCTTGTTGGGTTGTGCATGGGGTCTCTATGCAGCAGGATTGACTGGTTCATAGATATATTTTACTGGTCAGGTGAACACTCTACTGAAGGTTTCAAATTTTCAAATTCACTGCCATCAAGTCAGGGCTCACAGCAACCCTACAGGACAGGCAGAACTGCCTCTGTGGGTTTGGGAGACATTCTGTATAGTTTTCCTCCCATTAGGGGCTGACATTAGTCGGCTGACATTGCAGTTTGCAGCCAACCCCTAACCCCGTATACCACTAAGGTCCTGGGTACTGTATGTAGGTCACTGGAATGTAAAATTACAGCACAGATAGGTTGACTTATAGGGTACCACTCCAATGACTCCTAAAGTTGGTTCTGATGTAAGTCGAATACATTTTTTTTTTAAGTTTTCAACATCATTGTCCTTTATAATGGGTACCTTTACACATCTGGCAGTGCTTGGAACAGTAAATCATAAAACTGAACATCTGCAAGTGAGTATCTGAGAATAACAGCCGCAAATTGTGTGCTGCAACAGGTTCCAGATGCTGAAACATTTAACAACAGAGAACCCCAAACAAGAGAGGGTTTTAAGTGTGCCTCATAGTCAATCAGTAGGCTGTTAAGTCAGGAACTACCTATAGCAACAAATAATGACAGGTGTTCTTGTTAGTTCACGTGGCCTTCCATCCTAAACCAAAGTGCTAGCCCTTGAGGCTGAGGCTCCAGTCTGTAATCCACAGCAGAACATAAGGACAGCAAAATGTTTATTTGAAAAAATTACTATGTATTGAAAATATACATTAGAAATTATTACTTACTTCCATAGCAGTGCCCTCCCCCATCACAAAAGTAGAAATATCTGCTTGCTATGCTAATGTCATAGGTCAACTTAACCAAAAAGTAAACATCATCAGTCCCTTTTCCTCATACGTTAGAGTTGGGGTGGGCATGGGGGTGCGGGTGACCGGTGTCAACTTTTATCTGCCACTCAATAGGAGTTCAGCAAGTCCCAGTCTTCCACAGCCAGACACACATACTTCTGCTTTGAAGACTGTGAAGAGTTACTCTGATCCTGCTCTGGACCCTCCAACGCTCTCTTTTTGCTCTTCTTTGACTCCTGGCACACAGCAGTCTCCCTTTCCAACAATGGCCCGTGGCAGTCTGGAGCGTCCTCTTTGTAGAACTGGAGCTTCTCAGAAGAGTTCGTGGGGCTGTCTGCCATGGGGCACTTCACTGGCGTTTCTGTCCGAGTTCGTTTGCTGTCTGAAAGAGTGACAGAGGGAAGGGCTATCAGTGTGCCGTGCCGGGATGCTAAAGCTGGAAGAAGTCTGGGCAGATGACCTAAGGGTTGCAACAAAGGCCCCACAGGGTGCTGCCTGGGTTAATGTACTTCACTGTGAGCAGGGGCATATGCTCCAGCACAGGCGGAAGACTGCGAGTATTCCTACTGTAGGCGGAGCGGCTTAGATGCAAATCCCAGCTGTGCCACTTACAGGGTAAAGCAGGCTTTTCTCATCTTTGCAGGGATATAAAACTGACTTCCTAAGGATGATTTAAAGATAGATGAGAAAATGCACGAAAGCCGCTTAGCACGGTGTTTGTATACAGTAAAAGCACATTAAGTGTTCTAAAACTAACTGATTGGCATCGAGTAGATTCTGACTCATAGTGACCCTATAGTCCAGCGGTTCTCAACCTGTGGGCCGAGACCCCTCTGAGAGACAAATGACGCTTTCACAGGGGTCACCCGATTCCTAACAGTACCACAACATGAGGTATGAAAGGGTCGCGGCATTAGGAAGGCTGAGAACCACTGCTATAGACAAAGGAGAACTGCCCCTGTGAGCTTACAGAGACAGGCGTAGAAAGACTGTCCTCCTCCCGAGAAGTGGTTGGTGATTTCAAACAGCTGACCTTGCGGTTAGCAGCCTGGGGTATAATCTTGATACCACCAGGTTAGCTATTATCAACCAAAATCTGGATTTGACGGTCTTCTAAGCAGCTGAAAGCCTGTATTCTGCAGTGTGCCCCGGATTCTTCTCATGTCACTCCTGTCAATTCATTTCTTTCTAAGTTTCAGGGGTCTACCCAGTTTTGTGCCATCACAAGTCTTTTTTGAAACCAGGTGGGGTATGAAAAAGTAAATCCTTGTCCAAAGTGGGTTTCCTAGTGCTGGCACTCAGAAGAGTGAATGTGCATGCTAAGAAGCTATGCTGAGGGAGAACAAGTCGTGAGAAATCACAAATCAGCAGTCAAGTCAAAAGCCTTGCTAGAAAAATATGCTAGAAACCTTTATGAAACACAAGTCTCAACACATGAAGCAACTGCTTCTTGACGTCGTCACCTAGGTCTAAACCCTGCTGCAGGGCTTAGTTTCATCGCTCAGACCTTCCCCCAAACTTCGGTGCTTTTGACTTATACCACATCAAAACAGCAGTTTGGGCATCCTGGAGGGGCTCAAATTGTCTTATTTTTCAATGTCTTTTGTGCTTGAGGAACAAAAAGCCAGTCTGAATAGGCAAGATCAAGGCATAAGGGGTGGATGGAGTATGGTCCCCCACACCCCCCCAAAAAAAAAAAAGTTCACAGGGCAGCCCTAGGTTCCTAAAGAATGAGTAGGTGCAGTCGTACTGGAAAAATAATCCCCCAGTGCAACTTTGTTGGCCTTCTGCACCAATGCAGTTTTTCAATGGTCTACAACTTCTTCCTAATCTAGTCCCCCCCATAATAGCCCTCTGTCCTTTTGAGAAAATGTTTGGATATGATCCCTGTGAGAGAACCTTCTAAGCTAACCACTCTGGCCTGGAATTTAACTGGCCCAGCAGATCCCCCTGGAAACCACTGTTTAGACTGGACTTTTTTTTAAGGCACCCCAACAAGACTAAGACAAGGGGTTTGCTGAGAGATCTCACCTGCAGCTGTCTACTGAGATCAGGCATGTCTGCGCATGTTATGCATGGAACAAAGTCATCCATGTATGAACTGGAACCCTAGCAGAATGCTTTTTTAACAAACCCTTGTAAGTCAACACTGACAATTTTTTTCCTATTGCGTGCAGGCAGGCTAACTGCTTTAGGATGCCAGGACCCTAAAGGAAAGCGCCCAAGGAAAGGGACTGTCTCACAGAAGCGCTGAGCTGCCCTCCGAGGCTCTGAGGCTTCTCGTAGCTTCCCAGCTTCCGCAGTCACACGCTCCCACTGCAGAACGATCTGAAACATAGTTGGAGATTTGAGTCCACACCTGCTTCACGCGTCTCAGCTCCAGCCTTCCTTGTACCACCGGCTGCCCCCCTTAAACACAAGCTCCTGTGGCAGATCTGACTTCAGACGATGGGGACAACACAAGTCAGTCCCGTCTGTACTTCCGGTTCTAATGCAGGTGTCGAATCAGAATGTAACCACAACGGAGACATTTTCTAATGACTCAGAAAAACCAAGGAAGGTGAAGCCTGTTTTCTATTTTAATCTTTATTCCAAACTAGAAATAAACTATATATCACCCTTAACTAAGTATTAAAATTAAAATCTTTAACCTTTATACTTTTCCCACATCCTACACTATCATGCCTCAAAACATACCAACCACAGCTACAAACTCACATGCGCATCAATGCCCACCTTTCCGTCGTCTCTCCCACTTTAAAGTGCTATAAATGCACTTTATGGATACTAAACTTGTCACGCACTGCTCAATGACCCTAGTGTGTTCTCTGAAACGGGGGTTTGTGCAAACACCATATTCAGAAATGCAAGGGGGCTTCAAAAGGCTCCTGGAAATTTCTGTTAGCCTTTCATTCCAATTTTCCAAGAATTTTTTAAAAATATGGAATGCATCACGAATTTGCGCATCATCCTTGCGCAGGGGCTATGCTAACAATCTTCTCTGTATAGTTCCAATGTTAGTAATGTGCTGCCGAAGCGAGCACTGCAAGAATTTTTTTGAAGGCCTTCATATTACACACAGCCTTGGTTATGAACAAGCTCCATTCCTGAGTCTGTCTTTTAGTGGGATTTATACACTAAGTCAGAAATGGTATCTTAACATCAGTTAGTCAAATGTTCATCTTAGTGGATCCTTACTGGCATGTAAAAAATTAAAGGAACACTGCCAGATACACTGACACCTTCAACGTAGTACTATAGTAATAATACTAGCAGCGTTGTCGAGTGTGTCACAAAGAGACAGGGCACAGGCACAGGTGCATATGCAAGCAGAGGTGCCCCAAATGAACGTGATGTGTACAGGTCTTTGGAAAACGATCCTTTCGTATATTCCACGAGTACCAACAGTGATGGCCGCGATGACTTGACGAATAAAGGGAATCAGGAAAAGCATACTCACAACCCAGAGGCAGGGCAACAAGGAGCCTAAGAGTTTCGCTCCGGAGAGTTTCACTACTGACTCGTGGGGCCCCTGCTAAGTGATGTTTCCTCTGTAATACAGGGACTAACCATAGTACGTGTCTCAGAGGGCTGTTGTGAGGCCTAAGTGAGGGCAGGCTGTGCAGGCATGTGACACACGGAGAGCAAAGGACAATCGGTCTCTGCTGTCCTCCTTGTCACGCCCCTTCCCTGCCTAGAGAAATGAGGGCCGATCTAAGCGAATGTGAAGAGGGGATCAAGTCTTAGGGCCTGACAATGGCGTGGGTCCAAGGCAAACAGTTCCCTCCAGCAACAGAACTAAGAACGCACAAGAAAACCTGGGGGTGGTGAAGAGGAGGAGAAATCTGGTCCTGGGAAAACATAATTTGAGGAACCAAGTGGAGACTTGGGACTGATGAACTGAGAGAAGTGGACTCGCCTCTGCAGGGCAGCAAAGGCTCTGAGAACAGTTCAGATCACTAGGAATTGAACAGACCTGAAAGAGGAGGCGAGGGTGTGGGGTGTAGGGTGTGTGTGTGTGTGTGTGTGTATGTGTACACACAGTCGGGATGTTAGGGGAGAGAGCAGCCACAGAGAGGCCAAAGGAAGAGCGTTCAGGTATGACAGTTTCCATCTAGTACTGCAGAATGCTTGGGTGAAGGAAGACAAGAAGCCTCTGGACGTGGCCACCTTCAAGAGAATCCTGACAGTGGAGCAGGGCAGCCGTGAGGAGCAGGAGAGCGAGGAGGACGACGGAACCCAGGGCAAGGGTGGAGGGCCGAGGCACGTGGACAAGAGTAGCTCGAGCAGGTTTGTGCACAGGAAGGAAGCGGCCGGCAGCAGATGCGATGGAAGAGGCTGAGGTGAGGGAACAGAGGGCTGACTGTTGGATCACAAGTGGCACATCTGTTCACCACTGACAGGCGGAGGTGAAAAGACTGAAGAAATGTTGAGGCAGGCAGGAAAGCAAAGGGACCCCTGTTATCCCAAACTCACCGCCATCCACCCGACTGCAACTCATGCCAACCCTACAAGGACAGGCCAGAACTGCCCTTTGGTTTCTGAGACTGTAAATCATCATGGGAGCAGACGGGCCCATCGCTCTCCCAGAGCGGCTGGGGTTCAAACCACTGCCCTTGCAGTTAGCAGCTCGGTGGGCTCCTCGCTCTGTGATGCAGCCTCTTTTCTGGGTTATCAGCTGAGAATGAGGGCGGAAGGCAAATGGAGGAAAGCCAGAACCATTTCAATGATAGGTCCCCAAGAGATGGACGCAGCACTCTGTCAGGGCTAGAGGCCTCGCCGAGGCCGGACCATCTGTTTCTCTTCAGACTGGGCGGCCTGGTGCTTTATTTACTCCTCACCAAGTCCTGCAAGGGACCCTGGTTTCTACAATTCCCACAACTCACAGATGCTTCAAGTCATAAGATCAGGCTGTCAAGCCAGCAACCCAAACCCAGGTCTCTCTTACTCTACAGACTACTCGGCATTCCTTCCATCACAGCATCTGCCACCAAACCCATACCAAGCTTTCCTTTCTTTGACCTTCCCTACCTGCCCCGACTCCACTCCTCCAAGGCTCCTAACTTTTGTCTGACAATGCCCGGTGGTAATTAGTTTACAGGTATGTTCTAGACCATAGGTTCCCAAACATATTTGCCCTAGGACTTCCTTGCTCCAAAACAAAAAAACCAAAACAACCACAACACCCTACCCCGTCCCCACCCCTAAATATTGCTGTACTCTAGCCCATCATCCAGCATAAAGGTCTGCTTTTGCGGCCCCCTGGATTGTTGCAGCGCCCTGGGGTGGCTCTCTCCCACTCTGGGGAACACTGCTCTAGACCAGCCTGAAAGTGCTACTGAAACCAACACTGAGCAGCCCCCTTCCTCCTCCTCCTCACCTACAGAGTAGTGATGGCACACCTAGGCAGTTGGTCAAGCCCACCATTGTGTAGTATGGCTGGGAGCCGAGGAGGGGTCCGGAAACAATGGTTTGGTGGGTCCCAGTCGTCTGCGAACCACTGTGGTGTGTCTGAAGGAGAAGGGCCCCAGCCACAGGCCCGCAGGTATCTCCTGGAGTGCATGACTCGGTTCCTTTCTGACTCCCACTTCAGCCTGTGCTTTAGTGAACTGAGGAGGATCATCCAGAAGACAGGGAGTCGAGGTAAAATTCAGCCACAAAGTTAGAAACGGAAAGGCTCGGGAGAGGATAAAAAGCCATTTCCTCACTAGGTTCCACAGAGTAAGCCATGGCTCTGAACCGCATGACTCTCCAGGCTATGCTCCCTCCAATCCACTCACACTGAAGACCGTGTCCTTGTGAAGCTGGGTCACCCTGCATTCTGGAGAGCAAGCCAGAATACACGGAATCTTCTGAGTCCCTTGTAAGACGGCATTTTCCTTCAGGCTCAGAGGAAATGAAGCAATTGAAGGGGAGACATCAACACTCACTCCTTAAATAGCTGGGTCAAGTTACAGCCCACTAGTGCCTCTAACTTGATATGAACATATGACAACTCAGCCAAGAGCTACCAAGAGGGATCATGCTGTTGGAAACCCACAGCAAGCAGAGGGGAGAAAGTCTGCAGTACCTGATCGGCCCAGCCCTCTGTTTTGCAGTTACTATGGTCAAATTCCTTCAAAGGCACTTTGGAGTGAACGAGGCCTATATGGGTCTGGAGCTTGTGTTTGATGGCTTTGATGTCCTTGTGAGAGAGAGAGAACAAAAACACACAATATGCATTTGGTTAATGCTCACTAGCTTCTGGAATAAGCATCACCATAAACACTACCCTTGCTAAATGCTGATTAAAAACGAAACAAAAGCAAACCCACTGCCGTCATGTAGATTCTGACAGGGTTTCTGAGGCGGGACATTTTTACAGGCGCAACAGGCTCATCTCTCTCCCTGGGGAGAGTGGGGAGCTGGCACCCCAACCGACCTAGCAGTTAGCAGTCCAATGCCTGCCCCACAGCGCCACCATGGCACCTTACACACCCATTACAGAAGCAAAAGAGCAAGTCGTGAACCAGATGCTCGGTGAATTCAATCATCTCCCATCAATGAAAAGAAGGCACCAAAGGCTTACCTTGAGCCCTGTCCCCGAGATATCTAAGCAGTTCAGTTTTCGAAAAGAAAAGAGGTATCCGATTCCTGCATCTGTGATTTCAGGGTTGCCTGGATGTCAAAAACAGAGTTACCATTTGGTTAGAGCACAACTCTTGCTAAAAGGGGAATTAGACACCCAGAAAAGTGTCTCGGCAACTACAATCCAAAATACTTTCAGAGTAATTTAAGGTAGCAGGAGCCACACTTGGTAACATTTCTTACTCTAATGGATTAGGAGGTGGCTCAAAAAACAAACAAAAAAACCCCACCAGGTAGTTGTCCCAAAACTATCCCAAATAAAGTAGTTCCTTATTTGGAATTATATGACAACAGACTACATTAAAATGTTCAGATTTTGTGCATGGCCATTTTGCCTCCAAAGCAAAAGCTTTTATTTAACTGAAAAATGTTCAAGGGTACTTAGCAATTACTACACTTCCTAAACGTGCTTGTTTCCCCTTCTTGGAATCTTTATGACCTTCTCACATCAGCGGACTAGAGGGAGCACTGAATCCTGGAGGTTATGAGCACACAGTCTGGCACACTGCAGATGCTCAAAAAGTATTTTTTAATGAATACATTTCCCTGAAAGCTATGGAAAACATTACTGTTTTCCTGCCAAAGGCCAGAACAAGGCTCAGAGAGGTTAATTTGTACAAGGCAAACAGCTCCAGTTAAAGGTAGCAAAGGAGAGTCTTCCAACCTCAAAGTCCTACTCTTTCAACACTCTAGCACCCACCATATAGTCAGTGGGCATTCAGTTTGATCATCAATGGTCTCTTACCAACTTTCTCCATTGGAGCCACTATCTAGTTGATTCTGAGGACTTTATCGCCATTGTGAATTTATCTAGACTTTTAAAAAATGTTTTTATTTTTATTTATTCATTTTTAAAATTTAATCATTTTATTGGGGGCTCACCACAATCCATACATACATCGTGTCAAGAACAATTGTACATTTGTTGCCATCATCATTCTCAAAACACTTGCTTTCTACTTGAGCCCTTGGTATTAGCTACTTTTTTCCCCCTCCCTCTCCGCTCCCCCTTCACTCATGAACCCTTGCTAAGTTATAAATGATTATTTTGTCATATCTTACACTGTCTGATGCCTCCTTTCACCCACTTTTCTGTTGTCCATCACCCTGGGGGGAGGTCACATGTAGATCCTTGTAATTGGCTCCCCCTTTCCAACCTACCCTCCCGGTATCACCACTCTCAACACTGGTCCTGAAGGGATCATCTGTCCTGGATTCCCTGTGTTTCCAGTTCCTATCTGTACCCAGTGTACATCTTCTGGTCTAGCCAGATTTGTAAGGTAGAATTGGGATCATGACAGTGGGAGGAGAGGAAGCATTTAGAAACTAGAGGAAAGTTGTATGTTTCATCGTTGCTACACTGCACCTTGACTGGCTCATCTCCTCCCCGCGACCAATCTATAAGGGGATGTCCAGTTGCCTACAGATGGGTCTTGGGTCCCCAATCTGGAATCCCACTCATTCGTAAGGATTTGATTTTTTGTTCTTTGATGCCTGTTCCCTTTGACACCTTGTGATCACACAGGCTGGTGTGCTTCTTCCATGTGGGTTTTGTTACTTCTGAGCTAGATGGCCGCTTGTTTATCTTCAAGCCTTTAAGACACCAGACGCTATATCTTTTGATAGCTGGGCAACATCAGCTTTATCACTTTTGCTTATGCACCCTTTTGTCTTCATTTGTCTACATTTTTATCAGGCAAATAATGATAAAAAAAAGATTGATGGGGGTTGGTGGGGAGCTGAGACCAAGGGCTCAAGTAGAAAGAAAATGTTTTGCAATTATGGCCAGATATGTGCAAATGTGCCTGATGCAATTAATGTATGGATTGTTATAAGAGCTGTAAGGGCCCCGAATAAAACGATAAAAAAAAAGACTGATCAGAGACACGCAAAAAAGTTCAGTGCCCTTTACATATGCAATGAATCTGATGAACAGTTTCCTGGTCTATACATGCTACAGCTGAGTGACCAGGATGAAGCTGTAAGGCTTTCCTATCCCAAAGGGGTAGCAGTGTGCCAGGTAAGGAATAGTCAGATGTCAACAGCCCGTGGCTTCAGTTCTGCTCTGCCCCTAAGAAAGTCACTTTCCCTCAATCTTATCTTCTCTAAAAACCCAAACCCAAACTTATGCCATCAAGTCAATTCTCATTCATAGCACCCTATAAGACAGGGTAGAATGACCCGTGATCTGCGGAGACTAACTCTTTACGGGAAAGGGAAGCCCAGTCTTTCTCCCGATCGTCTCTAAAGGAAGGGAGGAAACTAGATAATGTCTAAGTCCGTTCCAACAGTAATCTTTCATGATGGCTAATGAAACTTACAAGATAAGTCTAACAGTGTCAGATTTTCAAGGCCTCTTTTCATCACTCGAACTGGTGCTGTCATCTTCCGCACCCCGGCGTCGGACAGACAATTGTCCTTCAGGTGAAGCTGAGTTACACTGGAGAAACAAAGCCGGGAATGTTACTTAAGAGTTCGAGAAAGTCTAGGTACAAAATAGGCTTTCAAAAACGTCACCGAAAATAAAAATCTCTTCTATTCCCTACAATTTAATACCTAATGTACTTGAAGATTTTTTGGTGCTATTTCAGTTACTATGTGATGTTTAGCAGGGTGTCATGTAGTACTAATCTCCAATGGCAGAGGGCACTAACTAACAGGGTATGGTCAAATGAGGTACATTGGAGACTTCCATTGAGGGAATAAACACGTCTTGCTTAACATAAAAGTTACATTCAACCCAAAGAACCAAACTCAAGGCTAAAGCATCAATCCCAACTCAGTGAACTCTACTGGACAGGGTAGAACTGCCCTCAGAGGATTCTTAGAGCTGTCGATCGTTACAGAGGACAACTGACACCTCCTTTCTTCTGCAAAGTGGTTGGTAGGTTCAAACTGCTGACCTTTGGGTTAGCAGTCCAGCACTTGAAGCACAGTATCAACAGGGCTTCTGAAAATCAAACACCATCCTAAACACGCCAGGACAGCCTGCTGAACAATCCCCACAGAATTCCTTCTGCACAGCAAACTTACTAATTTCAGTCAGCTTTCCGCATCTAATCTTCAGATTGGTTTATAAACTAGCCAGACTGGCTATAACCCAATCTGCCCAGCTAACCTTTTCTCAGGTGTGCTCATGTGCTGGCCCTCACACAGGACATGTGAGCTTTGCTGCTAAGCTCACACAAAAGTACCTTTGTAGAGGGCAGAGTGTAGGTGTCACTGTCAGAGGCAGGCCCCTGGTAGCAGGCTAGACCCAGGTGTGCAAGGCTGTCACCCCTTCTGGGTGTGAGGACACCACAAAGGACTCCCTCTGCCCCTCTCTGCTGGTGGGACTGAGAAACCTGAAATCGGCAGGGCTCCGGGTGAACGGCACCAAGCGACCATGTCCTGAAATCTGGGCTCTTGTAAAGGACTTCCTTGGCTGTCTCTAGTAACTGACTTCTTTACAATTTATAATTCACTGATGAAACAGAAAGTGATGATGATTGTGGAAACCATGTAACTTCTGGTCTATTGCTAGAATAAACTGGAACAGGATGAATAACAAAATCATTTTTCAAGGCAGGTAAGCTCAAGATCTATGCATAAAAATCAAGCTTCTTAAAACAAAGATGGACTTTCCTACAAATCGTCCAGTCTACGCTGCTTGGACTGAATCAGTGCATTCCTTAGATGATCCCTTTGGAACCGTCCCTCAGGAATGGTGGCAGAGCAATACCTGGACAGGGCCTCATTGGTGAGATGCTCCAGAAGTTCATGTTCATCTCCAAGCTTGCAACAAGAAAGGTCCAGGCAGGTCAGCTCCCGGAACGACTTTATTTCCTCAAGTTTTTCTGAAATCACCAGGTATCTGGGGGAGTGTGCAGGGCAATCAAGAACTTTACTTTTTTAAAAAACAATGCCAACTGTGGTTTGGTGACAGCAGTCGACAGGCCAAAGTACTATGTAATCAGCAGACTTCATCGATCACTACCCAGGCACAGGTTCGCTCTGAGAGCAGCCTGAATGCCTGCCCTCTCACTGTGCTTGTTAACCTGCCAGCTTCACTCCACAATGAGCGCAGCGGCTGGAGGACTCCCTCCAATCTGGACGGTGAAGGCCAACCTGTGAGCTCCAGCAACGTAATTACATGGAAGTGGCTTGCCAAATGGTTATCAGGAAGTATCAGGGAGGCCTCTGAGAGGCAAAGGAGATCAAACAGGCATTCCACAGCCCAGGCCTGGGCATCCGCCCTGCTTTTTATTTCATTCATCCCTTTCAGATGAGTCAGTGATTTGACAAAGCAAACAAAACATAAAGGGCTTAGGGGTGACAGGAAACAGGAGAGGAGCTGAGGAGGGAAAACTGGCATGTGGCCTGAACACTCCGTCAGTTCACGTTCCTCTTGGATGTCTAGGGGCTTCCTCAGCAAGGTGGTCTGCCAGGGTTACACTTAAAATATTCACAAGTCTCTTCCATCAGCAGGATGGTAATGACTAAAAACAGGACAGACTAATCAGAGACAAGGAGCTTCTGATCTCTTTTCTTCCTACTTCTAACCAAAATAAGCCATACTCAAACAGAAGCAGCCTGACTGATAGGTACAGATGGCTTGGGCACTGATACCCCATTTTAACCGTCGAACCTAAGCAGCCTGGCCACCGGGCTCAGCTGGGCACACAAATGAGCCTTTACTCAGAGGCTTTTTAATTGCACTACAAATAAAGTTGCTGCATTCCATTTCTAATCACAAGGTTGAAGTGGGTTAATGGGGATTTGGGGGATTACTGGCAATCAGAGAAAAGAAAATACACATCTCCTTGATCAAGTAGCCTAAATAGTTTTAGCGTTCTGAAATAAGGGTTAGCTGCAAAGGACAGAACAGTGTGTAATGTGATTAAGGAACATTACAAAAATCAAGGCTGAGAGCCCAACAAGCAAGGCGATAGATAGGCCTAACTAGATGCTAACCCAGGACAATCAAAGCTTGTCTACTTGCAACTGGCCTCCCAGATTCCCTCATGAAGGCAGATCAGTGTCTCCGAGGAGCAGAAGCGAGGACATCAGTGTCGCAGTTTGGATTCTAACAGCCCTTCTTATTTGTGACTGTAAGGAACCTACTTGACCTCGCTGAGCCTCAAAAATGGAATAGGTGACGCTGCTTTTGAGGAGAATGAAGAAAATCAGAAACCATATTTAAACAATACACAGAATCTTACAGGCCCTCATGAAATCATGGCTGTTACGACTACTTCAGTTACACAGGGTGATATTTTAAGGAAAACACATACTGCCTTTCTAAGACCACCAGTGGGATTAAAACTCGCTAGGATTCCCACTGGAGAGAAGAGAGTTTTGGAAACCAGAACCCAACTGCAAAGACACTGGCTTCTTTTGGCAAAGGCAGCTTTGTGGACTAACCCCGAGAGAAGTGCCTGCACCTACCAATGACCTTGTTTTCAATGGTTTCCCTTTGATCCGAATCCTTTTGGGCTATAGGGATTTTTGGTTGCTCCAGGATCAGTCTCGAATGGCAAATGCAACCCCACCATTTCCTCCCCTCTCTCATTGGGGGTTCAAAAGGATATGGAAGGCAAGCCAAAGTCTCTCCTGCTACATTGGATTAAGACCACAAGATTTAGAATTGTTGCGGTATGAGTCAAAGGATGGTTAAAAATGTCTCTTACATTTTCTGATTATAAAAGTAATGCCTATACATGAGGGGTAAAGAGTTTAAGAAGAGAGAAAATTAAGCACAACTTCCATAAGCCCCATCTAGATCAGCGGTTCTCAACCTGTGAGTCACGAAATTAGTTAGGAAGTAGTAACGAAAATAATTTTATGGTTGGGAAGTGACCACAACATGAGGAACTGTAATCAAGGGTCGCGGCATTAGGAAGGTTGAGAATCACTGATCTAGATAGTGGGTACATTTTGGTGCATTTTTTTCTTTGCGTAAGAACACGCTTCAGAAAGTTCATGGAAAAATTTCATTATCTTTTAATTTCATTTTCCATACTTTTTGAAGCTCCCGGGTATATTTACCTCTGTATTTCAATACACCTTTTAAAAAAAATTGGTATCCTGTAGTATACATAATTATTTTTTCACAATCATTTTACCACATCATTTAAAATAATCTGAATGTTACCTTAATAGTTACACTTCACTATGCAGGTATATTACACTTTGCTCAACCAATCCTCAATTGTTGGACAATTACATAGTTTCAGATTTTCACTATTACAAGTAGGACTACAAAGAACACCTTTATACACCAAGGGGTTTCAAAAGAATTCATGGGAAAATGGAATGAAAAGATAATGGGTTTATTTTCATGAACTTTTGGAAGTCCTTCTTAAAAGCATTGCTCCCGTCCCGAGTATCGCAACGGAAGTGAAGATGAAATGTAGAAGGAATGGGTTAAACAGGCGGTACACGGGTGTTGTTTGGGCGGGACAGGGGGATGGATGTTTTAAAAGTTCTTAATACCTATCTCCAAATTGCTTTCCAGAAATGCTACACAAATTCATATATGCTCATCCAACACGAATGAAAATGTTATCCTCTTCACAAACCCGACCAATGGCACCAGGCCAATTTCCACTGACGACAAACGGCGCTGATGTAGCATTTTCAGTAACATAGGAAATGCTTAAGCTGCCAAGGCGGTGAGAAGGAAAAAAACCCAACAGAATAAAAAGTTCTAAAGACTACATTTCCAAATGTGTGGAATACAAGTTTGAAAATGATTACTGTGCACGGCAGGATGATGTTTTTATATTCATTTTCTGGATTTCTCAAATAGCATATATTACTTTTATAAAACAAAATCATTTTAAAACAAGGTGTATGTCAGAACACTGTTTTTCATTTTTCCACAATGACTATGAGTAACTTGAATAAGGAAGTAAAACGAAGGCATGGCATGTCTTGATGTTTGAGTTGCAGTGAAACCCTGCTTCGCTTCTCTCACTTAGGCAAAGGAAGGATTTCCTCTCCACTTGGCAGCAGCTCTCATGCCAGCGGTAAGAGCCACCGCAGCAGCAGAGCCTCAGAGGGGCCATGGTTCTCTGCTTTTCTGCAGTGCGTGTGCCTACTCATATTAAAGTACACTGCTTGGCAGGGGGTGAAACCATGAACTATATCAACTGGCTAAATAAAGACTGTTGCCTTTTCTTTATTTTGAAGTATATGAGCTAACCATCCTTAGCTCAACTGCTTCTGGTATGACTTCTCTTTTACTATGTTTTTATTTAGTCTGTTTTAATGGTCATATTGATCATGCATCTTATTAATAGTAAGAAGTATTCCTAATCACAAAACATTTCAGAGAATGACACACCATACAGCCACTTAAAAACAACAAAATTCTACAGGTATTGATGATATAGAATTTCAGAATTATTTAAAGAAAGCAAAGTATATAATCAGGTACAAAGTGTGCAGTCATGGTGTAGGAAGGAGGGGTGACACAAGCCTGTCTCTGCACAGAACAGCCCTGGAGTCAGTTTTCTTGTAACCGTTCCAGAGCTACTTGCCTCTGGGGAAAGCAGACAGGAGATGAGATGGGGAGGGAGGTTTCTGCTTCCCTGGATAGCATGTTGTGTTTGAATGGCTTTGCCATGAACATTTTCATTGTTACAATACCCTGATGCCTTACTTTTTAAACATTGGAATAAATTCTTTAAAAAAAAGTGTATGAGTCAAGGAAAGCCACAAGAGAGAACATCTGCTTTGTGATACAACACAAACTTTGGGTATTGGAACCTTATCTGAAATTTCCCAAACTTGGGGAGAGGAAAACTGTAAATATTCATTATTTTACGATTGCCTTTTATCTAAGGCTCATTTCTGGTGGTTTGAAAACTGAAACCGGGCCAAGATCTCTGGATTCTGACAGGCCAGCTCCTAGAGCACACCAAGAGATACTAGCGGATCGGTTAGTCTTTCCTACTTTCTCTTACCAGGAAGTTGGGAGCAGAGAATTTCCTACCTAATGAAGAAGCTGTGGGAACAACTTAGTATTGCAAAATGTTCTCAAAATACAGCTGTGTGGCCAAGCAGAAGATGCTCACTTTTCTCAAAATGGCCTGCCATGCTTTTTGTTTGTTTTTTAAATGTACCAGGACCATTCTGTGTTTGAACATGCCTAAAATTAAAGAGCTATTTGATGAAAAAAGCCTGCAAGCCCACTAAGCCCCCGAGCCTGACAGAATCAAGATACCCAATGAAATATTCAATCTCCTACTTACAACACCCACCTGTTTCGCAAACACAGAGAGCAGAGCACCAGACTTCCGTAGGCCTCAGTGAATTTCTGCAAAGCCCTCAGCCCCGCACCTGGCTCTGTGAATTTCTGTCTGGCTTCTGCAGCAGAAAAAAGCTTTTCAGCAATCTGCTCAGGAAAGCCAATGAGGGAATCGATGTGATCAACATTGTCAGAGATGAAGCCCAGGACGAGGCTGAAGAGGGATTTGGCGGAGTACCGAAGATTCCCCTCTCGGGTGTATGTGAAGATGAAATGATCAGTCTTCTCTTTCTGTGCAGTATCATCTTCCCTGTTCATGCAAAGCTCCACAGAAAAGCCTTTGGGAAACAGTCTGAAAGGTCTGGGCCTTGGCTTCTGCAGGCCACTCCTGACACTGTCCAGGGCCAGATTGACCATGTGCAGCTGCCCATTTTCACGCACGTAGATGGGCCCTGGATCCAGGTGGTTTTCAGAATTGAGGTAGTAAGACATTGCCTTGGTTATGACTGTAAAAGCAAGGCACAGGGGGGAAAAAAACACAATTAAAATGCCATTAGTAAAATGTAACTTCATCTTGCTGTGCCGAGCTTTCCAAGGCATTCAGGCAGGGCCAGTCGACTTGGTGTAAAGTGGAGCGCATTAGTCACCCATGAACTTTGGCACTGAAGGATGCCTCTACCTTGAGTGCCCTTTCCTGGCTCCCACCCACTTGCCTTGCCCATCTGGTGAACGCCTAGTCATCTTTCAAACCAAAAATCCTGTTGCCATCAAACTGATGTCAGCTCACAGTGACCCCATGCACTTCAGAGCAGAACTGTTCCAAAGGGTTGTGTTGGCTACTGGCCCTGCGTTGGTCACTGGGCTGACGACCAAAGTCTGCAGACCAAGCTCACCAGCCACTCTGGGGGAAAGACGAGGCTGCCTGCTCCCATTAAAGATGTAATCTTAGAAACCCTATATATGATCGTTTCCAGTCAGAATCAAATTGTTGGGATTGAGGGATTTTGAGGGGATGGGGTGGAGATAATCTTTATAGAAGCAGATCACCAGGGTTTTCTTCAATGCTACTGCTCAGTAGGTTCCAATTTGTGCCACCCAAGAAAATATATCCATCTTTCAAAACCCTGCTCAAATCTCACTTCTCAATTCTGATGTAGGCAAAGATTCATCCTCAAGAAAAGTCATGGCAGCACAGTTTACATTTACTAAAACAGGAAACAACCCTCATGTCCCAATAACAGACATGTTAGTAAATTATTTGTGCCACAGCCATAGCAGGTATTTTAATGTAGCCATTAAAAATGTAGAATTTTTTACTAATTTATAAGTTGCAAAAAGCATATATAGAGTCGTCATTCCTTTTTAAAACATGTTTATGCACAGAACAGACTAGGTATCAATCACTTAATTGCTCACTAAGCACCTTTGCCACCACAGTCTCATTGCACCTGGGTCACTGTTTTGTTATGGTTTCTGGGCCTGCCTTTCCTCTGGTTTTGGCTCAAGAGTAAGGGCCATGTGTAACTCATCCAAGCTCTCTAACACAGTGATCTGCCCCCCAGTTGTCCTTGAGTGGACAGGCAGGCCCTGAGGTATGAATGAGACCCGTTCCTAGCTGGGTCTGAAGAATTTATAAGTAAATCAAAATAGGTACTGACAGTTCTGATTTAGCCTTACTTCAGTGCAAGCCCATGGTCTGGCAGTTCTAACCCACCAGTTGCTCTCTGAGAGAAAGATGAGGCTGTTTGCTCTTGTAAAGACTTACAGTCTGAAATCCTATATAGGGTTACTGAAAGTAGGAAGCAACTCCATGGCAGGGGGTTAAGTTATTAGTGCAAGAGAAGAGCCCTGGTGGCACAGCGGGTTAAGTATTGGGCTGCTAACCACAAGGTTGGGGGTTCAAACTCTCCACAGGAGAAAGATGAGTCTGTACCCTACAGATTTTCAGCCTTGAAAAGTCTATGGAGTTCTACTGTGTCTTACTTACATACCTAGTTGGAATTGGTAGTGAGGCAGTGGGTCTAGTGCAAAAAAAGACTCGAAGCTTTCCCACTGGTTTAAAAGCTGCACCTGCAGCAAGGGGAGGGCTTTGTGATGAAGTTGCAAGTAGGGATTGGTTCAATCATTTCAAAGTGAGAGCAAATTTTGATATTAAAGGACACGTAGGAGTTGTCCAAAAGTCAGAGTTTGTAAACTAGGGAATGCCTGTACTTTCTAAACCCTACAAAGACTACAAACAATAGGATTTTTTGGATCTTTATCACAAGAACTAAATAAAAGCTACTGAACGCATCATTCTTTATTAAAGCAGATAGTTACGGCACTTTTGAGGTGACGCAAACGTAAAAAAAGGACTGGATCTTTCTGCAATCAGTGGGTGACATTTTGTGCCCAAGCTCTATTACAGTGGTTCTCAACCTGTGGTAGCAACCCCTTTGGGGGTCAAATGACCCTTTCACAGGGGTCGCCCGATTCATACCAGTAGCAAAGTTACAGTTGGGGGGGGGGGGTGGTCACCACAACATGAAGAACTGTGTTAAAGGGTTGCACCATTAGGAAAGTTGTGAACCACTGCTCTATTAGAAATAAATACTATGATCCTAACTATGCAAGAAATTCCTATGCTAAATAAAATTAAGGGACCTGATTACTATTTCCACAATTTAAAAGGGGAGAGAGGTAAAACTTTAAATACAGATAAAAAAACTGATAGTCCTCCTCAAAGACTTTGGGCTTTTATCAATCTCAGCTTCTCCTGCTCCACCTGCAGCACCAGGATGTGGCTTAGATGCTACTTTCAAATGTCAGCAAACAATTAAGTCAGTGATAAAAAATGCCGAGGCTCTGAAGATCAAACTACACTCCTGATGGGGATCGGCAGTACCCATGTCTCTCCCACGAACAATGAGGTGTGTTAAAGGTACACCAGAAGACACAAAAGCAGGGCCCTGCCTAGTCCTGCAGCCTTACCCTTTTCCTCTCACCCCTTGATGCCCCACTCACCGTTCCTGCCCTAACCCACCCAGGTGAGCTGACACGCGCTCTTGCCTGGCTGGCCTTTGCCCAGTCAGCTCCCTTTAGTTAAAATGCTGTTCTCAGCCTGGCTGACGTATCCAATTCCTACTCATCCTTAACTGGGCTCAATCATTATCCCTCTCCAGGGAAACCTTCACTAACCCCTGCCCCACTCCATGCCGGCCTGGTTCTCCCTAAGTAGCTAATGTCTCTTTCCATATGCCCCTTAGTCTGATAAGTCTGTTAGTGTTTCCAGAGCTTTGAAGGCAAGGCACTTGCGGGATTCCCCTTTCCTTCCCAGTCTAGTATGGTGCCTAGTACTGAGTACAGTATTCAACAGTTCAAGCTAAACGGAACTGCAAGGAGGGGTAAGCCTTCAAAGGGGCAGACCCAGAGCTCTGAGCTGTAGGGCCTGATACTGTTGCTAGGCGCCAGCTCCTCTTCCAAGCAACAGCTGCAGGCTCCTTCCCAACACTTGCCAGACCCCTCTGCAGGTGGCAAAGCAGATGATGGGAGTTTAGTGCTACTGGTCCTGGGGGTGGGGTGCATACACTCCAACCTGTCACAATACCAGCTCTTGTAACCCACACTCTTCTCTTGCTAATGTTCAGTGCCTGCTGCTGAGAAGATGCCTCACTGAATCTCAGCTCTTCTCCCACTAGAAACAAGCATCTGGCCTCTTCAGCTTCACAGAGCTTAACTCTGATGAGGAGATAAGCAGAACTCCTTTGGTCTTTATCCTTGTAATTAGACATTTAGAGCCCTACTCTAGTTCAGATAGTAGACACCAGGTATGGCCCTAAAAAGGGGTAACTTGTTAACAGTGATATTCAGCAGAAAATACTTAATACAGTCGATCAGTTCACTGTGAGTGGGGTCAGCCTGTCGGTATTACTATTAACCTTCACCACATCCCCTAAAAGTGCCTTCCAGTCTGGGGCGTGGATGGATGGATGCATGGATGGATGGATGGATGCATGGATGGATGGATGGTGCTTGGGCGCAAATAGCAATGATTCCATCCAGCAGAGGGCACAGCAGCAGAGTTCAGAAAAAAGACAACAATCCAGGCTGCCCCAAATCCTAGAAGGTTCTACTTCCAGAGACGATTTAAAAACAAACAGTATTGGCTATATTTTATCCCTAAACCACGGACTGAATGATATTTTCCCTTTAAAGTGCAGGGTAGTTCCTAAAGAGTAAACCCACTCTAAGAAGCAAGAGCTTCTCAGGTCCTCAGTTGAGGAACTAACAGTGATTCAGGGAATCCTAGTGACCTATTAATGAAATTTGTACATGCTGCTCCTTCCTCTAAGGCAGCGGTTCTCAACCTGGGGGTGAACGACCCTTTCTCAGGGGTCGCCCCATTCATAACAGTAGCAAAATGACAGTTATGAAGTAGCAACAAAAATAATTTTATGTTGGGGGTCACCACGGCATGAGGAACTGTATTAAAAGGTCGCGACATTAGGAAGATTGAGAACCACTGCTCTAAGGAGTTTCTGGATGGTTTGTGAGGTACATCGTGTGAAATGATCTAAAAAATTTTTTTAAGCCCTTCAAGGTTATAAACTCCACACAAAATCTTGTCCTTGGTTTCTAGCACCCCTGGATCCTGTACAGGATGATCTACATAAATGGAGACAGATTGTTCTGTAGTAAGGTAAAAATTTCACACAAACTGGCAAATTAAAACAACAAGTATCTACAGGAATAACAGTGTCCTGCAGAGCTGCACTGGCTATATTGCACATTGGGATCAACAGACTAATAGAGGCAGTTTGTCGGTCTGCCAGCCCCTTCCAAAGAGGCAGTTTCATAAGCCATACACCAACACAGAAAAATATTACAGTACAAGTGGTATTTGGTCACCACAAATGAATCCGTTACCACGAATCACGTCATTTTATCAAGTAAGATACAACTTTCCTGTATTAATATCCCTGTTCTCTCCAGTCTCCTTGGACAAGAGACAACAGAAAAACAAACACAAAATTCTTAAGCTAGTGTACCAAAGCATGACTATCCCAGTCAAGTGATGGGAAGGGAGGGCCCCACAGGATTAACACTGTGAGTTGAGTCTATTTGATTTGAAGAGAAACAAAGTACATACATTCATAATCCCCTAAGGATAAGTTACAGTAATGATTATGAAGATAATGATGGTGTGATGCTGTTAGGTGCCACCAAGTCATTCTGAATCACAGTGACTATGTACAAAAGAAACACACGCTGCCAGGTCCTGTGCCTTATGCACAGTCATTGCTACTTTGAGCCCATTGTTGCAGCCAATGTATTAACATAGCCCACTGAGGGTCATCATCTTCTTGATAACCCTCTACATTTCCAAGGGACTGGACCGTCTTAGTAACATATTCAAAGATGAAGTCGCATGATCCTTGTTTCTAAGGAGCATCCTGGCTGTCTTCCCACACAGATTTGCTCCTCCTTCTGGCAACTCATGATATAGTTAACATTCTTCATTAATTCCCTAATTCAAAGGCATCAATACTTCTTCAGTCTCCCTTCTTTATTTCCTAGTGTTTGCATGCATAATTAGAAATACCACAGCTTGAGTCAGGCGCACTTTGCTCTCAAAGTGACATAAAGAGGTTTTCTGCAGATTTGCCCAATGTACACATTTGATTGATGAACTGCTGCTTCCATGAGTGTTGGTTTTGAATCCAAGTAAAATGAAATCCTTAGTAACTTCAGCCTTTTCCATATTTATTATAGAGTTGCTTATTGGCCAGTTTTATGTTAAGGTATAATCCACACTGAAGACTACTGTCCTCATTCCTATGTGCTTCATGTATTCTTCTCTTTCAGCAAGCAAGGTATGTCATCTGCATACTGAAGGTTGTTCATGAGTCTTTTTCCAAGTCTGATGCCACGATATCCTTCAGATAGTCCAGCTTCTCAGATTATTTGCTTAGCATACAAACTAAGTATGGTTAAAGGTTACAACCCTGAGACACACCTTTCCTGATTTTAAGCCACACAGTATCCCCTTATTCTGTTTTAATGACTAATTTTTGGTCTATATACAGGTTCCACATGAGTCCAATCAAGTGTCTGGAATTCCCATTCTTCACATTGATATCTACGTAATTTGTTGTGATCCACAAAGTGGAATGCCTTTGGATAGGCCATTAAAACACAAGTAACTACCGTATATATTCGAGTATAAGCTGACCCAAATATCAGCTGAAGCACCTAATTTTACCACAAAACCTGCATTAAAAATGTGCTGAAAAAACTCAGCTTATACATGAGTATATATGGTATCTTTCTTGTATTGTTTTCAGCCAAGATCTACCTGACATCAGCAGTGATATCCCTCATGCCACATCCTCTTCTGAATCAGGCTTCAATTTTTTTAAAAAAAAGTAATTTTATTGGGGGCTCATACAACTCATCACAATCCATACTTACATCCACATCAAGCACATTTGTACATTTGTTCCCATCATCATCATTCTCAAACATTTGCTTTCTACTTGAGCGCTTGTTATCAGCTCATTTTTCCCCTCCCTCCCCACCACCCTCTCTCTCATAAACCCTTGATAATTTATAAATTATTATTTTGTCATGTCTTACACTGTCCAACGTCTCCCTTCACCCACTTTTCTGTTGTTCACCTCCCAGGGAGGGAGTTATAGGTAGATCTTTGTAATTGTTCCCTCTTTCTACCCCATCTTCCCCTTGTCTTCCTGGTATCACTACTCTCATTATTGGTCTTGAGGGGTTTATCTATCCTGGATTCCGTGTTTCCAGTTCTTATCTGTACCAGTGTACATCCTCTGGTCCAGCCAGATTTTTAGGGTAGAATTTGGCTCATGATAGTGGGGGGGGGGGGGGAGGAAGCATTAAAGAACTAGAGGAAAGTTGTAAGTTTTATCATTGCTATACTGCACCCTGACTGGCTCGTCTCCTTCCCTTGACCTTTCTACAAGGGGATGTCCAGCTGCCTACAGATGGGCTTTGTTTGGGTCTCCACTCTGCACCTCCCCATCATTCACAGTGATAAGATTTTTTTGTTCTTTGATATCTGATACCCGATCCCACTGACACCTCTTGATCACACAGGCTGGTGTGCTTTCTCCATTTGGGCTTTATTGCTTCTCAGCTAGATTGCAGCTTGTTTATCTTCAAGCTTTTAAGGCCCCAGATGCTATATATTTTGATAGCTGGGCACCATCAACTTTCTTCACCACATTTGCTTATACACCGCTTCAGGCTTGAATTTCTGTTGATGTATTGCCGAAACTGTTTTTTGAGTTATCTTTAGCAAAATCCTAGTTGCATGTAATATTAGTGATAATGTTCCATCATTCCTGAATTCTGTTGAAGCATCTTTCTTTGTAACAGAAAGAAATACGGATCTACTCCAGCCAGTTGGCCAGGTAGTATCTTCTAAGTTTTTAGGCATAGACATTTAAGTGCTTGCAGTGTTATATTTGATGAAACATTGCAATGGATATGCTATCAAGACCCTTGTTTTTCACTAATGTCTTCAAGAGTGCAACTTGGGTTTCTTCTTCAAGTACCATCAGCTCTTGATCATGTTACCTGCTGAAATGGTTGTCTGTGAAGCAATTCTTTTTTGGTACATCTTCTTTTGATGCTTTCTGCATAATTCAGGGGTTTGCCCATAGAATTCTTAAATACTACAACTCAAGACATGAATTTTTTCTTCAGTTCTTCCATAACGTGAAAAGCCAACCATCCTCTTCCCTTTTGGTTTCCTAACTCCAGATCTTCGGACATTTTATTAGAATCTTACTTTCCCTTCTTGGGCCGCTCTTTGAAATCTTGTTCAGTCGTTTTTACTTCATCATTTCTTCCATCCACTTAGCTACTCTATGTTCAAAAGCCAGTTTCAGAAGTTCTGATAACTAACCACATATTAAACACTTACTAGATGTGAAGCACCAAGCTGGGTACCGCATAAAATAATTCCATGTAATCTTCAACAATGCTAAAAAGTCAGGATTGCCATTTAATAGAGGAAGAGACTCAGGAAGTACAATTATTTAAGGTGAGGTCACAGCGCCAGTTAGTAACAGAGCCAGAATTCAATGTCAACGTGGCATCATTCCAAATAGGGCTACCCAGCGGCACAATGGTTAAGGACTGGATTACTACTATCAGAAACGTTGGGGCGTTGAGCCCACCTAGAAGCACCTCAGAAGGCAGACCGGGCCATCCTCTTCCGAAAAATCACTACCTTGAAAACCCTTACGGAGTAGCTCTACTATGTACACATGGGGTCGCTATAAGTGGGTACTGACTGGACAGCAGCTAACAACACCTTTATTACAAAACTTAAGCTTTTCCCACTGCGGGATGGTGTCACTCAATACAAATGACATCAGTCTTAAATACATGAGAAAAAAAGGTCCAAAAGTTCATCTCACCCACTTGTTTGCTACTCGATACCCTATTAGAAGATAAAAAGAGAAGGGAAGCCACAAGAAGAAGAAACAGTGGTCGCCTGACCCGTTGATGGGAACAGAAGCAGGGCAGAGCTCCCATGAGTCCTCCCTTGTGACCTCTGCCAAGGTAGAACAGAGCCAGACCACATCCATACACCAGGGACACGTGTCAACTCATGACCTTCACACCAAGGCTACAGACACCACTGGCTAACTTGAAAATGTCGTATTCTTGAGATTTTTCTAGCATAAAAACTTGAACAGAAATGAATTCTATGCTACCAATAACCAAACATTGTTCTCTTTTTGTCCCCATGATTCAGTTTTCAACCCTTCTCATTATTTTTTCCCTTTAACTTGAACTTTCCCCCCTCCTTTCTCTTCTATACCCTTTCTTCTCCTAAATTCCAGAAGGTCACACTACCCACAGCTCCCTGCTTTCCAATCTCTCCCATCTCTCTCCCATCTTGGCACTCAATTTTTTCAACCTGCCAGCCTAAGAGCTTTTCCCAAAATCCAATTCCCACCTCCAAAGGCCTAACCCCTCCTTTCATCCACGCCTAGCTCCCATCTTTCCCAACCCAGATCCTTCCACACCAGCTCTGAAATCTGGCTCTCTCCATCCTATACCCAACCCTATCTGCCTCCTCTGGCCTCTCCACCACCGCACCCCACCCCACCCCTTCCCCTCTACTTCCTCCAACTCTCAGGGCTTCTCTGCCCCCAGAATTCCAGTCTCTCCAATCCTTTCTCTGTCTTCTGCCCTCAACGTTCAAAATCCCCTCCCTGAACCAGCCTCATCTCCCCCAACTTCACAATCCAAAACCCCAACTTCTCCTCCCCACCCCCCAATCTCACCTGCTCTCCTCCATACACCCCTCTAATTCCACTGTCCCCCTCCCTCCCACTGCAATCCTCCATCCTCACCTCAACTCCTACGCATTTCCCTCCGAGTCCGGCGAAACGAATCCCATCCATTCTCTTCGTCCCACTCGGGCCCAAACCCCAATTCTCACCCCGTATCGGCCCCTTGCACCCCGACCCCGCCCTCACATCCACCGCCCACACTCCTATTCGCCCACCCTCACGTCCCTCTGCCACCCCACACCCCATTCGCACCCCTTCCGTAGTCCCTCAAGTCTCCCCCTCCCCCACTCCGCCCCCTGACACCCCTCCCCCGTCCCCACTCGCAGTGCCCGGCTCCCTGACCGGCCCTGCCCGCTGCCGCCACCTACCTGTGCCCCTGCCCGGAGCACCGAGTGGCAGCTCCCCTGTAGCGGCTCCCTCCTCCCACGGCGCGGCTGAGGGGCCAGCGGCTCGGAGCTCGCGGCACAAAGCTAAAGAGGGTGGGACGAGAGAGAGTGGAAGGCGGGAGGGGGCTGGGGGCAACCTGGCGCCGTGGGACCGCGGGCCCGGCGGGGGCGGGGGAAGGGCGGGGCAGGGGAGGCGCGCTTGCGCGGGTCCCGCCGTGAGGGGCGGGGTCGGGCCTGGGGGCGGGGCCGTAGCCTGGGCCGGCGACCTGAGCGCGGAGGACGCTGAACCAGGAGAGGTGCGGTGTGCGCGTGCGTGCTCCGCGTGTCCGCGCCGACTCCCTGGGTCTTCCCGAGGCGACCGGGCAGAGCGGCGTGGGGGAGGGCAGGCCGCACGTGTCCCGGCACTTGCCTGAGGCAGGCTCTGGGGCGGGTCTGGACCGCCGGCTCGCCGGGGAAAGCCCCGCGGACGGGGTGGCGCGAGCCGGAGGGAAGGGCCTGGACCGGGGAGAACCGGCGGAGGCCGGAGGGCGTGAGGGGTGGGGCCTGGGAGCGCGGCCCGGGCGGGGCGGTCCGTGAGCCGGCCGCTAACGGGAGGCCCCGGCGAGCGGGTGACCGGGCCGGGCCGGGCTGGGCCAGCTGCGCGGGGAGTGGAGCCCGGCTGGGCGTGGCAGACGGCGGGGGGCATAATGGGGCGGAGGCTCGCGGGAGTGTCCGGGTGACGGTGGTCGAGGCCGGGCCCTCAGGCCCTCGATTGACAAGGGCCCGCTGCAAACTGGTGTGAGCCCCGGACAGTCGTTCTTTTCATTCCTCCAAGGAAAAACAACAATAGGAGTAAAAAGAAGTTAGGCCGTCGTGCTGCCGTGGTTGCCACTTAACCTACCTCGCCGGGTTTCCCCTCCCCCCCTTCCATGCGGACTCGTAGCTGCCCCACCGCACCCGGAGCAACTGTCTGCCGCCTCTTTGGTTAGCAGCCGAACACGTACCCGACCCATGCACTCCAGCACCTCGTTCTCGCTGGGAAATAGATTGCATGTTGGCTGTGAGTACATTGGCTCTACTTTGTGTAATTGGAGACAGCCTCAAAGGTACGGCTGTTTAGGTTCCTCAGAGGTCTTAAAATGGCCCCGAACTCCGACGGAAGAGTAGGCAGCACCTACTGAGGTCAGCTGGAGGTGACAAGGCTCGGGTGGAATTTCTTTTTTGCCTTAAACTTCAAAAATGAGATGCAGATTGTTCTCTATGGTGATTCTTACTGCTTGGATTCTTGTGATTAATAAAATTTCAAATGACGTTAAAGACCAAAAAAAAATGGCCCCGAACTGAGGCAAAGGGTATGAAATCAAGCACTTATATACTATATTAATGTATACATTAAGCTATCATAAAACAAATACTGTAAAATAAGTATACTGAAATATACTCTCCCAAACAGAACAGCGTATTCTGGATGTGAAGCACTGTGCTAGCATGTAGCTGGTATTACTAGTGGTATGTTTATCTTCCTTCACTGAGCTTCTCGACAAGAATCAAGCCTTTGTCTTTCATCTTTGTCTTAAGTTATATTCATGTTTGTATTACTAGCACAGTGCCTGGCACTTAGATGTTCAATAAACATTGATTAAATAAACCATCCTAACTATTCTTGATCTCAAGTACACCTTGACTTTTGGGGGGAGAGCACACTGTTGTCTCATATTGACTTGTGACCAAACCTATAAGCTACAGACATCTAGACAAAGGGTGGCCACACATTTCTGTAATGGCCAGATAATAAATATTTTAGGTTTTACAGGCCTGGTATCTCTGTCACTGCTTCACTCTTATCATTGTAGCAAGAAAGTAGCTTTACAGTATAAAAGAGTTAGGCATGTTCCAATAAAACTTCATTCATCAGCACTTTAATTTTAATTTCATGTACTTTTCATGGGTCACCACATAGTCTTTTGATGAAAAAATAGATATTTCAAAATGTACAAACTATTTGTGGGTCATGCAAAAATGGGGCAGGTCAGATTTGGCCCACCTCTGATCCAGACTATGCTATATAATTGATTTGAAGACCAGAGTATAGATCTGAAGTCTTACCTTTATTGAAAATCTTATTAATTGCAGCTATCTTTGTAGTATGTCAAGATCTTTTGGGGAACGATGTGGCCATCTGCTTTCATGAAGATGCCAGCCCAGGGAATTCTGTGAGGCAGTTCTGCTCTGTCCTAATAGAGTTGCTTTGAGTTAGAATCAATTTGACCACAGTGGGGTTTAGATCTTTTTTGAGTGACTTCTATAAAATAGTGCATTAGCTGACATCATCCCTTGATCTCATCTGTAAAACCAGCAAGCATACTTTTAGTGTCCCTAATAATGATGACAAGAATACAGGTTTTCTACAAGTTCCTTTTGTTCCAATATATATCATACTATGAGTGCAACCTTTCAGAATTTAAAGCAGGGGTCCTCAAACTTTATAAGCAGGGGGCCCGTTGGAGGGCCGGACTATAGTTTAAAAAAAAGCTATGAACAAATTCCTATGCACACTTCACGTATCTTATTTTGAATTAAACAAACGGGGCAGAAACACCCAGTGGGCCGGATAAATGTAGGCAGGCCACATGTGGCTCATGGGTCGTAATTTGAGGACGTCTGGTTTAAGGTATCCACCTAAAATACTGTCACCCTACCACGTTTCTCCCTCTAATCGGTATATTCAATATTGGGAAGCTTTGAAGCTTTGTTTAAATGTTGATAACATCTCCCTGATTGGTAGTAAGTCTATCCAACAAACCAGAAGAAATGAAACTGGTTTGGTAAAACTTGTGCATTAGTATTCCCATTATTTTTTTAAAAAAAGTTATTACTGCTGCCAATTTTATTACTTCATTGGTTGTGTGTGTGTTTGACTTTATTGTAATTTGTGTGACAATTTACAGAGTGAATTGATTTATCATTCAACAATTCATACACATTTTGATTTGTGACCTTGATTACAGACCTTGCGTGTAACAGCACACTTCCCACTCCTCCCTGTAGTTCCCATTTTCATTTGGCCGCCTGCCTATTCCTGGCTGCCTCTGAGCTTCATCCCTGAGCAAAGGCAACCCTTTTGATCTCATATGGTTGCCAGTTGTAAGGAACGCATACCTCCGGATGTCATTGTTCACCTCATATAGATCTATCAGCCGAAGGGTGAGGCACGGTTGTGTGTGTTCAGTGTCAGGCATGAGGAGACCAAGGATCATGGCCTTGGTGTTTCCAAATTTTTACGTCTTTATTGTTGACATTTTCAAGACCATAATTTTATTAATGAAATTTAATAATTGTAGAATTTTGTGGATATTTGACATCCCGATGTATCAGACTGTATTCAGGACCACACTATATTTCTCCTCTTCAAACTAAGGGTTAGCAATGTTTACCCATCTCCAGCTCTGTGATATTGACTATTAAAGGTGGTTGTAAGGCTGATCAAGGAAAAATGAAATAATATGTATTATTAATAAATAATATTAGAATGTAGACCTTTTTCCCTCACCAATTTTATTGCCCTCCCTATTAATAGTTTGTTAATTTTTTTAACTTTGGTAACGTGCAACAAAACATATAAAACAATTTACACTAAAAGACACCATTTTGGTCATTTGTGCATGTACCTTGATCTTGTATCCTGCCACTCTTCCATATTCCTCTGTCCCTGTAAGTACTCCTACTGTGGAACTTTCAGGGTTTTCAATGTACAGGATCATGTCGTCTGCAAATAGCGATAATTTCACCTCCTCCTCACCCATTTGGATCCCTTTGATGTCCTTCCGCTGTCTTATGTTGTTAGCCAGAACCTCCAGAACAATATTGAATAGAAGTGGGGACAGGGCACATCCTTGTCTTGTACATGTCCACTCAGTGACCTTGGCTGGGTTACTAATGGTATATACAAGCATCACTTCAGCCCACGTCCAAACGTCTTCACCCTTAACAGACACGCGTTTACCCTTTACGCAGCTTAGCTGGAGGTTGTGTTCTCATGACTGTTACAGATGGCTCTGACCTAAGTCACATCTCTTTTTTGTCTTTTTCTTTATTGTTTATTTTGGCCTTTTCTTACCGGCATCTTGAGGGAGCATAGTTTGTGTAGTGGGTCGCTGGTTGAGCTCTGAGGAGAAAGACGCTCCTGTGGAAAGGACCGCCTTGGGAAGCCCAGGGAGCCGCTCTGCTCTGCCCTGGGGGTCACTGGGAATCAAAATGGGCTCAAGGTCAGGAGATTTGGGGTATTGTCAGTATCTATGTCTCACCTTTGACTGTTGGAAAACTTTCCAATGTTATAAATAAGCTAAAACCCACTGCCCTCAAATTCATTTTTGCTCATAGTGACCCTGTATGTAACTCTTCACAGGAGCAGGCCAACCTCACCTTTCTCCCAAGGAGCAGCCTGGTGGGTTTTGAACTATTGACCATGCAATTAGCAGCCTAACACTTATCCCACAGTATGGCCCGGGCTCCTTAACATTTATAATTAAAAAGTACACAAATCATAAAAATGTACTCAACGATCAAGAGTCGGATGATGGCATTGTGTCAGTTACAATAATGACTCGAATTGTGGAAGATTCTGAAGCTTATCCAGAGAATGGGGATGCAGTTTCTAGTAGAAAACTAGTGAGGGTTGTCCGCATAGTCCTTCGCTGTTTTCTGTCACATGTTTGGGATGACATCTCACTGTTTCCGCAGTCACCCACTAGCTTTAGCAAAATAATCATTTTAGGTCCATGTTTCCAGGATCTGGAGACCTCCTGATTTAGTTTGAAAAAAACTTCTGCTGGTTCTGTGAGTGAACATCTGAGAACGATAACTTCAGTAAATTATACATTGCAGCATTGTTTGTAGTTTATATTACAATAAGATGTCTTTTATCCAAATACTGTTCTTTATAACTGGGACACATAGGTCAGAGACTACCTACCTGTACGTCCCCGTTTCCCCTGTTAAGTAACCACTAATAATTAAATTTCAATTTATTTGCTTTTTCTGGAGAATTCATTTCTAAGTGGTCTCATAGAACGTTCATCCATTTGTGACCAGCTTATTTCGGACAAAATAATCTGTGTGTGTGTGTGTGTGTGTGTTGGTGGTGGTGGTGGTGGTGGTATGTGTGATAGAGGAACCTTGGTGGGGTAGTAGGGAGTTACATGTTGAGCTGATAAACACAAGATCAGCATTTCAAAATCACCAGCTGCTCTGTGAGAGAAAGATAAGGCTTTCTACTCCCATAAAGAGTTACAGCTTAGAAACCCACAGAGGCTGCTCTGCCTGTCTGGTAGGCTGTTAGAATCAGAACGGACTCAATGGCAGTTTTGTATCATTTTCTTTAGTCATCTATTAATAGACAGTAGGATTGTTTCCACCTTGTAGCTGTTGTGAGCTGTGCCCCACCAGTGAACAGTGGTGTGTAAATAACTGTTTGACGCAGCTTTCAGTCCTTGTGGATAGATACCTGGAAGTGGGGTTTCTGGGCCACCTGGCCGTTCTGTGTTTTAACTTTTTGAGACGCCACCATGCTCTGACCACAGTGGTTGCTGCATTTTACAGTTGCACCAGCAGCGCATGAAGATTCCAGTTCCTCCACATCCTTGCCGAGAATTGTTGCTTTCGATTTGTTGGAAAATTACTTTTTAAAAGCTAATGCGTAGTGACTCTGACAATCAGTAGCTCTGTGCAGTGCTCTCAATTCAGTCACCATCATATCTGCTTTTTAAAACTCACACACACAAATAAAGCTGACAGGGTGTGCTTCCCGGGAGATGGCTTTGAGGTGAAGAATATTGAAAATGTTTGCCACCAATGGCCCATAACTGAGCAGTTATGTGTTCAGCCAGGACAGGAACTTAGGTTTAGCTAAGGATAAGGAAGAAATTTACCTGAAGTGTGACAAAGCAAAGTTTGACTCTTGTATTCATACAGACCAATGTGAGTCCTGGTGCTGTAACCATTGCTTTTAATACTGTGGAGACTAGTTACAATAGAACACGAACAACTCCATGTCACTAAATATAAAAGCTAAGAAGAAATGGATCATCTTCTACCAATTCTAGCTAAATGAGGAGCCCTGGTGGTGTCGTGGTTACACACTGGGCTGCTCACCACTAGGTCAGCCGCTGGCAAACACTAGCTGCTCCTGGGGAGGAAGGTGAGGCTGTCTGCTCCTGTGAAGAGATACTGTCTCGAAAACCCACAAAGGCAGTTCTGTCTTGCCCTGTGGGGTTACTCGGAGCCATCATTGACTCTGTGGCAGTGAGTTTGGTTTGGTTTGGGTTATAGATCATCAAAATAAACTCAAAAGTATGCAGTCTGAAAAGAACCATTGGTACTTGGATCAGTCAAAAATCTACCCACAAACACTTCACTAGGCTTAAAGGAACCCATAGCCCCTACTGCTCTCATTGCCACCAAGTTGATTAAAACTCTGAATGACTATAATACAGAAAAGAATTGCCGCATAGGGCTTTTCCAAGTCTGCAAGTCCTGACGGGCAGGCTGGTGAGCACCTATCTCCTGTGGAGAGGCTGGGCTGTTTGAACTCCACACCATTTCATTAGCAGACAACCACTTAACCCACTGAACCACTAGGTTTCCTTAAATAGCCACTGCCTTAGACAGATTTCCCAACAACTAGGAAAGGAGGGAAAGTCTCCGCTTTCCTGTGGGTAGTACAGTCTTGCCTCCAAAGCCAGACATGTGCTGCATTAATGGGATTTTACAGGCCAGTCTGATTTACGGACATAATCACATAAGCTAGAGAGAAAAACCAGCTAGAAATATTTAAACCTTGGACAAATCCAGAATGGATCAAGAGGAAGATCAGCTGACCAGGTACCCTATCATATCAAATAGTTCCATCCACCGTAATCAAGTTTATAATAATCTTTCCACGTGATTGTTTTTCACTTCTAAAAGGAAAAGCAAGACTGTCTTCTTTCAAGCACCAGCTCAACAAGAAAGAAAACAAATGAGGCTAAGGTGTAAATAAAATTGTTTGCCAGGTCAGTCAATAAATGCATAGATAAGCAGTCACAAAACAATTATTTTTATCCTGCAGATTTTTGCTAATTTTAGAAATATTACAACTATAAATAAAAACTGTTAAAATTAATCCACCCTTTCATGTCACTCTTGCTTGCTAACCATTTCCATAAAAATACTGAGGGCTTTTAATTTTAGCAGAAAAATGATGGCAATTATGTTAATCAAGGACTTGTTTTGAGGAGCTGAACAGGTGGCAAAAGTCCAGTCGATTTATCCTTGGACCAGCTTAGCAGTTTACGTATGTAAACAAGCATGCCAGGATCCCTCCCTTGTTGAATAGCTAGGTTGTTAAACAGAAGGTTTGCCTGGCAACACCCTTCCCGCTCTCTGCCTCTCCCAGAAGAGAAAGAGGAGAACCAGCAAGCATTCACTGTTACGTTTGTTTTGGCTTGCTCTTTTGCAGGTTAAGGGCCTTACGATGAGAAAGGTTGATCTCTGTTTGAGTTCTGAAGGGACCGAAGTGGTTTTAGCTACGTCAAGTGATGAAAAGCACCCAGCGGAAAGCATCATCGACGGGTAAGCGGTGCTCTTCCTCCTTCCGGACAGGAGCGCGCCCCTGGGGGACGGAGCCGTGTGGCACAGCAGCTAGCACTGGGAGAGAGACAGAGTCGGATGAGTGTTTGGAGAACTGGATGACCTGACAGTGTTCCCTCAGCACAGCTCTTGCGCGCATCCAGTTGGTTTAGTTGGTGTTGAGCCTTCTGTTGTTGTAATCCCTAAATGATCTCTTCATGCAAACAGCGTTTTCCCCGCCAAGAAGTGGTTTAGCAAGGCAAGCACCCAAACATTTTATGAGACGGTAAATATGAGTGTCTGGTTAGGGTCTTATTGGGGGGTGTCTTTGTCAAAGCAATGTCATGTAAACAGGAGTGAGTGTAAGGATGTGACTCTGTCTTTACTACCTGTTTCCTTACTGGAGCTAACCTCCATCTCTGCTGCAGGGAGTGCTTCGCTTCCCGATACCCTGCATGGTTGCGTGCAGCTCAGCTTCTTGATGCCATTCCAGTTTCTGCTCTTCACTGTGCTGGCGCTTCTTCTACGCAGAGATGCGGATCATTCGTAGACTCTTAAAGTCCAAGAAAGAGTAGTTAATGGGAGAACCTTTTTTGTCCCTAGTTCTGTGGTTTACACATTGGGCTGCTATTTGCAAGGTCAGCAGTTTGAACCCACCAGCTCTTCCTCGGGAAAAAGATGAGACTTTCTACTCCTGTAAAGATTACAGCCTCAGGGATAACTCTACTGTGCCCTAGAGAGTTGCCATCAGTTGCAAACAACTCGATGGCAGTGCTTTTTATTTTATTTTATTTTTTATTGTTCTCTTGATTTCTTTTTCTTGGTATCTGTACAATGACCAGAGTTTGGCTCCTAAAATCATTTACTTTTAGAACTGGAGGAGTTAGAGTTCATCCAGTCGAAACCCTTCCATTTAGACTTGTGGTAAGAGAGATCCAAATAGGTTAAGTGCTAGTTTGAACTAGTGAAAGCAAAGCAAGTTGTACTACAAGCAGCTTGTGATTTTGTGTGTTCTATCATGAAGCTTATGGTCTGGATAGAGTTCTAGCAACTCGACCTCTTCCTTTAAGCCAGTTGTTATCTCTCTGGCGTTCGCCCTGTCTCTCTCAGGTAAGTCTAGCTTATCACTTTGATGGATTCCCACTGCATTTGGCATATACATCTCTATTATCTTATTTACCCCTTTAGAGTGTAATTTTAATGTTTATCTCCTCTTACAATTATGAATTCCTAGGAGACAAAAAAGGTTGTGGCTTGTTCACTTTTTGCTCTGTAGTGTCTTAAATTTTTGTGAGTTCAGTTGAATTAGGTTGGTTGAATTCCACTAATAGATATTGGCAGAGCATGTATGAAGGTAAGTAAAAAATTACTGCTCCTGAGGTTCTAAGGGCTTACTTATTCCAAATAAGACACATTTCAGCGTGACTGTGATCAGTGGATGGTGGCAGACAGGCTCTCTCACTGGTACACTGGTCTTCGTCTCATCTGGGTGCTTTCAAAATAAAAGTGCTGTTGGAACAGTGGCTTCCGGGGAGGTCTGCTGAAACAGTTAAATTCGACTCAGAGAGGTCAGCCGAGGTTATTGTGACTACATTTGAAATTCCAAAGGGGTGATCTTGATGGATTTTCTTGAAGGACACAGGACAATCATGGGGCTTTTGATGAAGAGGTTTAAGGAAACAAAACTGCAGTGGTGAAAAGAGGCCAGGAAAGTTGTGCTGAGGATTTTTTCCCCTGTGACAACGATGTGCCTGCTCATTCTTCAAGGGTAGCCGGGGCTGCCCCATGACAGTTGCATTGGGAGCTTTACCTCACCTGTCCTTCAGCCCAGATCTTGCCCCTTCACATGGCTTCTTGTTCCCCAAACTCAAAGAACATTGAAAGGGAACCTGATTTGCATCCTCAAGGATGCCAGACTGCCATTTTCACTAGTGTGTACATCAGAGCACAGGGCCTTTTGGGGGAAAGTTCAACAGATGAAAACACAGCCTTCAGAAGTATGTGGGCCAAGATATGTTGAGAAACAACAACTTCACATTTTGATGTTTTTGTTTAGTAAAAAATTCCATAATTTTGCACCAGTGCTTTTTATTTACCTTCTTGTGTGTGTGTGTGTGTGCATAGAACTTATCAAGTTGTAGATGCCATTGCATTTCATCCTCACCGTAAGCTTAAAGGATGAGTCCCACAACTCCTTTGCGAAATAGGAACAGGATAAACAAGTGAAAATTACTTTTTCAAAATTACACAAATAAGCAAGCTGCAGAATCAAGACTATCACACAGATCTTCTAACTTCTAGTTAAGGGTTCTTTGTATTAATGCACATCCAAGATTTGTTTGATTAGTTATTTTATCATCTTACTTTTTTCCTGTACCTGTTAATCCTTACTTTTTTCACGAAGGTGAAATTCAGCTACTTATTCCAATCTGCCATGGAGGGGAAAAACGAATATGGAAACTGCTGTACAGTTACACACAAGGCCATAGCGACTCACCTCAAATCGTTTGCCAGAAATAGACATCTTTCCAGAAATGTCTCCGTCTTTTCCTGGAGAGAGAGCAGTTTTCCAAGGCCAGGGCACCTTACCTTGCACGCGTTTTCTGGTGACCTTCTTTTAAAGAAAGAACTTTACCCATCGTTAGAATTAGTTATTATCTGTAGCAAGCCATAGTTTAGGTTTTCTCGCAACGTATTATGAATGAGGGCATACACAATATTTGTTAAAATAGGCAAAAACCTTAATACAGAAATCCATGTGGAATAAAAGTAGTTCCAGTTCTGATAACTGAGCAGAGCACATCAGAGACTTTTAAACTCTGTGCGTAGTTTCAACAAAGGCAATTAGATTGTATAGGGTAGACATTAAAAATTATTCTCTGCTTTCAAGTTGGTTTATCTAAATGGAAATAACCATAGAGTTATTTGGAGAAAGCAGTGCTATAAATTTGCCCCTACTGGCTAGTAAGCATGGTTGAGCTTTCAATTTACTGAGAAATGAGAGCGAAGGAAATGGTTGCATGTCTACACCTCCTTCCTTTGCCCCTGATGTTTAGTGTGTCAATAGAAGAGCAGAGCAGAGGCTCTGTCTTTGGAAGTGAGGCCCAGCAATGTGCTTCCAGAAGGTCACAGCCATGGAAAACCCTGTGGAGTGCAGTCCTGCTCTGAAACACATGGCATCTCCCTGGGAATCGACAAAGCAGATGCTTGCTGTCCTGGGGGTGGGGAGTACAGGAGAGAATAGGTCCTTTTGACGTAGATTAGTAGATTAGAAAAATACTAGATTTAGAATTAAAGTTCATGGGTTAAGTGAAGTAGGAGCCCTGATGGCATACTGGTTACTCCTTGGAATGTAAACTACAAAATCAATAGTTCAAAACCAACCAGCTGCTTTTGCATGAGAAAGATGAGGTTTTCTACTCTAATAAGGAGCGACTGTGTGGGAAACCCATAGGGGCAGTGGGTGGACTCAGTGGCAGTGAGAGGATAAGTGAACTCCACATGCATTTGTGTTACCTTGAGACAGTTTACCTCTTTGAGCCTCAGGGTCCTGGTCTGACAGTCTACCCACCTAACATTGCTGTGGAAAAAATTGATTTGACCCAATGGATGTGAAAGATTGTTAGCCTTAAAGCAACATTTAGAAGAAAGCGTTTGATAATTTCACTATAACTAATTGTAGGATTGAGTTATCTGTCATTGCAAAACCCAAGTGTGTTTCCACATATTATTTGATGCTGTCATTTACTGAAAAAGCCCAAAGAAAAACATAGAATAATTAATATTTATTTAATACATTTAAATAGGTAAAGTTTAAAACCATATAAATATAAACAAAAGGAATTATAAAATATTACATGTAGTATAAAAGACACAGATTTTGCATCAGGAGACCTAGCCTCTGTTTTTTAAAACTTTTACTGAGATGGAATTCGCATACTATATAATTTACCTATTTAATGTGCCCTCCTTACAACTATTCTTGATAGGATTGAACTATTGAGTTGTATGATATTTGGATTATGTCCCAATAAAACCGTTTATTTAAAAAAAAGCTCATGGGAAAAATACCTAAATAAGACTAGCTAGCTAGATAAGATAGCCCTCCCTCTTCAGTGACTTCCAGTGTATTCACAGTTATACAACAAGCACATCAATTTTAGAATATTTTTAACACCTGAAAATAAACCTGGCATTTTTTCAGTAGTCACCCCATCCTTCTGTCCCCACCAGCCGTGGCTGATCCCTGTACCACGTACTTTTGGGCTCTGTAGTATTGCCGGTTCTGGACACTTCACGTAAATGGAACTGTACAATTTGTGGTCTTTTGGAATTAACTTCTTTTGCTGAGTCGGGGTGGGGTCCTGAAAAAGGACCTACAAACTAATGACTTCAGGGACATATAATGTAAAACAGTCTAACATATATGATTTGCATTTCCTGATAAGAGATTAAGAAAATAAATGTTTGGATATATAATGACTGAAATTTCCCAGTTTTATTGAACAAAAAACTGCCAGAAATTCAGAAAACCTCAAGCTGATGATATGATATATGATATGATATGATACATACAGATGATACCATACATAGACATAATATGAAAGCTAAACTGCTGAAAAATAAAAATAAAGGGGAAAAAAACCTCAAAAACACTTAAAGGAAAGAACATGTTACATGAGTACAGCGGACTTTATATAAGAAAGAATCGAAGCTAAGACAGTATATTAGTCTAGGTACTTTAGAGAAACAAATCCACAGCAACTCATGTATAAGAGAGCTTTATGTAAAGAAAATGTGCATCACGAAAACATCCCAACCCAGTGCTGCCCAAGCCCACAAGTCCAACATTAACCCATTAACCCAACACCAGTCCACAAAGTCCTCCACCTCACAAAACAGAGGCAATGATGCCGACTGCAGAAGGAAAGCTGAGTCAGTGAACGAATAAGCATCTCAGCACTAGCAGGGGTCTCCACACGGCTGCTCCAGCACCCAGGGCTGCATCGGGATAGGTCCATGTAGCTTCTCCTTGGGGATGTCTTATAGGAAGTCAATCTTGCAAGCTGAAGCAGGGAACTGCTAAGGCAGCTGCACCCTAGTGCAACCATCACAAAGCAAGACACCCGAGAACTAGAAAGGCGAGGCTCACCACCCATTTATCCCTCTGCCTTTCAATTAGCCCCACATGATTATCGGCTAGGTTGGCACAATTAACTAACTCAGACAGAAAAAATTTAATACTAAAAAAAAGAAATGAAAGGAGACAATTGTCAACCCAGAGTCACAAACTAGGGTAAATTAAAGCTATTTTATTCACCACAAGTGAATCCTACAGAGGATGCTAAAGGAAGTTCTTTAGGTTGAAGATATGCAGTAATACTAGGTGGAAACTAACATCTCTCGGAAGCAGTTCAGAGGATCTTAAATGGTACATTTGGGGGCTTTATATAAAAAAAGCTACCTTCAGTCATTGGTCAGTTTGCCATATTGTGTTTTGCATATTGCTATGCCGGAAGCAATCCCAGCAGGATTTAAAATAGCAGCAGCAGCACCCATGGTGAAGAGGTTTCAGGGCAACTTCCACACTAAAACACGAAATGAGGACCTGATTATCTAATTCTAAAAATATTGAGCCAATAGTATTAAATAAGGGAAAAGACCAAGCTACACTGAAAGCAATGGTGAAAAGACTCCAGGAATTGCTAAAACGCTAATTGACATGTTTCAACAAAAGGATACAATGCTACTTATCTACTCCAAGAAATTTAGAAAACTACCTGGCCAGTCAACTAATTGACCCAAAGAGACCCAAATTTGTGTCCATTTCAAAAGAAAGATGATCCAGCAGAATGGGGAAGTCATTGTTATTACATACAAGTAAAATTTTGCTGAAGGTAATGCAAAAGTGTTTGCTGCAGTACATTCACAGAGAACTGCCTGAAGTTCCATCTGGTCTCAGAAGAGGGTGTGGAGCAAGGGATATATGACTATTGAGATGGGCTGGATCTTGGCTTGAAAGCCTAGGGTTCCAGAAAGAATTCTGCCGTGTGGATTGCAATAGATTATGGAAAACATTTGTTATCTTCACATTGTGAAGAGTAAGATTTTCAGAACACTCCATTGTGCTCATGCAGAACCTGGACATAAAGAGGCAGTTGTTCAAATTGAACATGGGGGATTAAAGTTCATGGTTTAAAATCAGAAAAGGTATGCACTTAGGTTGTATCCTTTCATGGTACTTGTTAACTCTGTATGCTGAGCAGATGGTTCAAGAAGCTAGACTATATGAAGAACAGCACATCACCAGGATTGGAGGAATACTCATTAACAATATGCCACGTCACAGCTTTGCTTTAAAGGGAGAACAATTCAATGCACTGTTGAATGATGAAGATCAAAACCTTCAGCCTTAAGTATGGCTTACACTTCAACATAAAGAATACAAAAACTCTTACAACAGGGCCAGTAAGCAGTATGATTGAGGCTGTCAAGAATGTCATCATACATGGATCCACAATCAACGCCCGTGGGAGTAGCGATTGAGATCAAACCGTGTATTGCATTAGGCATAATCTGCTGCAGAAGACTTCATGAAAGGGTTAAGAAGCACAGATATTACTTTGAGGATTAAGAAGTGTCTGATACAAGCTATGGTATTTTCAGTCACCTCATATGCATGTGTGTTAGTCTAGGTAGACCAGAGAAACAAATTCATAGACACTCGTGTATACGAAAGAGCTTTATATACAAGAGCAATTGAATATTGAGAAAACAGCTCAGCCCAGATCAAGTCCATAAGTCCGATATTAGCCCATATGTCTGATACCAATCTATAAATTCCTCTTCAGACCCACAAAATACATGTAACGATGCCGAATGCAGGACGATCACAGGCCAGTGGGTTGAAAGTCTTGTGGGTCCAGTGGCAGTAGACACATCTAGCACTGGTGTGGGTCTCCACATGCCTCCTTTAGCTCCAGGGCTCTGGCGGCATCAGTGTAGCTTCATCAGGCTCTTTTTCAGTAATGTCTCACAGGGAGTGAGTGTGTATCCCACCTCCAATGAGCTGTTTATCTCCTTAGCACCTCTAAATGAGATCGTCAAGCTGCAACCTGATTGACAGGCTAGATTCCACCCCTCCACAAGATGACACCACATTATATAACTACCACAGCATGTAAAAGCTGGATAATGAATTAGATCCAAGAACCGATACCTTTGGGTTATGATGTTTGGGAAGAATATTAAATATAGCATGGACTGCAAGGTCAGCAGTTCAAAAACCCCAGCCGCTCCTAGGGAAAGGATGGGGCTTTCTACTCCTGTAAAGAGTTACAGTCTTGAAAACTCATCGTCACGTTTACATTCAACAATCTGTACTCATTTTGTTTCAATTCGTCTATTTCAGTCCCATCAATGTCCTACACGTACCCACCCTCAATGTCTCCTGTCTCCATTCCTCTTCTTTCTAGCCCTCGTCTGCCCTTGGGCAAATGCTGTCCTGTGATGCAAGGTGGTTGAGTACTCTCTCAAGCGGTCAGGTGAGGGGGGGTGTTAGAGTTTCAGTTCCAGATCTTCAGGGTGACTTCCTTAGGGTTTAGGAAAGTCCAACTCCACGCCAGTCCCGGGCCAATTGCCCCATACTCTTAAAAAACGCCAAACTTGGCTCAATTCCTAATCATAGAAACAGAATAGAACTGCCCCTGTGGGTTTCAATAGCTGGACAGCCTAGAGGAGTAGAAAACCGTGTCTTTCGCCCATGGAACAGCTAGTAGTTTTGAACTGCTGACTTTGCAGTTAGCAGTTCAACATGTAACCCACTACACCGCCAAGAACTGCCAATACTTAAGTCCCTCAAATCTGCCCCTACCCCTTCATCGATGACCTCCACAATTCTAAGTTCCACATCTAGGTCCTTGACCCTTCCCAAGCTCATGGGCTCCTCCCCACTCCTCTGCAAATGGATGTCCAGTTTTGTCAGCACTACTTGCCAAAGATACTGTCTCTTCCCTATTCAATGTACCTGGTCCCCTGTCAAAGATCCACTGTTTATTGGTAGATGGATCCATTCTTGGACTTTGAACTCTGTTCCATCTGCCCATGTACCCATGGCTGCATCAGTACCAAGCTGTTGTGACCACCATGGCTGTGTAGGTTCTGAGATCCAGACGTGAGAGGCCTCTACTTTGCTCTTCCTCCCTAACACTGCCCATCTATCTATCTCGCCCCGTCCCCCCGAATTCCCAACCGGCCCCCCACCCTAAAGTTGGGGAGTATTAGCTTTCCCACTTCCTCAAAGAATGCCATTGGACTCTAGCTCGGGACTGTACCACATCTATAGGACTGCCCTGGTAGCAATGATACTCTCACAATGCCAAGCTTTCAAATCCATGAGCATAGCACCCACTATTTTTTTTTATAACATTTTTATTAGGGGCTCATACAACTGTTATCCCAATCCATACACACATCAATTGTGTAAAGCGCATTTGTACATCGTTTCTCAAAACATTTTCTCTCCATTGAAACCCCCAACATTAGGTCCTCATTTTTCCCCTCCCTCCCCGCTCCCCCCTCCCGCATGAGCCCCTGATAGTTTATAAATGGGTATTTTGTCATATCTTGCCCTGTCCGACGTCTCCCTTCATCCACTTTTCGGTTGTCTGTCCCCCAGGGAGGAGGTCACACACAGTTCCATGTAATCGGTTCCCTCCTTCCTACCCATTCTCCCTTTACCCTCCCTGTTTCGCCACTCACACCACTGGTCCTATAGGGCTCATCTGTCCCGGATTCCCTGTATTTCCAGTTCCCATCTATACCAGTAGCACCCACTATTTTATCATGCAGGTCCCTCTGGTTTCCTGCAACGGTGTCTGCCGTTCTCCTTGCACACATTGCCCCTTCTCTCTGGGGATGGTTATACCCATTCCCAAGTATCCCATCCTTTGAGGGGCAACTGTAAATGGTTTTGTCTTTTTGATTTCCCTTTCAGAACTCTCCCGGTTAACATAAAGGAATCCAGCTTGCATGTTGACCTTATATACCCTTCCACTTTGACAAATCTTTCCATTAATTCTTTGAGATTTTCTATTTGTAAGATCCTATCATTTGCAAGTAGAGAGAGTTTCACTTCTCTACCCATTTGGATGCCCTGTAGCTCTAGCTAAGACATAACATACCAGTGCATCTGGATTGCATGTTTGATCATTTTCAGATGGAAGAGGTTGTCAAAATACTAATTTTCTTCATCTTTGTCATTAGTGGTGGTTGTGTAAATCTGAAGAGTTTCATGAACTGACCCTCCTTGTAGGTGGAGTGGGGGGGGGGTACTGTCCTATCACTGACATTGGGGCACTTCTAGAGAGATCCAGCAAGGGGTTTCATACAGTAAAAGTGATGCCATTCTTCTCCAACTCATCTTCTTCATCCCAGCATAGTAGACTAGATCATTATCTAATTCAAAACTGCCAATACCAGTCCAGTTTAACTCACTAGTGCCTAGCATATTGATCATTATGTGTTCTATTTCATTTTTGACAGCCTCCAATTTTCCTAGATTCGTGCTTTGTTCATTACATTCTCTGTTCATTCATGAAAGTCTGCTAGAGTTTCTTCTCGTTTTGAGTTGTGCCACTTCAGCAAGCGAAGGTGCCGGAAGCTCTGCTCTACTCATGTCAGTAAAGTCAGCTCCACTTTGAGGAGGCAACTCTTCCCCAGTTTGTGCTTCCAACCTAAGTTGCTCACCTAGGGCACTAACCCAGGCAATGTCCTGCTGCAATGCATAAGGTTTTCGACGGCCACTTTTCTCAGGAGTAGATCACCAGACCCTCATCCCTCCTCTGTCTCAGGCCGGAAGCTCCACTGTAACCTGTCCACCCACCATAGATGGCCCTCTGGGTATTTGAAATACTGGAGGCACAGCGCCCAGCATCATAGCAACACACAGCCTCCGTAGAATGACAACCAGGCTAAAGACTGGTGGTGTAAGAAGATAGTGATCATTTGATTTAAAAGATACTTGTTCATTAAAATGTTGTGGTGAAAAACATAAAATTAAATTAAATGTCGTGGGGGTGATTATTTAAAAATTCAGGATTAAACATTTATATTTGGCTTTTCTTTTCCCATTGTAAAATTCACAATAGGAATCCAAGAACATTTTGGACCACCACAGGGATGTTTCCCCAGGAGTTCATTATTTGCTTTCACAAGCACGTGAGGATTGAAAAGCTTACAATACAAAGCTACTTTGGTAAGAAACCATATATTAATTTTCATCATATTTTAGGCAGAGAGCTTATCTGTAAACTTTTGGCAAAACACTGGTGTTTCTTTACAGCCTGGAGACCAGTTTTCATGCTGGAGTTGAGGTTAGGGAATATGGATTAAGGGCTTTAAGCACAGTTAGCCACAGAAACTGCACATTTGAAACTCTTCCAAAGTATATAATAATTTCCTCACAGTTTACTATGTGAAAAAGTCTGTGGTCAATGACTTGATTATGAGCATCAGGAGCCCACTTTCCGGAACACTAGATTCCATGATCTCTCGATTCCAGAGCCATTTGGTCTGGGATGCCCTGTCAAGTTGTGCCTGGAAATCTGATCACTTGGATTATTCACGTTAGATAGCTTTGATTCTCCTTTTACTAATGGCATTTTCTAAAGGACTAGGAGAAGAATCTACCATCCAAATATCATTGTAATGATGTCTTATGCTTACTTAAGGAGAAAGTATACCAGACAAAATCCCCTCAGGAAACAAAATACATCCTAGATGGCTCTAATTGTAACGAGGGGACTACTCACAAAATGGGGGTGGGGTGGGTGGGTTAAGGGAACCAACACAGGATGGTGAGACACCCTGAAGCTGACCCAGTAGGAAACCATTACTTAACAGCCCTGGGACCAGGGAAGGAAATGATGTTCCTAGAGACCAGTGAGATTCAGAGAGTGTGGTGCCGGGCCTGCCCAGCAGGAGCTGTCGTTAAGAGGGGACATAACCACTGTCAGGCTTGCACTGAAACAGAGAGGGAGAAGAGTAAAAACTTCCCACTGCCCTCCAGTCTCCTCCCAGTGCCTCCCATTGGCCAGGAGCCAACAGACAAGTGAACCCAGATGACATAGTCCGCAGGGGTCTGCCTGCCAGGGTGCAGAATAAGACAGATGGGGACTTAAGGTGGCAGGGGCAATGGAGACATACCAGTATAAATGAAGATGACCGCATTCCTAGTTTACTAATTATTGTAGAAACTTTCCAGTCAGGTAGACTCTGTGAATTTCACTCTAAGCGTTTACTAACTGTATGTTATTCAACAAGTGGGCCTGACTTTCCTAAGCCTGTTTCCTCATCAGGAAAATTAGCTCAAAATATCTCTCTAATAAGATTGTTGTTGAGTTAATGAATAAATATGCCTCATTCATAGTAGGTTCTTCATAGTGGTTTATGACCAGGACTGTTGGTATTACTGCTGTTATTACCAGTATACAATAATCTAGGTGGTACCAGATTCAACAAGGCTCTGTTATGTCTCTGTTGTATGGTTGCACACATTTGTAAGATTACAATCACACAAGACTGCATTTACCAAAAAGCACAGGACAAGTGAGTCATTTCCCGAATGTAGCTTCCCTGATCCCAGAATTGTGTAGTCCCACCAGCACAGACGAGTTTCAAGGACATGAACAAGGAATCTCGTAGACAATTAACACCTCATTTACATTGTTTAATTGCAATGTCAGTGCGCACCCTGAGGATTGAAAAGAGCACGTCGAAGGAACCAGCTGACTTTGAGCCGTGGATTGAAAGAGGTGAGTGCTTCCCTGCATTGTTTTGAACGTGACGGAGCAGAGACTTGTCCTTTGACTCTGCATTTCCAGTTAGCCTGTATTTTAGTGTGTGGGGGGTGGGGGATGGGAGAATGGATGATCCTGGTAACAGGTTGCTTGTGTCAGTTACTGTGGGATGGAGGCCCACTCAGGGTAACCGGTGTGTGCGGTACAGAACTGCTCCACTGGGTTGTCATGGCTGTGGCATTTCAGGAGCAGCTGGCTAGCCCTTTTCCAAGGCTCTTCTGGATTGGTTCACAGCTTGCAGTATGTAACTGTCTGCACCGCCCACGGACACCTACAGCACATTTATTAGAAACCCCAAACCCACTGCCATTGAGTCCACTCCTACTCCTCACCGCCGCCGTAGAAGGGCTTCCCAAGGCTGCGAGTCTTTACAGGAGCAGACAGCCTCCTGGCCCACTGAGAGCTGCCCTTCATTGAAGAAGGAAGGGGTGTGCTCTCCCCAACGAAGAAACTCTAGGCTTTGCCTACATCCTTCCTGATCCCGATCCCGAGTTAACACTGTTTATCCTCATCCTGAGTTGTACCCTTTGCTTCCTTTAAAAATTGCTTAACTGTACATATGGTTGGTGAGTTCTGTGTGACCGTTGCAATGGATTATCAAACCCAGCAGACTAGTTAGGGACTGCTCCTGGAGGGGTGGCTGGTCTCAGAATTGGTAAAAAGTTAGGACAGTAGAGAGATGTCTACTCACCACTCCATACGGATCAGCTTTGGCCTGCTCCTGGTCCTGGTCCACCCTGAGGTTCAACAAATGACAACACTACTACTACTATCATTTTACAGGATGATAATAGTATTGTGGTTATATGAGAAAATATCCATGTGTTTTAGAAACAATCAAGTATTTCGAAGTGAACTATCATGGCATCTCAGACTTGCTTTAAAAGAATCAAAACAAACAAACAAACAAACAACCCACTGAGTTGATTCCAACTCATAGCAACCATATCTAGCAGTGGCTCCCAGCCTTTCTAATGCCACAACCCTTCAATACGGTTCCTCATGTTGTAGTGACCCCCAACCATAAAATTATTTTCTTTTTTTTCTTTCTTTTTTTTTGTATCCAAAATGGGTTTATTAGAATGGCTTTCCACTCATCTCGATTCAGGGTCTTTTAGTGCTGCTTCCGTCTGAAGGAGCATCCTTCTGTGAGCCTTGCTTTTCCTCCTGTAGACTGACAGAGAACAGTGGATTAGCCAACACATAAAACGACTGTTTGTGCCTGGCTGAAGACCGTGGTGATGTTATAGCAGCCTGGGCATTTGACATCCGTGAAGTAGGAATCGGGGCTCTGCACCAGGTGCTTCTTCCTGTGTTTTCTCTTCTCCTCTTCGGGAGAGGGATGGAGGAGATCATTTGCGAAAGGCATGATCGCTGGGCGGTCGTCAGCGCCGGAAAAGCTCTTTTTTTTTTTTAAGTTGGATATTTTTTTATACTGCCTTTTAATTATTTTTAAAATCACTTTATTAGGGGCTCATACAACTCTTATCACAATCCATACATATATCAATTGTGTAAAGTACATTTATACATTCATTGCCCTCATCATTCTCAAAACATTTGCTGTCCACGTAAGCCCTGGCAACAGCTCCTCATTTCCCCCCCCGTCCCTCCCCACTCCCCCCTCCCTCATGACCCTTTCATAATTTATAAATTATTATTTTGTCATACCTTATACTGTCCGACATCCCCCTTCACCCACTTTTCTATTGTCCGTCCACCAGAGAGGAGGTTATATGTAGATCCTTGTAATCAGTTCCACCTTTCCACCCTACCCTCCCTCCACCCTTCCGGTATCGCCACTCACACCACTGGTCCCGAAGGGATCATCCACCCTGGATTCCCTTTGTTTCCAGTTCCTATCTGTACCAGTGTATATCCTCTGGTCTAGCCATATTTGTATGGTAGAATTGGGATCATGATAGTGGGGGAGAGGAAGCATTTAGGAACTAGAGGACAGTTGTATGTTTCATCATTGCTACACTGGATCCTGACTTGCTCGTCTCTTCTCCGCTACTCTTCCATGAGGGGATGTCCAATTGCCTACAAATGGGCTTTGGGTCTCCACTCGCACTCCCCCTCATTCACAATGATATGATTTTTTGTTCTGATAATGCCTGATACCTGATCCCATAGACACCTCATGATTGCACAGGCTGGTGTGCTGCTTCCATGTGGGTTTTATTGCTTCTTAGCTAGATGGCTGCTTGTTTACCTTCAAGCCTTTAAGACCCCAGATGCTATAGTTTTTGATAGCCGGGCATCAGCTTTCTTCACCATATTTGTTTATGCACCCACTTTGTCTTCAGTGGTCGTGTCAGGAAGGTGAGCATCATAGAATGCCAATTTAATAGAACAAAGTATTCTTGCATTGAGGGAATACTTGAGTAGAAGCCCAATGTCCATCTGCTACCTTAATACTAAACCTATACATATGTGCACATAGATCTATTTCCTCATTCTCATATATAAATATATTTACATATGCACATGCCTTTATTTAGATCTCTATATATGCCCTTTGCCTCCTAGCTCTTTCCTCTATTTCCTTTGACTTTCCTCTTGTCCCACTATCATGTTCAGTCTTCATTTGGGTTTCAGTAATTCCTCTCAGTTACATTACCCTTGTTCATGCCCTACCAGGCCTCTTATACCCTCCTCACCATCGATTTGGATCACTTGTTGTTCCCTTGTCCCTGGGTTTGTTAACACCACTTCCTTTCCCCCCACCTCCCCCTCTCCCATATCCCCCCGGAACCGTCAGTCCCAATGTTTTCTCCTCCAGATTGTTCATCTAGCCTATCTTATTTGGACAGACCTGCAGAGATAATAACATGCACAAAAACAAGACAGAACAAAGCCAAGCAACAAAAGAAAACAAAACAACAATAATAAGCCAATGACAAAGAACAAAACAAAAACACAACAACAAGAAAGAAAAGCTTGCAGTTAGTTCAAGGACTGTTTGTTGGCCTTTAGGAGTGTTTTCCAGTCGAGTCTGATGGGGCACCAAGCCCTGGCCCCAAAGTCTGTTTTTGATATTCCCTGGGGACTTCATTGCTCTGTTTCTCTTGCTGTTCTGTTGCACGCCCTTAGTTTTTTGCCTCGGTGTGGTGGGATCAGATCGGGCACATAAAATTATTTTTGTTGCTACTTCATCACTGTCATTTTGCTACTGTCCTGAATCGGGTGACCCCTGTGAAGGAGTTGTACAACCACCAAAGGGGTTGTCACCCCAGGTTGAGAACCACTGATATCTAGAGTTTCCTAGGGTTGAATCCATGACCTGACAGCACCACCAGGACCAGTTACTTATTATTATATCCATTCACTATTTCACATCGCCAAAAGAATGTTGGATGTACAATAAAAACTCTGGAAGCTGGCAACTTGTCAGAGATGGAAAACGCAAATATTTTCCACTAAGCAATAGAAAGGTGGTCAAATACAGCCCATCAAAGGCGCAAAATTCCTGAGACCTGGAAACCCAGGCTTTCCTGTCGTTCTTGCCCTCATGGGTTTCACAGTAATTCCTACGTGACCAAATGAGCTTGTCTCCCCTGCCACTATGTAAGTAGAGGCTTTTAAAACCCAGATGCCAGAAAGGATCGCTCCGTGGGGCACCAAGCCACACAGTGTCAGCGTGAAAAACTCACTGAAGAAGCGGCACCAGGTGTCCCCCGGTGCGGAGGGATGGGGCCTCACAGGCCTGCAGTTACTGTGTGTGGCTTCATCCTTGACAAAGATTTTCACATTCTACCTGCTGCTTCCTTTCCGCCTTTAACTTGTTTTGACATTTCCCCTTCTTATGCTCACTAGGAAGTCCAGGTGGTGTATGACGAAAGCACTTAGCTGCTAACTAGAAGGTCCACAGTTCAAACCTATCACCTGCTCACAGGGAAGAAGATGTGGCTTCTTTAGGATTGACAGCCTTGGAAACCGTCCGGGCAGTTGCTATGAATTGGAATCGACCTGATAGCAATGGGTTATTCTCTATGTGTGTGTGTGTACCCATTAGAGATACTGTACAGCTCATAGTTTATCTGTCATGCTTTTTATATCTTCTGTCTTTATTTTTATATCAGATTTTACCTCTAAAACACTCATAATTCCTTTAACCCTGGTCTTAACTATGGTTTATCAGCTGCCATGTTTTGCTGAACATAAATTTCAGCAGCAATCCTGCATTTTCAACCCTTAACTCTTTTCTGTTAAATTTGTGTTTTAGATCTAAGACACACCGAGGGGCAGCTTCAGAATGAAGAAATTGTGGTAAGTACTTGTGTTTTGTAGAGCTGCACGTTATCTTTAACCAGCACTGTGTAGTGAAATCTTAATCATATCTCCACAGTCACAGAGTCAGTGATATGCTAATACAGTGTTGTGATATTGTAAATCCTGTCCCTAATCAACTCAGAGAGAATATTATTCTCATTAATAACAGAATCCAAATGTGATATTCATAAGTTAGGTTCTTCTGTGTCCTGGAATGACAGCCTGGAGAATGCAATACTCGCTCCTTTTTTTCTGTTTGTTTATTTTGAAGTATGTATTTGCTTTGCCTTTCTTTCATTTGACTCTTGATTCTGTGGGCCGTTTAGAATAGGAATCAGACAAGGTGCCGATGCCAAAACGGGATGTTAATTGAAGCATGAAAGGACAAGAGAGACTCAAATAAGGGAACTGGAGCATGGGATCAGCCACAAATCAGCCAGAGAGAGAGGAGGTGGAAAGAGAGCCAGTCCTTTCTGAGAACATTCCATTGGGCTTTGTCTGCCAAGCGGCATGAATGTCTTTTGACCAGGAAGCTGCGGCCTCATCAGGAGTTCCTGTTTCTGCTAGTTTGCCAGGCCCCTGTGGTTACACAAAAACAAACAAAAATGTAAAACAATTCAATGTGAATATATTAGGTGGTATTGTTGATTGAAGGTTTCCCTGGATAAAGGTTAAAATGAGGACCCCTGGTCCATTAAGTTTCCGGCACAATTTGCAGGGAGCTGCCACAGCATCCAAGTTTGAAAACATTCTGTAGGGACTTTTTGAATCCCTTCTTCCTCCTGGCCACCAAAATGTGCCCAATGACTAGGAGGCCAGTGGGGAAAGAGAAGCAGAAAAGGCATGAATTGAGCTAACATGTCTCTCCTTCTTTACCGACTGGGTTATGCGAGTCGAGCGATCCCGGGAGCCCCTCCTTTCTCGCGCTGTGAGCACTCACTGTGGCTCGGTGTTCTTGAAGAGGAGGAGTCCCTGCCGTTTCAGTCCTGCCACAAACAGCCCCCTCTTCTAGTCCTCCACCCTGAGCCTCCCAGAGTCATCACCAGAGTGCCTGCAGCGCTGTTTGCTTCTGCTACCCAATACTGTAGAATAAGCTTTGTCAGTATCATCTTTAAGAATATTTTATTGAGAGCTCTTAGGGCTCTTGTAGCAATCCATACATCAATTGTGTTGAGCACATTTGTACATAAGTTGCCATCATTATTTTCTAGACATTTACTTTCTATTAAGCCCTCGGTGTTAGCTCCTCTTCCCCGCTCCCTCTCTCTTCCCCACTCCACGCTCGTGGCCCCTTGATAAATTATAAATTATTATTATTTTCATATCTTACACCGACTTTTGTTTCCCTTCCCCCACGATTTCTGTTGTTCGTTGGGGGCTAGGGATGGGTGATGTGTGCGGTTATGTGTCAATCATTGCGATCGGTTTCCCCTTCCTCCTCTCCTTTCCCCACCTTCCCCTTCCCCTTCTGGTATCGCTATTCCCATTTCTATTCCTGGATTCCATGTGTCATGAGCTCTTATCTGTACCTGTGCACATGCTCCGGTCTAGCTCACAGTGAAAGGGCTATGATAGTGAGGGGGTGAGGAAGCCTCAAGGAACCAGAGGAGTATTGTGTTTCATTGGTGTTTTACTGCGCCCTGATTGACTCATCCCTTCCCTGGGACCCCTCTGTGAGGGAATGTCCCATTGTCTACAGATGGGCTTTGGGTCTCTGCTCCAACCCCCCTCATTCTCAACAATATAGTTTTTGTTTGTTTGTTTGGGTTCTCCTGATGCCTGTTAACCAGTCCTCTCAACACCTCATGATCACACAGGCTGGTGTGCTTCTTCCATGTGGACTTGTTGCTTCTCTGCTAGATGGCCGCTTGTTTAACTTCAAGCCTTTAAGACCACAGACACTATATCTTTTGCTAGCCTGGCACCATCTGTTTTCTTCACCACATTTGTCTTCAGGGATTGTGCGGGGTGAACATCACAGAATGCCAGGTTGTTAGAACAAAGTGTTCTTGCATTTAGGGAGGTCATACCAGAGGTCTGAAGTCTGCCCACAACCTCAGTGTATTGCCACATAAATATATGTACATGAGCCAATACCTCTTGTTATGAATTAGTATCCATAGCTTTGCTTCCTAGATCGTTCCTCTGTTTCCTTTCACCTTCCTCCTGCCCCACCATCACACTCGCCCTACTTCTGCCTCTCAGTAATTCTTCTCAGCTAGTTGGCTGTTGCTCCCCAAGATCTCTACATCCACTTTGTTGTGATTGTAATTCCCTAGTTGTTCCCCTATCTTTGGCATGGTTTGCTCACCGCTTCCTTCCCCCACACCCTTCTTCCCTCCACCACCACCCCCATCCACCACCACCGAGTCCCTCCAGGACCATAGGTCCCATTGGTTTCTCCTCTAGCTGCTTCCCATGCCTGTCTTATATAAGTAGGCAACCCAACAATAACAGAGACCAAAGAAAAAGAAAACAAACGATTGAAAAAAGAAAGGAAAAAACAAGACATAATTCCAGGTCTGTCCACCGACCTTTATGACTGTCTCTCCACTGGGCCTGGGGGAATTCCTGGAGCTGCCCCTCCTAGCCCAAAGTCTATTTGGGGGACTCTTCAGGAACTTTGTGTCTTCTCTTTGCTCCGGTTGCTCTTCTGCTTTGTTCCCTTCTTGTTTTGCCCCTCTGCGGAGGGGGGGGGGGGGTCAGTCCAGGACTGACTCCCCGCACGTGTGTCCCCAGTATTGGCCTCTGCCTCAGGAGGCTCCAGTGAGGGGAAACCATGTCTGGAGCTGTTGTCGGCCCTACTGTCCTCCATGTGGCTCAGCAGCTCCATGCAGGGACGTCGTCTCCAGGCTTGGTGTGTTGATATGGGGTCTAGACCCTCCCTCTCTCGTTTTCCTTATTGGTTTGCTTCTGTGTGGGCGTGGCAGGCTGGACCCTCTCCCCACCCTGTAGGTTTAGTGTTGTCCTCTGTAGCACATGCTTCTAGGGAGGGGTCGGTTGGGCTCTGATTGGGGCCGGCCCTGTAACCCACTATGAGCATGTGTTGCTCCATGTGGTTACGTTGCCCTCAAGGAGGGACATGGTGGGGTCTGCATGCTCACTCCCAATTCTGTGGATACATAACCAATACTCTCTCCCTGGTGGGTTAGTGTCCTACTCCCCACCCCATGCCATCATCTCACTTTTTGGGGGGCAATTATAATTTTAAAATAATGTCTGTCTACTCATTTTAAGCTAATTGTGCTGGACCCCCTTCTCCCCATCCCCACCCTTTCCCCCCTGCCCCCAGTCATGATAAGTATATTGCAGTGGACATTTTATGTATATCTTCCTACACCACGGTCATCACCTTCATCTCCTTGTCGTCTAAGAGTCCATGCCAAGGGGATTTACAGCTCTCGGTGCATGTTACCCAATTACTTTCCAGAGTAAGTACATCCATGTAAAGAGCAACCATGTTTCAGAGTAGTGTATTGTGAAGCATCATTAGCCAAAGGAAACCTATCACTAGAAAAGACACTTTTACAAAGTTGATCAGCATGTAGAGTTGGAGATTTTCAGTTTTACCTGCTGGTTTTTATCAAACTAAGGTTGTTGAATGTGGCTGGCTTTCTTCTCTGAATATTATATTTTATATGTACTTATAAGTTTAGAATATCACTTACATCAATCCACTTTATTCTATTAGGTGCTTATGAACAGTTAGACAGGACTACTGACCGCATTCGTGTTGGTTTTTCTCCTACAGGGACGTGATGATCATGCCACATACCTGAGATTCATTATTGTATCCGCGTTTGATCACTTTGCATCTGTGCATGGTGTTTCTGCAGAGGGAATAGTAGTCTCAAACCTTCATTAGTAATTCTAAAATAGTACTCTTGCATGAGTTTTATATTCACATATTTATTTTAACATGAAGTTGTCACTGAAGTTCTTTATTAAAAGGATTTGTATCAATCTGTTTCAGTTATTTACTTTCTTGGTATTATTTAATGTAAAGAGACTTCTGGTTTCAACAGCCAACAGTGTTGACCACCATGAAGGACAGAAGGAAGGTCTTGCTTCAGTCTATGATAGAGATGAGGAACCTTTTTTCTGACAAGCACCATTTGAATATTTGCAATATTCACCATCCTCACAAAATTATCAACTTAAAAATTAGCCTGCTGTATTTAGTCAAACATTAAATTAATTTACCGCTAATGTGATGGCTAGGACTTCTCTTTGGTGAGGAGGATGATAGCTGGTATGTTAGGTGGGGTTCTCTAGAGAAACAAAACCAGGACACTTGTGATAGATAGATAGATAGATAGATAGATAGATAGATAGATAGATAGATAGATAGGTAAGATAGATAGATAGATTTATACAGCACAAAGGAATGTCACAGCTAATTAGTCCACACAGCTGTACAGAGGTCTCAGTTCAACTCACAGAGGTTGCTTGGTCCAAGGTCAAGGAAGCAGACAGCTGAGTCTTCCTCTGGGAAATGCGGGCAGTCTGCCCACAGGTAGCAAAGAACGGGGTTGGTCACCAACAGTCAACTGCTCAGGGGCTTATTGAAGCAGGCCTAGCTGGGATATCGAACTCAAGCAATGCAAGATGACAGAGTCCACTGGCCTCAAGCTCAAACAATGTACAATGTTCTCAAAGGAACCTTAAGCCCTAGTGACATGATCCACAAGTTGGCTGTCCCATAGGTAGTGTAGCTCACAAGTTGAAGCAGAGAACTAGCTAAAGCAGCCACATGCTGGTCTGATCACCAGAGAGCAAGAGAGACAGGGATGGGCCTTACCGAGTGTGTTAGTCCAGGTAGACTAGAGGAACAAATTCATAGACACTCATATGTATATAGGAAAGAGCTTTATATACAAGAGCAATTGAATATTGAGAAAACATCCCAGCTCAGTTGAGATCAGTCCATAAGTCTGATATTAGCCCATATGTCCAATATCAATCTTTAAATTCCTCTTCAGACTCACGAAACCCATTCAATGATGCCAAATGCAGGACAATCACACGCCAGTGGGTGTAAAACCTTGTGGATCCAGTGGCAGTGGAAGCGGCTCAGCACTGGTAAGGGTTTCCACATAGCTCCTCCAGCTCCCAGGGCTCTGGGTGCATCCGGGTAGCTCCTTATGGCTTCTTGTCAGGAATGTCACAGGGAGTGAGTGAGTGAATGAGTGTCGCACTTCCAGAAAGCTATTTATTTCCTTATCATCTCCCAAATGAGGTCATCAAGCTATGACCTGATTGACAGGTAAACAACCCCCCTTCACTTGTGAGTTAGTTAATTGTGCCAACGTGGCCGATAAACACATGTGGGGTTAATTGAAGAGCAGAGGGATAAATGGCTTGGTGAGCCTCGCCTTTATAGTTCTTGGGTCTCTTGGTTTGTGGTCGCACCAGGGTGCAGCTGTCTTAGCAGTTCCCTGCTTCCGCTTGCAAGGCTCACTTCCTGCAAGACATCCCCAAGGAGAAGCCACATGGACCTACCCCGATGCAGCCCTGAATGCTGGAGCAGCCATGTGGAGACCTCTGCCAGCGCTGAGATGCTTACACATTCACTGACTCGGCTTTCCTCCTGCAGTCATCATTGTGGACTCTGTTTTGTGAGATGGACGAGGACTTTGTGGACTGGTGTTGGACATATGGGTTAACGGGTTAATGTTGGACTTGTGGGCTTGGGCAGCACTGGGTTGGGATATTTTCTTGGTGTGCACTTAACCTTTACATAAAACTCTCTTATACATGAGTTAATGTGGATTTGTTTCTCCAAAGTACCCAGATTCATACAACTTGTAAGTCTTATTGACAACAAATTATGTAACTACCACGCCGAGCCATTTATCTCTTTGCCCTCCAATCAAACTGTGACCTTATTAATCCCCCATGCTCCTATTGGCCAGGTTGGCACACTAAACCCACCTGTCACAGTTGGTATTGATGATTTCAAGGGCCTTATAAAGTCTGGGGCCAGACATTCCCCACCACTGGTCTATATGTACAGCTTAATCAAGGAGGTCACAATAGATGTGCACATTTAACTGGGAATAGATTATGTCACCACAGCATCTAATATGGTGTGCATTATTGTTCAGTGCATTATTTTTCAAATTTTATTGACTGATTGACAGTAAACAGTATAAGTGTTCAGAGAAGAGAAAGTACTTATAAGAAGATTTTATTGATGTTAAGAAATTTTAGCTGGTCCCTGTAGGGCAAGTAGTTAAAATGTCTCTTTAGTTTTGTTTTATTCTAATTTGAAAACTTCAGAGAAGAATTAAGAAACATGTAATCTTACTTCCCAGAGACAACCATCTTTAATATTTGGGGCATATTTCATAAACGACTATGATATCTACCATTGATCATTTATTACTATCAGCATTTTACATGATTGCTCTTTTTTGGATCTTTACAACCACCCCTGTGGTTAAAAACTGTTGCTGTTAACATTTTGCATATAAAAGAATTCATATTTAGAGGAATTAAGTATCTTTCCCAGGGTCATACATCTAGTAGGTGGCAGGGCCAGAATTTAGACTCTGTGATGCCTAGTTGTAGAACCTGACGATGCCAGCTGATTGTCTCCTACTGCTGTCTGTCTTAATCCTGGGTCCACTAGGACTCCAAGCAGGGCACCTTCCTACTCTGAGCCTCGGACCCCTTGATAGGAAATGAGGAGAATGGAGTGGGGATCAGGAGTCCATGGTCTGGAACCTGTGGGGTCAGGGAGTTGGGGAGAGGTTGTGGGGGATGGGGCAGGCTCCCAGTCCAGTTCCCCACCCACCCGACCCTGCATTGCCACCCCAAGTCCTAGCAGTTTGACCAGGCAATCCAACTTCAAGAAAGCTCTTGGTGCCCGGTGAACTGGAGACACCTGGCATGCACCCTCCCCACCACCAAGATTCGCAAATTGAAGGTCAGCGCCGCTGAACGGTGGTGAAGGAGGAGCCAAAGAGGAGACCAGAAACGTTCTCAGCGAAACCTGCACCCACAGAAGTGGAGACAAGGCCATAAAAGTCGGCAGGAAAGGATACATCCTCAGACAGAAAGGTGCAGGCAAAGGGGAAAGCAGCCTGAAGTAGCTCACCCAGAAACTAATGATCTACCCAAAAAGGAGAAACAAAAAGCAAGGACAGTCCAGCCTCTGATGAAGCAGGAGGAAAAGACGTCAAGCCTGGTGATGGTTTATCTACCGTGTCTTATCAGGGGGCCCTGTTAGCTCCCTTCTTGTACAATCCAGAGGAGTATTTTTTAGCAACGTTTTGTAAATGCAGGGTTTTAGAGCTCTGGAAACATTACAAAGGCCCACTTCATCCCATTTTTTCTTAAGTGTAAATGTTTTTCTTAAGACATGAAATCATTTAACAGTTGTTTCATTTTTGGTACAACCAGAAAATGGTGAGATGTTGACTTTTTCACAATATTTGACTGTCTTGGGTGTCAATATAACATTCCATGGCATGGGGAGAAGTTTTTGTATCCCTAATACAAAACATACTTAGTGGCAATTGGTAGTCACTATCATGCATTTGTATGACTTAAACATGTAAAATTTTGTGTTCCTGTTGTTTTCAAACAGGATTGTGTGTGAGAACCGTCTGTAATCCTGGCTTTCTTGCTAGAACTGTGCGTTCTGTAACGCCTTTGGTCGTGGTGATCAGTCTTCCTGATGACGTTGTTATGTGCTGTGAAGAGTTGAACATTTGAGTGTGTAGTGTGTGTGACATTAAATTGTGGATTACTGGGACTTAAGATGTAACAGCTTATCAACATTTGAAGATAATGGTACTTGATGACCTCTTTTGAAAAATTGCCTCCAGGCCCATTGGTAGACAATTGGACATCCCCTCACAGAAGGGTCACAATGAAGGAAAGAGTCAGCCAGGGTGCAGTATAGCACCAACAAAAAACACAACATTCTTCTAGTTCTTTGATGCTTCCTGGCCCCCTTTTATCATGACCTAGTTCTACTGTACAAATCCAGCTAGACTGGAGCATGTACATTGGTACAGATAAGAGCTCTCGACACTCAGAATCCAGGACAAATAAACCTCTCAAGAACAATGATAGGAATAGCGATTTCATGAGGGTAGGAGGGAAAAGGGGAAGAAAAGGGGAACCTATCGCAATGATCAGCATATAACTGCCCTCCCCACAGGGACAAACAACAGAAACATGGATGAAGGGAGACAATGGAAGGTGTGAGATATGAAAATAACAATTAGCCCTTGGAGTCTAGATGGCATCCAGGTAGAATCACCTGTCCAGCACTCCTGCTGTTAGACTAGAAAATTAAGAGGTAAGGAGGCAAATACTGGGAGGCTGAGTTCTAAAAATAGATTCAGTATACTAGGGCCTGGTTCAGACCTCCCCTTTTGATTTTCACCCATGAAGTGATTCTAGAACTTGCTGAAACACTCTTAAGTTCACTGTGTCTATCTCCGGAATCCGCTAACCCCTTGCCAGGTATAGCAGGATGGTGTCTGCCACCCTTCCTGTGTCCTGGACTTGCAGCGAGCAGTAATTCCTGCAGACTTCTATCTAAAAGTTTTCACAATCCCGGGCTCACAGAGACCCTCTGAGAGCTAGCTACAAGATCTCACACCAGAGTTCCCCTCACCAGCACCTGCAGTCTAGGGCTTTGCAACTCCCCTCCCCAGCCAGGAGCGGAGTGACTGCATAGGCCATCCCCGTTCCGCCTCTCCCCAGCTCCATGCCGGCTAGCGTGGGCAACGATAGATAATTAGACAATAATTTGCAGCAATTGAAGAGCCACTGGGATATTTACCTCTAACACAGTGCAGTTCCCCAGAGCACAACCGAATAGAGCTGGAAGTGACGCAGGAGTGCGGCTAGGGGTGAATTCAGATCCAGCTGGCCACAAACCCACTCTGCTAAGCTGGTCCCCCTTCTCTGGGGGACAACTGTGGCACAGCCCGATACCAGGGCACCCCACAAGCCCATTATAAAAAGGGGAAAAAAAGGTGGGTTTTTTTTTGTTTTTTTTGAGAGTGAGTCAGTGAGTGAGTGAGTGAGTGAGTGAGAGTGAGTGAGTGAGACAGTGAGTGAGAGTGAGTCAGTGAGTGAGTGAGACAGTGAGTGAGTGAGACAGTGAGTGAGTGAGACAGTGAGTGAGTGAGACAG
>NW_022104341.1:73592537-73642641 GCF_000313985.2 Echinops telfairi
GACAGTGAGTGAGTCAGTCATGAGTGAGACAGTGAGTGAGAATGAGTCAGTGAGTGAGTGAGACAGTGAGTGAGTGAGTGAGTGAGTGAGTGTGAGTCAGTGAGTGAGTGAGACAGTGAGTGAGTGAGACAGTGAGTGAGTGAGACAGTGAGAGTGAGAGTGAGTCGTGAGAGAGAGACAGTAAGTGAGTGAGTTAGTGAGAGTGAGTCAGTGAGTGAGTGAGACAGTGAGTGAGTGAGTGTGAGTCAGTGAGTGAGTGAGACAGTGAGTGAGTGAGACAGTGAGTGAGTGAGACAGTGAGAGAGTGAGGCAGTGAGTGAGTCAGTCATGAGTGAGACAGTGAGTGAGAATGAGTCAGTGAGTGAGTGAGACAGTGAGTGAGTGAGTGAGTGAGTGTGAGTCAGTGAGTGAATGAGACAGTGAGTGAGTGAGACAGTGAGTGAGTGAGACAGTGAGAGAGTGAGAGTGAGTCGTGAGTGAGAGAGACAGTAAGTGAGTGAGTTAGTGAGAGTGAGTCAGTGAGTGAGAGAGACAGTGAATGAGTCAAAAAAAAAGGTTTTTTTAACCGTTTCAATTCCAGGCTGTGTCCCTTTGTGTAACTTTGAATGTGAGCATGAAGAACTCTATCCATTAGCATAACATTAACATTACAAGGTAGCCAGAATGCTAATCTCTAGAGCACAGCCTAGGACAGTGGCTCTCAACCTGTGGGTCTCGACCCCTTTGGGGGTCGAACAACCCTTTCACAGGGTCTCCTAAGACCATTGGAAAGCATATATTTCCAATACTCTTAGGAACCAAGACACCACTCCTGTATGCATCTCCAGGCGGGTCCACCCAGATGCAGATACGCCCACATACGAGTACCCAGCATGAAAACGGCTGCCCATGCTACACCATGCTTCAAGACAAAATTTCATTTATTTGTTATTAGAAATAAATATTTCACAATATATAATTATTGTTTTTGTGATGAATCACTATGCTTTAATTATGTTCAATTTGTAACAATGAAAATACATCCTTAATATCAGATATTTACATGATGATTCATAACAATATCAAAATTACAGTTATGAAGTAGCAATGAAAATAATTTTGTGGTTGTGGTCACCACACATGAGGAACTGTATTAAAGGGTCACGGCATTAGGAAGGTTGAGAACCATTGATCTAGGAGTTTAACATAACAAACAGGAAAATCCAACAGGTGCTGATAGCCACAGCCCAAGGCAAAAATTACTCACCAGTTTTGGGATCCGCATTGTCTTTAAAAGGCTGCAAATTGTGGTCTGACAGTCCAGACCAGACCCATGCCCCAACTGGCCTGCGCATACTTATAGTTGCCTGCCTCAGCCCAGACTCTGAGCCCCTCCACTGCCACTAGCCTCTGAATCACCTAGGCACCCTGCCTACATACCATAGTAGGCCACAGGTAGTCTTCAAAAACATTCTTAACAGTCACACAGAGAAAGAGCTCAGGGCCCATTGGTCTTCCAGAATCATGGCTCCCAGTTCTTCCAAAATGACACACAAACAGCAAAATGCCTCAACACCCTAAATAAGAAAACAAGAATAACAAAACGCAACAGTGGAGAAAGTTGTAAACCTAACGATGCTCATAGAAGAATCAGATGTGGATCTGCCACGAAAGGAAATCTTCAGAATGCTGCTTGAGTAATACAGGATATGAGGGAAGCAATGCAAAATAAGGACAAAATGATAGAATGAATGAACTCCACGATAGAGGGGATGAAGTCCATGCACGAAAGGGAAATACAAGAACGAATGAATGAGGTAACAGAAGTAAAACACAAGATCATGGACCTCACCAACAGACTAGGAGAGGTGGAGAATCATACTAGCAATCTCAAGGACAATTGGGCAGACTTCAACAAATGAGAAAGACAGTCAAGATAAAGAGGTGGAAGAATGGTGATAATAACTCTGAGTGTCAATGGCCTCAACTCACCCATTAAAAGACTCAGAAAACATAACCCATCAATCTGTTGCCTGCAAGAGACACACCTTAAGCTCGCAAACAAAAGTAGACTAACAATAAAAGGCTGGCAGAAGGTATACCAGGCAAATAAGCAGGGGTTGCAATCCTAGTCTCCGACAAAATTAACCTCAAGGTGCAAACCATAACGAGACAAGGAGGGGCACTATCTAATACTCAAAAGATCAGCAGACTAGGAACCAGTGAGCGTAATAAATATGTATGCACCTAATGAGAAACCCATGAAATTTGTCAAATTATTAAAGAAATGAAAAAAGGAATCACAGATTCAACAATCATAGTAGGTGAATTTAATACACTGCTACCAGAGAAAAATAGATCACTGAGAAAGAAGCTCAGCAAGGAGGCTACAGAGCTAAACACTACAATTAGGCAACTGGACCTGATAGGCATTTATAGAGTTTTCCATTCCAATACCAAAAAATTCACATTCTTTTCAAGTACACATGCTTATTTTAGAAAATAGACCACATGCTGGGACACAAGTCAAGCTTGAGTAAATTCAAGCACATAGAGATTACGCAGACATCCCTCTCGGATCACCATGCCACGAAGCTGGAGATCAATAAAAGGATGACCAGGAAAAAAAGGGCTAACTATTGGAGGATGAACAACATTAGATAGGAAATTAGTTTCTAGAAACTAATGAGAATGAGCATACAATATACCAAAACCTATGGGATTCAACAAAAGCCATTATCAGAGGGTGTTTGACAGCAATAAAGGCATAAATGAGTAAGCAAGGGAGACTTCTGTGATACGCTATCACAAAACCTCCAGTAAGAGAAAATGTTTTGAGAATGATGAGGGCAATGACTGTACAAATGCGCTTTACACAATTGATGTGTGTATGGATTGTGGTAAGAGTTGTATGAGCCCCTAATAAAATTATTAAAAAAACACAAAAACCCCCAGTAACTAGAACAGTCAGCAGAACAACCCCTCCAATAGCAAAGGAAAAGAAATAATAAAAATCAGGCAAGAGTTAAATGAGTGGGAAGATAGAAGAACAATGCATTAATACACTAAAACAACTATTTGTTTGAAAGGGTCAACAGAATTGACAGACAACTGGGAAGCCTAACCAAGGAAAGGAAGGAGCAAACATCAGTAGCCAGGACAATGGATGAAGCAGGGGAAATCACAACGGACCCCAATGAGAAAAGAATAATTACAAAGTACTATGAAAGTCTGTACTCCAACACATTCAACAGTGTGGAAGACATGGACAAATATTTGGAAAAATAATCCCTCCCGAGATTATTCTAGATAGAGGTCAAGAACCTCAAAAGACCCATAGCAAAGGAAGAAATAGATACAGTTATCAAGAAGCTACCAATAAAAAAAGCTCTCGGACCAGACAGCTTCACAGGATAATTCTACCAAGCATTCAGAGAAGAGCTGACACCGATCCTCCACAAATTATTCCAGAGCGTAAAAAAAGATGGAAAACTCCCAAACTCATTCTACGAAGCCAGTATAACATTGATACCCAAACAGGGCAAGGATCCCACAGGAACAGAGAACCACAGACTGATATCTCTACTGAACATATGGAAAATACTTAACAAAATATTGGCCAATAGAATACAAAAGTATATCAAACATATCATCTATCATGATCAGGTGGGATTCATTCCAGGGATGCAGGGGTGGTTTAATATCTGAAAATCTATCGATATTATTCACCACATTGATAAGAAAAAGGATAAGAATCACATCATATCAATAGATGCAGAAAAGGCATTTGACAACATCCAACACCCATTACTAATTAAGACACTCAAGAAGAATGGAATGGAAGGAAAATTCCTCAAGTTAATACAGCTATCTACAACAAGCCAACAACCAACATCATAGTCAATAGAGAAAAGACAAAATCAATCCCACTGAAAGAGGGTGCCAGACAAAGATACCCTTTGTCCCTACTTCAATTCAACATCATATTGGAGGTCCTAACTAACAATATGTCAGCGGAAGGAGATTAAAGGTATCCAACTGGGAGAGGAGAAGGTGAAACTATCCCTATTTGCAGACAAAATGATTCTATACATTGAAAATCCCCAAAGTTCTACAACAGGAGTACTGACAGCAATAGAGGAATATGGAAGAGTGGCGGGATACAAGATCAACAAACAGAAGTTAACTGGTTTGCTGTATATATTGGACAAGACTGTGGAAGAGGAGATCAAGAAGGCAGTACCCTTCACAATAGCCAAGAACAAATGGAAATATCTAGGGTTATATTTAACAACAACAAAATGTCATATACAAGGAAAGTTATAGGACCCTACTGCAGGAAACCAAAAGCGACCTCCACAAATGGAAGAATATCCCATGATCATGGATCAGAAGACTCAATATAGTAAAGATGTCAATCTTACCCAAGGCACTATAACATTTCAATGCAATCCCAATTCAAATACCAACAACCTTCTTCAAAGAATTGGAAAAACTGACCACCAATTTCATATGGAGACAGAAGAAGAGCATAATCAGCACAGAATTTCTCAAGGTCAAAGTCAGAGGGCTCGCTTAGCCACCGTGGTCAAAACAGTGTGGTACTGGCATAATGACAGATACTCAGACCAAAGGAAAAGAAGAGAAAAACCCAGAAATAAAACTATCAACATATGGACAACTGATCTTTGACAAGGGCCTCAAAAATATCAAATGGGAGGTGGATGCCCTTTTTAACAAATGGTCCTGGAAACAAGGGATAGCCACATGTAGAAAAGTGAAACAAGATGTTTACCTCACCCCATACACACGAACAAACTCAAGGTAGATCACAGACTTAGAAGTAAAACCCCAAACTATCAGGACCATCAACAAAGGAATCAGGACAAACCTCAGAACCTTGGCTCAGGGAATACATAGACTCACTGCAATAGGGAAGGGTACACATCCAGGTGAACCTGAAATGGACAAGTGGGATATAGTAAAGATAAAACATCTGTATGGTCAAAAGTCTTCGCCAAGAAAGTAACAAGAGAACCCACAGACTGGGAGAGGATTTTTAGCAATGACACAACAGACAAAGGGCTTATTACTAAAATCTACAATACCCTCCTAGCCTGCAAAAAGAGGAAAACAGTTAACCCCCTGAGGAAGTGGACAAAAGACCTGAACAGAAGTTTCACTAGGGAGGAGACCCCTATAGCCAATAAATGTATGAGAAAAAGTTCCTGATCATTAGCCATCAGAGAAATGCAAATTAAAACAAACATGAAATACCACCTAACACCCTTGAGGAGAGCCCAAATCAGAAAATCAGAGAGCAACAAATGTTGGAGGGGATGTGGTAAGATAGGAACTCTCCTCCACTGCTGGTGGTCATGTAGCTATGTACAGCCTCTGTGGAAAGTGATCTGGTGATATTTAAAACAAATGTAAATTGAGCTACCTTATGACCCAGCTAGTCCTCTATTGGGCATATACCAGACCATGGCCATTCATCTGCACGCCAGTGTTTATTGCGGTACAATTCGCAATCACAAAGAATTGGAAACAACCTAAATTTCCATCGATAGATGAGTGGATTAGAAAACAATGGCATGGGCAATGAATGTACAAATGTGCTTTACACAATTGGTGTATGTATGGACTGTGATAAGAGTTGTATGAGCCCCTAATAAAATAATGAGAGAAAAAAAAAGAATTGTACGAGCCCCAATAAAATGATTTAAAAAAAGAATTAAAAATTGTGCTCAAATTGAACAACAACAACAAAAAGAGTTGTACAAGCCCCCAATAAAATGATTTAAAAAAAAAGAAAACTATGGCATACACACACAGTGGAGTACTATGTATCACTAAAAACCACTGATGATCACATGAAGCACATCATCTCATGGGAAGAGTTGGAGGAAATTATGCTAACGAAGCTAGCCAATCACAAAAGGACAAGTACAACATGAGTCCCCTGAGGTAAGGATAAGCAGGCCAGTAGGTATAGAAGAAAAGACGCTTATCTCCCACTATATAGGTACAGGCAGTCAGGTGGAGGACAGACCAGACCCAAGGATGTCCATGTTATACCAACACCAAGAAGGGGAATAGGGGGAAGGTAAAGGGAGGAAGCAGGGCAGGGGGAGATGATGGAATTGGTGGGCTCTAACCCACCCAGGGGGCAAGTATTGGTTATGTCTCCCCAGAATTGGGAGTGGGCATGCCGACCCCACCACGGTGCACCAAACCTTGAGGGCAACGTAACCACAAGGAGCACTTCATGAAAAGAGTGGGCTACCGGGCTGGTCCCAATTGAAGCCACACTGACCCCTCCCTAGAAGTATGTGCTACAGAGGGCAACATTAAAGCTATGGGGAGGGAGGGGCCAGCAGGCCACGCCCACATGGAAGCAAACCAAGAAAGTAAAAGAGAGAGGGAGAGTCTAAACCCAATATTGGCACACCAAGCTCAGAAAACAACGTCCCTGCACAGAGCTGCTACGGCACCGTGAGGACTGCAGGGCTGACAACAGCTCGAGGCATGATGACCCCTCACTGGAGCATCCTGCGGCAGAGGACAATACTGGGGACACAGGGCGGGGAGTTAGTCTGGTCTGAACCCCCTATAGCGGGACTAACCAAGAAGGGAACATCACAGATCAGCAATGGGAGCAAAGCCAAGCCACAAAGCCTGCAAAGAGCCCCCCAAAATAGACTTCAGGCTAGAAGGATAGTTCCCAGAATTCCCCCAGGAGCAGTGGGGAGCTAGACATAAAGGACAGACCTGGAATCATATATGGCTTTTTTGTTTGTTTTGTTTCCCTAGTTATTACTATGTTTTTTCTTCCTTTTCTCTTTTTATTCAATCTTTTGTTCTCTTTTTTGTTTTGTCTCCATTAGTGTTGGCTTGCCTACCTATGTGAGACAGGTCTGGGAAGCAAGCCTGAGGAAAAAGCAACGGGACTGACAGTTACGGAAGGACTTGGTGGGGACGGAGGAGGCAGGGGAAGGGAGTGCTGAGCAAACAACACCATAGACAAGGGAACAACCAGGGAATTCAAATCAACAACAAGGAGGGTGTAGAGATCCCGGTGGTGTTGGAGCAACAGCAATCTAGCTGAGAGGAAGTACTAAGAGGCAGAAGAAGAAGGGCAAGCGTGATGGTGGGACAGGAGGAATGTAAAAGGGAAATGAGGAGAATCTAGGAAGCAAAGCTCTGGATAGAGATATAAACATAGATGTGTACATATGTAATGACATTAATTCATAAAACTAGAGGTATTAGCCTATGTACATATATTTATATGGCAATACACTGAGGTAGTGGGATGGACTTTGGGCCTCTGCTCAAGCCCTCTCTCAACATAAGAACACTTTCTTCCAACAACCTGGCATTCTGTGATGCTCACTCTCCCGGCATGATCACTGAAGACAAAATGGTTGCATAAGCAAATGTGGTGAAGAAAGCTGATGGTGCCCAGCTATCAAAAGATACAGCACCTGTGGTCTTAAAGGCTTGAAGTTAAATAAGCAGCCATCCAGCAGAGAAGCAAAAACTCACATGGAAGATGCACACCAGCCTGTGCGATCCTGGGGAGAGGGGGTCAGTAGGATCAGGTAACAGGCATCAGAAGACCCCCCCCCAAAAAACAAATAAAACCCATATAATTGATAATGAGGGGGGTTGAAGCATAGACCCAAAACCCATCTGTAGACAATGGGAAATCCCCTCAAAGAAGGGTCATAAGGGAGGGATGAGTCAACCAGGGCACAGTATAGCACTGATGAAACATACACTATTCCGCTGGTTCCTTGAGGCTTCCTCACACTCCATTATTGTGATCCCAATCCTGCCTTTCACTGCAGGCTAGACTGGAGCATGTACACAGGTACAGATAAGAGATAAGAGCTCAGGACACATGGAATCCAAGAACAGGAATGGGAGTCCCAATACCAGGAAGGTAGGGTGAGGGTAGAGAGAAGAGGGGAGGAAGGAAGTACTGATTGCAAAGATCAACACATAACCACATACACACACTTTCTCTCTCTCTGTGGTAGTTACAGGACCTGGTATCAACTTGCAAAGGGGTAGAGTCTAGCCTGTCAAGCAGGTCGCAGCTTGATGACCTCATTTGGAGGCGCCATGGAGATCTATAGCTCACTGGAGTCCAGGCACAGACTCTGCTTCGTCTTCCTTTTGACAAGACACGTGGAGCCATGCTGGAGGCCTGGAGCAGGAGGAGCCACGTGAAGCTCCCTGCCAGTGCTGAGGTGCTTCCACTGCCACTGGCTCCACACGACTTCCCACCCACTGGCCTGTGATCATCCTGCATTCAGCATCATTGCATGTGTTGCGTGAGTCTGAAGAGGAATTTATATATTAGTATAGACATAGGGGCTAATATTGGACTTATGAACTTGATCTAGACCGGGCTGGGATGTTTTCTCAATATACAATTGCTCTTTTATATAAAACTCTTTCAAATACACATATGAGTATCTATGAATTTGTTTCTCTAGTCTACCTGGACTCACACACACACACACACACACACACACACACACACACACACCCTGCAGGGGGACAAACAACAGAAACGTGAGGGAAGAGAGACAACAGGTGGTGTAAGATATGAACATAAACAATAATTTATAATTTATCAAGGGGGGTGGAGGGAGGGAAAAAGAGGAACTGATATCAAGGGCTCAAGTAGAAAGAAAATGCTTTGAAAATGATGATGGCAACATATACACACATGTGATTGATACAATTGATGTATAGATTGTTATAAGAGCTGTAAGAGTAATAAAATGATTTTTTTAAATTGCCTCCAAATTTAAAACTGGAAAGTCACTGGAACTTAGACAATAATTGTATCTACATGCCATTTTAGCATTTTGGTACATGTACGAAGAGTTATGTACAAAATGTTCATAATGTCTCTGTACTGATCTCAAAACAACCAAGAAAATACCAGCTACCAAAACAGAAAGAGAATGAGAATGAACTCCACGGTCTTTCAGTTTGCCTGCTGACCTTAACCTCAAGGTCGTGACCCTCCAGTCATTAGCCCAATTCACTGAGCAGTCTTAAACTACTTTCCCCCTCTTACATTTGAATAAGTAAAGCAAGTCTTTGAGCTTCTTAAGAACATCAAATGAAAACAGGAATTCAAAAGCTTAGATCACAACCTTGGGGGGCAGGGAGCTTATACCATTCAGTGTCTACATGGAATTGTACATGTCTAAACAGGCGGATTGAAGCATATTTTGCTGTGTATATTCTCAGCAACAACAAAATAAATTTTTAAGGAATAGGGAAGTCAACATAAAAGTCCTTCTGTTGGCCAAAGACTTAAACTGGGAAAAATATTCACTTGATTGAAACACATGTAATATCTTTTAAAAAATTAACTTCTATTGATATAAAATGGGAGGGGGAAAGAGAAAAATAAAAACTGGCAAAAATAACTCATTGGGCTCCATGGGATATTAAGTAGGATGGAGATTTTCCATTGCTAACACATCAAAGGAATCAGAGTTTGAAAACCACCACTAATTGAAGTGAAATGAAAAAGTGATAGTGACTAGCAGTCGTTAGTGGATTAAACCTTAATAGAAAGTTTCGGGGATGGGGTGGTGGTGTCATGCTTCACGTGGTGGATCAGGGTGTGATCACCTGCGTCTATCAATTTACTGAACCCGTGTATCAGCTTTTGCAGTGGTACGAATCTAATGGCTGAAAGTAATAAACGTATTTGCTCACAATTCTGTGAGTCTTCAGGCAGCGTTTCTCTTCTGTTAAAATTTGCCTCATCTCTTTGGTCAGCTGGAAGCTCGGCTAACGTTAGAAAACTAGAATGACTCACTATCTTAGGGTTTTCAGGTTGGCTGGTGTAGGTGGTCTCTGCTGGGACGATTCTTCTCTATCCCAAGTGGGCTCATCCTCCAGCAAGCAACGCCAGGCTTCTTCAGGTGGTGGTCTCACAGCATTCTAAATAATAACTAAGAGCGAAAGCCCCAATGTGCAAGCTTTTTGATTCTCTGCTTGCATCCTATTTGCTGTTGTCTGGTTTGCCAACGCAGGCCACATAGCCAAGTCCAGAGTTAGGATGGGGAGGTCCACCCACAGGTATGGATACAAGGAGATATAAACGAATGGGATGCTATTAGACTACAATCTACTACAGTCAAACACTCCTGATGCAAGGCATTATATAAACACAGAGACCAGCCTATGAAGGACTTCGCTGAAGTGTAGAACCTGAATCTAATCCCACTTTCAAGTGTAGAACCTGAATCTAATCCCACTTTGAGGTAAATTCCTTTTTCAGGAAATTCAAGGACAAGAGAAACAAGTTCAATGGCACCACAGGAGAGCAAACAGACTGAACGTTGCTGTTGTTAGTGCCGTTGCGTCGGTGCATCTGTGAACAACAGAGCGAAACACTGCCCGACCCTGTGCCATGCTCACAACTGTCCTGATGTCTGAGCCCATTGTTGCAGCCCCTGTGCCAATCCATCTTGCCAAGGGTCTTCCTCTTTCGACTCTAGTCATCATGAATGCACTTCACAGAAACGCCTAGCTCTGTACCTTTCTGGCACAAGGTAAAGAGACACTGCTCACCCATTTTTGTTTGGGCAGGGCCATGGGACTAGTTTTGGCCAATGATGGAGAGTAATTGATTTCTAGGGTGAGAATTGAGTTCCCTGTGTCCGACCCTTCAGAGCTCCTTTGTCCCTTTGTTCCCATGGCCACTGATGTTCTACCTGGCAGCTGCTTTATCGGTCTGGGGCTAAGGGTGAGTGTGATGACAGGGAACAAAGCTCCCCGTGAATCTGAGACGGGCCTGAGCAGGAGTAAGAAAGAAAGCTGCCTAATTTTAAGCCAATGAAATTTTGAAGTTTCCTGTTTTTGGTTACTTGACTTATCCTGATTGGTATGAAGACAAATCTAAAATGTGATTCCTCTGAGAACAGTGGCTCTCAACGTTCCTAATGCTGCAAGCTTTTAACGCAGTTCCTCATGTTGTGGTGACCCCTAACCATAAAATTATTTTAATTGCTACTTCATAACTATAATTTTGCTACTGTTATGAATCCTCATGTAAATATCTGATATGCAGGATGTATTTTTATTGTTACAAATTGAACATAATGAAAGCATAGTGATTCATCACAAAAACAATATGTAATTACATATCATGAAATATTTATTTCTAATTACAAATAAATGAAATTTTGCCTAGAAGCATGGTGTAGCATGGATAACAGTGTTAATATAACAACAGTAAACTACATTGCTACATTTTGCGACAGTATGTGTAAAATGCCAACGGTCAGTGTGAAGGTTGAGATAGCTTCTTTCTCACCAGATCAGAAATCTCGGGCAGTCTTTGCAAGAGCACAAAGATTATCTTCCATAACAAGTCTACTTCTGTATTTAGACCTGATAACCAACAAGCTGGAAAACCCTGTTTTACAAAGATGTGTTGTTGGAAATGGAAGAAGAAGGCGGAACACAGTCGCAGACAGAACAGGCTATGGCTGCAAACACTTGATGCAGAATTTTGTAACCGGCATGGTAGAGAAATCCGTTCTCGCTGCATCGCTGTTAATAAGTTCAATGAGCTCCTCTTGTGCTGTCTCAGGAACATCTTCAACTCTGACTGTGAATGGGCATCTGGCAAGTGCACATGGGGTGTCAGGTAGATTTGGGAAGTATGATGAAATTTTGTCTGCAAGCGTGTGCAAGTGTTCTTTCACAGAAATTATCATTGTAATCCTTTTGTCTGTTTCTTTTTTTTAAATCAATTACCTTTTGTCTGTTTCAATGTCATGTTCCTCAAAGAAAGATAAGGTAGGCAACATGTACATTTTATGTTCATCCAAATTTTTTTTGCCAAAGCTGTAGTGTCATTTGGAATGATCAGATCTTTTCAGACAAATGGAATCATGTTGCATTTTGTCCTTGTAGTGATAAATTTAGCTAATTCAAGATGGCAAAGATGTCAGCCAAGTAAGTAATTTTCTGCAGTTCAATTTTATCGCTGAAAAGTGCTTTGAACTGCGGTCTTACTTTCTGATTAAAAAACGTTTTGAGTCCATCGCGAAGCTCAAAAACACGTTTTAAAACTTTTCCTCTTTTTTATTTTAACTTTTCCTCTTGACAACCATCTCACTTCAGTGTGAAATAGCAGAGCATTATTCGACACATTCAACTCATTTTACAGTTGTGAAAACAGTCGACTGTTTAAAGTGCTCGCCTTTACAAAATTGACAGAACTTATGAGGTTATTATTACTTCTTATAAATCTTGTGGCAGCATCTTCCTTGCTAATATTTGCCGATGAATCAGGCAATGAGTTCCGATGACTTTTGGTGACTCACTCAGTATCAAACATTGAAATCCAGATAAAAATCCTAGCATAGCTGGACCACCATCTCTGCAAACACCACAAACCTTTTCCCAAGAGATCTTATGTTCTTTCAGAAATGAACCAACTGTGTCAAATACATCATTTGTAGTAGTTGTCGTTTCAAGAGGTTTGCAAAAAACAAACTCATCTTTAAAGTCGCCATCATTAATACCTCACGTAAACCAGTATTGTGAACAGTTTGCAACATCTGTAGATTCATCAAGCTGGATGCTAAATATTGGAAGTGGAGCAGATTTCATTCCTGGATTACCTGATTAAGAATATCAGCAGACATGTCATCTATTCTTCTGCAGACAGTGTCATTAGATAAGGAAATTGCACTCAATTTCATAACAAATTCGTCTCTGATCATAACTCGAACAATGTCTTTGACCGCTGGCAACAGTAAATCCTCAGCAATGGTGTGAGGTTTCATAGCTCTGGTGATTCCGAGTGCCACCCAATATGAAGCTTCAACGGCTGCTACGTGTTGTTTGTGGTACTTGCCACCAGTGTCGAGTCTGGCTTTCTTGAGCCCATCAGCTTTGCTTCTAAAATAGTTGGTATCCTTGCCGGCAAAGCTCGGATGCTTGCTATCAACATGGCGAGTTAGTTTGTTCGGCTTCATAGATTCGGCTGATAGAACTTCACAACAAATAACACATTTCAGTTTCTCAATTCCTGCTGTAATTATTGAGGCAAAACCATACTGTAAAAAATCCTCACTATATTTTCTCTTCTTAACATTCTTCTCTACACGATCTATTGTCATGGGATGGTTTGCTAATGAAAATAATATGTAACAATAACTTTAGTCATACAAAAGATGATACATGGCGTCGTTCAGTCAGTGCAGCTCATTGAAGTTTCCTATGATTTACCATTCTGTGTTGTTTTTTTACATACCTGTTACTCTCACAAAGGGGCAGTATTCATATCAACCACAGCTGAATATAAAAATACCCACCAGCATCTAGATTAAGTTCACATGGTACAGATTTTTTTTTACGGTAGTTGATGATTTTCAGTGCATGATTTTACATTTACCCAGTAATAATAATTCATGAAGTGTTATTTTACCTCCAATACTGCTGCTTTCAACACAGTAGTTGCTTTCTTTTTTTCAAGAAACATCTTTATTAATACAGTATTTATTGTCTTTCCTCTGTCAAACCCTGAGCCAATTTCTTTCCCCGACTGCCTGGGGAGGTGCAGGGAAAGCAACATATGGGGCAGAGGAGACTTGGGACAGAGAACTGTGGGAGGTGAAGAAGGCTCCTTCACATGGCGAACAGGATGAGGAAGGCCACCATCAGGCAGAAAAGCCCCAGGGCCTCCGAGATGGCAAAGCCCAGGGTGGCATAGGAGAAGAGCTGCTGCTTCAGAGAAGGTTCCTGGCATCACCAATGATGAGGCTCCCAAACAGTCCCAAGGCCAGCTCCAGAGCCTGCCGCTCCAACTGTGTCAGCGCCGCCCCAGTGACCTTGGCGGCTGTGTCCATGTCCTTGAGACGGTGCTGGTTTGGAAGCTGCAACTAGGGATGAGCGAGGTCAGGGAACGTGGGGCTGTCAAGCTGCTGAAGCACTCGTCTTTCAGTGTCGTGGGCCGTTTCTGCACCAACACAGAGAGTGGTCGGCTCAGCAGCTGGGAGGTGCTCCTGGCCAGGAAGGGATGGAGACGAATTTGGCGCAGGTGTACATTTTAGGGAACCAGGGGCAGTGACAGGTGAGCCGCTCCTAGTGCAGAGACGACAGAGAGGGGAGGGGGCGGGCATAGTAGCTGCTTTTAACACAGCAGCTGCTCTCTACACAGTAGCTGCTCTCTACACATGTGCATAAGCACATTATGGCACCAACCCTGTCACATACACCTGCAGTTGTACGGGGTGTATGTGATGGGGTTGGTATTCATAAGTGGGCGTATCTGCATGTGGGCGGACCCGCCTGGAGACGGATAGGGGAGCGGTGTCTCGGTTCCTAAGGCCATCGGAAATGTGTTTTCCAATGGTCTCAGGCAACTCCTGTGAAAGGGTCATTCGACCCCCAAAGGGGTCGTGACCCACAGGTTGAGAACCGCTGTCTTAGAAGATAAGTGACCTTTCTCAAGTAAGGGGCATAGAAATATTAATGAATTAGTCGACCAGTTCATTAAGGAAGGGAAGTACGGAGCATTCTAGATTCAAAGAAATGTGAGCCCCAACAACTATGTGCCTTGTGCAAATTTTGTTTCCATGCAAATTAGAAAAAAACAACCCAAAATACATTTTTAAGATGATTAAGGATATTTACTCATGGACAGATCTTATTTATTTTGTTAGGTATGATTGTTAGCATTAAGCTTATGTATTAAAAATACCCATATATTTTCAGAGATGTATTTGGAACTATGTAGGATAAAATGATACAATATCTGTTATTTGCTTTTAAATACTTATGTAAAGTCTTTTCTTTCTTTTTTTTTTTTAAAGGAAAACATGCTGGAAGCAAATGTAATAATGTTTTGGATCTGGGAGGTGGCTATGTGGGGGCTCATTAGAATTTCCTCTCAACTTTTATTAATTTTTATATACTAGAAAAATAAAAATAATGGTTCAGAGGGCTTCCTTGTGCATAAGTCATGGTCCGTCTTTCAGATGATTTCCTGAGAGCAGATTTCCAGAAGGGAATTAGTCAAAGTTAGGACTTAGTCAAAGTAAGACCCTTGGCACTTCTAGATACACTGCTTAAGAAGATTTGTTGCCTACAGTCCACTTGGAAGGGTAGGCTTTAGGCGGTGGAAAGTAGCAGGAAAGGTGCTTCTAGAGCCTGCTGTCAAAGATGTGAGGTGAGTCCTCATTCATGAAACACCCACAGGGGGAATATGAGGAGCTGAGTCTGGCCCCAGGGAGAGCAAGACTAAACCTCGGCAGGACAGCCCGACCCCAGGAGCTCTTCAGTGCTTTCAGGCTATTTCTTGTGACCTCGGAACCAGTTAAGGCTTTTGAGAAGGAAGGTGACTTAGGCACGTGGGTGTTCATGTTCAATACAGTGAAACGCTGAGGTTTTTCTTTTTGCCAACTTCCTAAATTGAAATGTCAATAGTTAGAGACGCCGAGCTAAGGCTTCCCGAGAGTTGGGAGGATCTCCAGAGGTTATGTGAGGGATCTCTTCAACACAAGCTAGTGATTTATCTCTAAGTCTTTCCCCCGTTTCTGGCTTCTTTGGATAAAGAGAACCAGTGATCAGTGTAGTAATGCCACTCTAGAGATGATATTTGAAAACAATCTCCTTTCACTTTCACTTGGCTAGGCTTTATGTTCTCATTTTCTTTTTTAAAACATTTTATTAGGGGCTCATACAACTGTTATCACAATCCACACACACATCAATTGTGTAAAGCGCATTTGTACATCATTCTCAAAACATTTTCTCTCCACTTAAACCCCCGACATTAGGTCATTTTTCCCCTCCCTCCCCGCTCCCCCCTCCTCCATGAGCCCATGATAGTTTACAAATTGGTATTTTGTCATATGTTGCCCTGTCCGACATCTCCCTCTCGGTTGTCTGTCCCCCAGGGAGGAGGTCACACATAGTTCCCTGTAATCGGTTCCCTCCTTCCTACCCATTCTCCCTCTACCCTCCCAGTATCACCACTCACACCACTGGTCCTGTAGGGCTCATCCGCCCTGGATTCCCTGTATTTCCAGTTCCTATCTGGACCAGTGTACATCCTCTGGTCTAGCCAGACTTGCAAGGTCGAATTTGAGTCATGGTAGTGGGGGGGAGGAAACATTTAGGAACTAGAGGAAACTTGTATTTCTTATCGTTGCTACATCGCACCCTGACTGTACGCTCTCGTTTTCACTTTATCAAGCCACACCAGGTTTCATGAAATAGGTATAGTAATTCATGGTCGAACCCCTTCATCCTTGTGAAGCCTCAGCTGACCTTGGCTTCCTCTCCCCACTGCTGTCCCCTTGCCACCCCTTAATTTGGACAACCGTCATGACTACCTGTGTGATTGAGGCCTTGACATCTGTGGCTTCCATCTTCCCAGAGTGCTTTTGCCTCAGCTTTCTATGCAGCCAGCTTGCTCATTTGCTTCAGATTTTTACCTGAAACTTCCTTATAGAGCCTTCCCTTGGCCTGCTTACCTAACCTCCAGTGCCTCCCACACTTCACAGCACACATTCTCCTCTCCTCTCCGCTCTCCTCTCCTCTTCTTTCTCCCGTTTCATTTTTTCCACTGTGTTCTTGAGCTAAACAATCGACACAACCACCTGGTGCCCAGGGGGCAGGCCTAACCTCCCCAAACCCAAACCCAACTCTGCTGTTGAGTCAATTCGCTCACAGTGATTCAGTAGGACAGGCCAGAACTCCCCCTGTGGACTGCCAAGACTATTGCTCTTTACAGGAGCAGAAAGCTTCAATTTTCTCCCGAGGAATGGCTGGTGGTTTCAAATTACTGCCCAACTCCTAATCCACCATGACACCTGGACTGCTGCAGAACCTCCCAGCTGTTTCTAAATGAAATAGTTCCTGTCAACTTACATCCGTTGAGAAGGGGGCATCATGAGCCATTAGCCAACGCTCAGAGCAGCTGGCAGATGCGTGCACTGGCTGGGTAAAAGGCATCTACTAGAGCAGTGGTTTTCAAAGTGTGGTCCCTGGAAGGGCAGCATCAGCCCTCATCTGAGAACCTGTCAGAAATGCAAATTCCCCGGCGCAACCCCAGATCTAGTGAAGCTCTGTGGGTGGGGTCCAAGAAACCTTGCAATGAATTTTGATGGGTGCCAAAGTTTGAGAGCCACTGTAATATTGGGATAATTGCTTGTCTGTCCGTTTGTCCTACTGTGGTGGCTTGTTTGTTACTATAATGCCAGAAGCTATGTGTCACTGGTATTTCACATGCCAGTCGGGTCACCAAAGTGCATTGAAAGCATAAGGTAAAAACAAAACCCCAGGAATTGATGGGCTACCAATTTAAATGTTTCAACTAGGGTTGATGAAGTACTGAAAGCATACTGTCTATGCCTGGAAATTTGAAGACGGTTATTTGGTCAACTGACTGGAAGAGATCTGTATTTTTGTACGCATTCCAAAGAAAGGTGACCCAACAGAATGCTCAAACTAGAGAACAATATCATTGGTATCACATGCCAGTAAAATTTTACCGAAGATCATCTAACAAAAGTTGTAGCGGTACATTGACAGGGAGCTGCCAGTGGTTCAGGCTGGATTCAGAACAGGATGTGGAACAAGGAATATCATTGATGATGGCATTTGGCTCTTGGCTGAAAGCAGATAATACCAGAAAGATGTTTTATTGACTATACTAAGGCATTTGACTGTGTGGATCATAACAAATGAATAAAAACCCTGAGAAGAATGGGCATTCCAAAACACTTCATTGTGCTCCTGTAGAACTTGTTCATGGGTTAAGAGGCAGTTGTAAAAACAGAACAAGGCAATATTGCATGGTTTCAAAATCATTTGTGCATCAAGGTTGCATCCTTGCACCACAGTTATTCTGTCTGTATGCTGATCAAATCATCAGAGAATAAGAATGTGGTATCAAGAATTGTGTTAGTCAGGGTAAACTAGAAAAACAAATCCAGAGACACTCATATGTGTATAAGAGAGAGCTTTATAACCAACAGTAATTGTGTATTAAGAAAACATCCCGGCCCCAGTCCAAATGAAGTCCATAAGTTTAATATTAGCCCATAAGTCCTGTATTGGCCCATGTGTCCGATACTAGTTCATAAATTCTTCTACAGACTCACACGGCATATGCAATGATACTAAAGCAGGCTAGTGGATGGAAAGTTTTGTTGAAGTATCTCAGTGCTGGCAGGGCTCTCCAAGTGGCTTCGCCAGCTCCAGGGCTCTGGCTGCCATCATACGGCTTATCTATAGAATGTGAAGCAGAGAGAGAGTGTGTTCCTCCTCCCAGGAGAAAAAGAGGAAGTTCCCAGAATCCTCCTAGTGGGTGTTACCTTGTGACCTGATTGACAGGCTAGCCTACCACCCCTACATTCTATTTATCAAGTTGACATGAAATTATGTAACTACCGTAGGAGTGGAGGAAGGCTTATTAACAACCTATGATATACAGATGACACAACCTTGCTTGCTGACAATGAGGAGGACTTGAAGCACCTGCTGCTGAAAATCAAGGATTGCAGTCTTCAGTATAGATGACAACTCAATATGAAGAAGACAAAAATCATTACAATTGGACCAATAGCTACCATCATGATAAATAGAAAAGGATGGAACCTTTCAAGGATTTCATCTTGCTTGGATGCACAATCTGTGCCCATGGAAGCAGCACTCAAGAGATCAAATGACACATAGCATTAGGTAAATCTGCTGCACAAGACTTCCTTAGAGTACTGAAAAAGCAAGGATGTTACTGAGGACGGAGGTGCGCCTGGCCCAAGTCAGGGTATTTTCAATGGCCTTATTTACACGTGAAAAATGGACACCGAATAAAAAAGATCAAAGAATGATTGTGCTGGAGAAAAGTACTGAAAGCACCACGAACTGTTCAAAGGACAAGCCGCTCTGTCTTGGAAGGAGTAGGGCCGGAGTGTTCCTGAAAGGCAAGGGTGGTAAGACCTCGTCTGACATACTTCCTTGTTGTTGTACGGAGAGACCAGTCCCTAGAGAAAGACGCCGTGTTTGGTAGAGAGGCAGAGCCAGAGAGGAGGGCTCTCGAGGTGATGGAGCGACGCCATGGCTGTAGCAGTGGGCTCAAGCCTGGGAGCACTTGTGAGGATGGCGCAGGCCTGGGCTGTGTTTCAATCGGCTGTGCAAAAGGTCACTATGAGTTGGAAGCAACTCAACAACAACAACAACAAGATGACTAGAAACACTGTAAGATGAAAGAATGAAAGAAATGAAGATAAGGCCAACTCCATATTTGTTACAAGATAAATGACATAAAAATCATATCAAGAGCAGAGAGCCGAAGTTATCTCTCAAAAAGAGATCAAAGGGGAGAGAGTACAAGGAGTATGTATACAGATAGATAGATAGATAGATAGATAGATAGATAGATAGATAGAAGAAATGGAAGAGCAATTAGAAACAAAAGAATGAGGATAAAAATAGTGTTGATAGAAAAGTGGGTAAAGGGAGTGTAAGATATGACAAAATAATAATAATTTACAAATGATCAAGGGTTCACGAGGGAAGGAGGGTCAGGGAGGGAGGGGAAAATGAGGATCTGATACCAAGGGCTCAAGTGGAAAGCAAATGTTTTGAGAATGATGATGGCAACAAATGTACAAATGTGCTTGACACCATGGATGGATGGATGGATTGTGGTAAGAGTTTATGAGCCCCCAATAAAATGCTTTAAGAGAAAAATAGTGTTGATGATTGTTTAATTGTAGCAGTCAGCATTGAATTGGGAAAACTGAAACCGCACAGACGTGAACAGCCAAGAGGGAACTCCTCAGGGGATTGGTTCCAAAGTGTCGAGGGCTCCAAAAGCAAAGGGCAGATGGGGTTGCAGCCTGTCCTGGGAGCCCAGGAGCCACGCACGTCCTGCGTTGGCCAGCGGAGGCACTGTCACTGCATCTGAGCAGAAGCTGCCCAGCCGTCACACTGGAGTAGACACTGAAGTCCCTACAGGGCACAGTCACCCGTAATCACCAGTCGTAAGTGGGAAAGATGGTTTCTCTCCTCTCACCACTCTCTCATCTTCTGCTGGCGCTTTGCAGAAAGCAACTCACCAGGGGAGCCTGGGAAATGAACTTCTCAAGCGTCCAGACCTGGACTACAGAGGTGAATTTGAGAAAATGGGAGCAGGTCCGATTGAATGCATGATATGATCTGTTGCAGAAAATTCAAGAAAGATTAAAAACACAGAATGATGAGGGCCATGAATGCACAAATGTGCTTTACACAATTGATGTGTGTATGGATTGTGATAAGAGTTGTATGAGTTGTAATAAAACGATTTAAAAAGAAGAAAATTCAAGAAAGGTCAGGATCAGAGGGGGGGACTTGAGAAAGACCACAAACAAAACAAAATAAAAAAGAACAGAGATTTAGAAGTTGGTTTTACAAGAAAAGAGATACAAGATACCCATAATGGGAGTTCCTGTGTAAAAGAATAGAACACATGGTCTAGAAAAGCTGCCAGAAGAAAATGTTCCTGAAAAATAATGAAATCATAGCACTGAAGAGGGAGATTAGATCCCAGGAAAACATACTATCCAGCCATCAGCACTGGAATACGTCTTTGCGAAGGCACTGAATTAAAAGCATGCAACAGGTCTCGGGGCAAAATAACAGCCGTTCAGTTGCCTGGTGGACTCATTGGGACTGGCTCGGCTTCTCCTCTCTTCCAGGCCAGGACAATGGAACAATGTCCTCCGAGCTCCGAGACAGGAGAACCCGAACTTTAGCCAAGTGCCCTTCAAGTAGAAAAAAACAATAAATCCGACAGTCTCAAGAACTCAAAACTTCAGAGGACTTCGAGAGTCTCCAGTGATTTTTATGTAAAATTGTCCGGGGTCTGCCAGAACGGAGGATAGACATAGGGCCTCTGCATAGTCAGGTACCACAGAGGGCAGCGCCCTCAGGGAACCGGGGAACTAGAGGACCCACCTGCCCTCCCAGGCAGAAAGACGCCACTGTGGTGGCTGGTTTCCTTCAAATCCCTAGATGTTCCGAATGCAGATGATAGGGGCAGGGCATTGTTTATCAAAGTGCTATCACTTACCAGGACTTCGCAATGTTTGGCAAGCAAAATGGATTCGTTCTTGGTTGCCAGACCCAGAGAAGCCGTCATCAAAGAGAAGAGCCTCTTCTCTATTCCCAGTGACAACTGAGCCCACATCTCCTGCAACCCCCTGCCCGCACTCTTTCCTTCACCTGTGCCCAGGTCCTTTCCTCCACTTGAAATGCCCTTCTTCCTTCTCATCTGCTCCAAGCTCCCACCCCTAAACGTGGAATCCCTGGACATCCTGGAAGTCCAGGCCCCCATGCCACCCCCTTCCTATATAGCCTTGCCAGCTTCCCTAACTCAGAGGAGTGACTCTGTCCTCGGCACACTCTTGAGTGGTCAATCTTGACCTCACGGTTCCACGTGGATTTATGGCCATCACTCGGCCCAGCTGATGCCCCGGAGGAAACTGCTGGAGGGCCACAGTTGCCCTTGCCTGTCTGGCGTCACTCAGCACCCAGAAGAGCGGCATTGCTGGGCTCAGATGGGAGGCACACACTTGAAGAGACTAGAATGAGGAAGCACGAGGCCTGTCCCATCATTCTGAAAGCTCAGTGACCATTACCTATCTGGAGGACCCTCTGAGACGTGGTGCAGGAGAACATTGCCTTTTATGTTATATCCTTTGGTGAAACGTAAGTTTCTGGGGTGGAGTGCCCAGTAAGTAAGGTAAGCACAGGACAGAGATGGTTAAGAACAAGCAAGCCTGTGCTTTCCTTGCGTATTGGGTGCTCCGTCCCCGTCAGGGTTTGCAAATCTGAAAAGAAGCTTTGATGACGCAGGAAGGTGCTGTGGAGTTTGGAGAGAAACAGACGTCGGCTTACCTAAAAGCAGATTTTTTTGGTGGGGGAGGGGTGGAAGTTAGTTTCCCCTTTAGTCATGTTTATCTAAATTGTTCCAAGACACTGGGGCCAGTTCCCACATGGTGCCCCGGCCTCATGACTGCCTTTTCGTTTGCCCCTCTCCACTGATCGCGCTTGCCTTCTCCCGGCTGGCCTCCTCTGCGTGGCTCTGGGTCAATGTGGAGTGTTTGGTCTCCCGTAGTTGATTCAAGGACATCACTCAGGATGATGTCGTCTATTTTATAACCCTATCTATTGTTTGCCTGAAAGTTGACCTTGGATGTGATTTCGATTCCAGGTAGCTTAGGGAGATAGTCTCACAGGTTCCTTTAGTCTGCCAATCTGGTAAGCCTGGTCTATTTTTCTTTAATGAATTTGAGTATTGTTCTACGTTGTCTCCCATTCTAACAAGGGTCCTTCTTTTGTACCCTTGGTCAAAGGGTCGTACTGGTAGCTGGGCACCATCGAGTTCTTCTGGTCTCAGGTTAGAAGAGGCCTAGAGTCTTTGATGTGGGGACAAATAAGTGAAATTGTTCACTACAGGTGGCTAAGTAAGCACAAGTAAGTTGTGTTGATCTTATTGGGTCATCTAACACTGATTTAACACTTAGGTAGTGCTTGCTTAGCTGTACATTATTTAGTTCTAAGATTCTCACAGCTATTCTGTCTCAGCGTAACCTCACAAACTCATGCCAGTACTGTGAGTTGCTTTGGCTAGTTGATGACTTTTTATTCAGTCCTTCCTCTGTCCTGTCGGCCTTCCCTCCTCTGCCCCAACCCCCAAGGAGGGGGCCCAAGAAGGCAGCTGTGGAGTAAAACTGTTACTAATCATAGCCAACCCTTCCATGGCATTTTCCACGAGCCAGGCACAGTTCTATGTTTTCTCATTAAATCTTCTGTAAGCTCGGCACTCGTGATGTGTTTAAAAGATCCGGACACCAAGGCAACTTCTGCACAGTCACACAGCTAGAGTACGGAGCAGAGGCAGCATTCCGGGCTTAGAGTCAGAGATGGGCTGGAATCTCAACTACTGTGTATTACTTAACCTCTTTAAACCTATTGTCATAATCTATAAAATGGGAATAATAATCTTCTCTTTGGAAGATAAATGAAATGAGATAGCATGCCTGAAATCACTTGTACAGTTAATATCTATTTTTTAAAGAGTAAATACTATTAACATTGCAGAAACTTAGGCAGCATCCAGGACCCAGTATTTTATATGTTGAAAAAAAATGTCTCTCAAGTCCATTCTATGTAAGATGTTTCAATGACAGTTTTATCTCATTGGGGAAAATTATTTCCTTCCCAGCAGGAGTTCACGGACCAACCATATTTGACTTATAACACATGGAGACAAGTGAGGCCCTTCAGCATATGGTATTTTTGCTGGTCAGATGGCAAGAGGTAGTAATAAAAGACAGAACAGACTGACAAATTGAAAAAGGAGATGTAAAGATCACACTGACGTCCTTCAACGTAGCCCAGTGTATTTTAATCACTCTGTATTAACTTGCTGCATCTTAAAATACATTTTTCGCTCAAGTCACAGCTGTTGTGTACTTTAAGCTGTGGCCATCATAAACATATGGAAAGAAGCAGAGTTAAAGCAGATGAATGCCGGCGTTAATCCACCAGTCGGATGGAATTGAACACAAGTGACCATTAGGAGACATGCAAAGAAGTAAGAGAATTCGAAATATGAGCGATGGGCCATGCTTTTGTCTGGTTTGGTCAAGGTTATGATGCTGGGGGAAATCAGCTGTCCCCTCTAAGGGGATCTGCTCATGAGGGAGACTAGTGGAGGGATCTAGGGTCCAGAGAGCCAGCTTTCTGGGGAGCATTTTCAAGCATGTTAAGTGTGCATCCTTTCTTTCTTCTTGATAGAATTGGAAATGTGTTGCCATGGAAACTCACCCCCACCCCCACCATTGACAGGTTTAAATCTTTGAGCAACGAAAGGATCACTATCTTCCAGTCTCCAACCATTCCTGCTTCCTCCTTTTCCAGCGCCTCCTCGCTCTTTTAACAACTGGACTCGGCCCATGCTTACTTCTAAAATCCAATTTGGTGTCTTAAGTGATCAATTGTGTAAGTGCCACATGTGGCAATGTGCCTTAACCTAACGGAGAGGTTGGTGTATGTGCCCACTGGTACCAGAGAGGCTGGAGAGAGAGAACGCCCTCAGAAGTACATCAGGCCAGCGACTGCGTGCACTCACTCCTAAGACATCGTGCAAAGGGTGTGAGCTCCGTGGTTGGTGGGAGTCGTGTGCATTTGTACATGAAGGGCCAAGTCATTTTCTGGTTCTCACAGTCAGTTCTGATTGAATACTGTGACCTGCGCACGCGCGCGCGCACACACGCTCCCCTCTGACAGTCGTTTGCTTAGATTGGAATCATCTGAGCTAGCAAGTCAGCTGGGAACACAGATCAAGAGGTGCCAGTCAGCTGGGCTGGGGAGCGCCCAGGCTTGAGCAGCGCTCCTATTGGCCACGTAGAACTCTGGACGGTCCAGACTAACTGTCAAGCTTTTCCAGAACAGCGCGGACTTCCTCTGGGCGGTAGTTCCAAGGGCCAGGTTTCCCCTGCAAGAGAAAGGAATTGGGTGTTCCTAGATTCCCAACTTGTGGATCTAGGACGTAGTTGAAAGCTGTCTTTAAGTGACCTCCAGGCAGTCGGTATGCACCGGCCATGGCAGATGCAGCGGTGAAGGACATGAGGTCCCCCAGATGGAGTGTGTGTGGCAGCACCAGTGTCGAATCAGAAGAGTGGACAGAGACGTTGGAGGAGCCCCAGAGAGAGTGACAGTCGGAGAAGGACATCAGATTTAGACAAAGAAGCTCTCCTTCTGTCATTGGAGTGTCAGGCTGGTGTGACTCTCCCTCGGCATCCCTCGGGCACCTCATATTCTGCCCACTCGGCATCAGAACCACCTGTGCCTCCGGGCCCACTGCCCTGGTTCAGCCTCGTCTGGACAGTGGCTGCGCCTCCTTACCAGCCCCAGTCCTCAGCCCTGCTCCCCCAGTCTATTCTTCACCTCCTTCACCCCATAGCCAGTGACCTTTCTAAGCTACAGATCTGATCACATCTCGACTCTGCTCAATCGCTCTCCTTTCCCCTCAGATGAAGGTCATAATCCATGGTGCCGAATGAGGCCCCTGGGATCCAAATACCCCTCAATCTCCATCCATCCCCTGCCTCAGCGCCCTCCTTCTGCCCACTGCTTACATTTGCAGGAACTCATTCACTGTGCTATGTGTTCAAATCTTCACCGTCCTTTCAGGTCCAAGCTATTGTCACCTCATCTAGGACACTGACCTTTTCCCAAATGGCAGCATATTTACAAGCTGGAAGCCAAAGCTGACCTACTTCCTCTTGCCATTTGTTTACATAATGTCTGTGTCCATGTTACCGATGTAGCTTCCATGCTCCCTGGCAGATTAGGGAGTTGTGACAGGCTGTGGGGCCCACAAAATGATTAAAAATAATAATAATAAAAAATAAAAATAAAAGTGATGTAACTAAGGAAGTGCTTATTTGAATTTTACATCAAGAAAACTACTAAAAAATAAATAAATGAAAATAAACTAAAGTTGGCCAATGGTTAACATGGGAGAAGGAGGAAGAGTTTTTGCTAGAGAGAATCGAGTTTATGTTAATGGTGGTAGAATAATTTGAAAAAGACTATCATAATGGTTGCAAAATATGAAGAGTATAATCAATGGCTCTGAATTATACATGTAGAAGTTGTTGAACAGGAGAATGTTTTGTGTGTGTTTTTTGGCCACAATTAAAAATAAAATTTACACTAATAATGATGAGTATAAGGAAAAGGAACAATTTCTGAAATTGATTGTGATAATCATTGTACAACTCTCCTTGATATGATTATACTATTGAATTGTATGATTTGTGCATGAAGTGCCAATAAAATGATTTTTTAAAAAGCCCCAACTCTTTACCATCTGGCTCTTGGGTCTTTACTGCCAACCTGGTCTCACGGCAGTGGGACATCGGAACTCTGCACCTGCGCCTCCCTTCTCCCAGAGATCCGAGTGCTCTGAAGTCCGGCAGGAAACAGCCACAAACTCACCACCCACGGGGTCAAGTCCAACTCATGGCAAGGGTTTCCGAGGCTCTTAATCTTTTTTTCCTTCTTTTTGTAAGGCTCTTAATCTTTATGTGGCCAGTTAGCCTCCCCTTTCTCCCAATGAGAGGCTGATGTGTTCAAACTGCTAACCTTCTGGTAGCAGCCAATTTGTAATCCACTGTAGCACCAGGGCTCCAGAAGGTAGGCCGAGGTCATGGCCCAGCCCAGAGTAGAGCCTCAAGATGGCGTCACTGAGGCACGCCAGGGCTTATCTGACACTTGTTGCTCACTTCACCTGCAACAGTAGAGCTGGCTTGCCTCGGGGGCAGAGGACCTGGGGGCCTCTCACAGGGTCTTTCTCATCTGCTCTCTGAGCCCTGAAATCCCTGCAGCAACTATGGAAGCTGGTCCTGTCCTCTCCCAGGGGGGCAGCAGTACCCCGGCTCAGAGGGCGTGTTTGCCTCATGCACAGGCCCAGACTAGACAAGGAGACAATCACCAGAAAGGAAATCCTGGGTCACTTCCTGCCTCTGCCCCCTGCTCCAGCATTCCTAGCTCCTAACTAGAGTCCCCTCTCTTCCAGCCTCCTTCCCACTGCCAACCGAAAGGTTGGGGATTCCAACCCACCAGTGGCTCTGTGGGAGAAAGACCTAGAGACCCGCAAAGTCATATAACACAGCACTACCCAGTGCTATAGGGTCCCGTGGGGTGGGATGACAGCTGCACACAGCGACACCACCCCATGAGGTGCAGGCCGGCCTCATAGCAACTATGAGACAGAGTTGAACCTCTCCCCAGGGTCTCCAACCTGGTCCATCTTCAGCAGAAACAGACTGCCTCCTCGTCCTGCAGCATCCCCTGGGAATCCCCGGAGAGTATGAACAAAGGGAAATGCAAGCACAAGTTAGAGCAGGGGCTGTAAAGTTATGAAGGTAAGAAGCGGGCGAGACGTGAAAACATTTGCTAGGGATCAAGCCTCACGCAGGAACTGCAGGCCTGCAAGGTGCCCCCCTCCCCCAACCTGGGGAACACCTGCAGCTGCTACCCGCAGTGAGTTTTCACCCTGATGCTCTGTGGTTATGTGGCCCATGGAGCGATCTTTCCTTTGAGTTTTAAAAGCCTCTACTTACACAGTTACCAGAGAAAGACGAAGCTTTCTACTCCCGTAAAGAATTATAATCTCAGAAACCCCCAGGGGCAGTTCTACCCTGTCCTACAGATAAAGGGCCGCTGCAAGTCAGCATGGACTCAATGGCAGCGAGTTCAGGGTTTGCATTTTTTGGACGGAAGAAGTTCTAGGACAGAGCATTTTTTTGGTCATGTATGAATACCAGTGAACCTCATGAGACCCAGAACTTGACAGGGCGGCCTGGTTTTTCCGGGTCTCAAGGGTTTTCTGCCTTTGACAGGGGGCAGTCTTACCACTTTTCTCTCACTCATCTCAGTGGGAAATACAGCAAAACCTGCAAAAGCCAGAAATGGCATAAGGCAGAAGCCTGTCAGAGAAGGAATACTCAAATAGTCCCCACGAACAGAGCAACAGAAGCAAACCACCAGTCGCACCCTTCTCCTGCGGCTCTGGGCCATCACAGCCAAAGGCTTGGCCACTGTGCCGCCAGGTTTCCTGCCCCGAGAATAGCCCATCTCATCCAGGGGAATTGGACCTGAAATCAGAGCCTTGCCCGCTGACAGAACGGAAACAACCTTGGTCTACCTCTCAGCTTAAACCCAAACCAGGGCTGAGCCAGTCCTCTGGGTTCTAAGGCAGCCAGGAGACTTCTGCAGCGCCAGTCTGAATGCGAGGGGCTTTCCCCGCACTGTTTCATCCCTTTTGGGGGAGGCATTGACACCCCCATTTTCCGGATGAGAAAACGGAACCTCCAAGGGGGAAAGGGGCTTGCCCCGTGGTCACGTGTGTGCTAACTGACGGTGCGGGTTTGAATCCAGGGAGGGCCTGCCGCAAAGTTCTCCCTTTGCCCTTGCCTTCGCTGGGCCCCCATTGCCCTCCCTGAACCTGCCCCTTCCGGTCGGTCACCACCTTGTAAAGGATCCTGCCCTCCTGGAGCACGTAGAGGCGCTCCGGCAGTGCCGCGTAGAGCCGGCCGCTCTCGTTCTCCATCGTGTCCACCACCACGGGGCACTGGGGGCCTCTGTCCAGAAGCAGGCGGGCCGCCCGCAGGCGGTCTTCGAGGTTCTGATGAGTCCGGATGGTCACGTTGTTCTTAAAAGCCCAACCATCTGCAAGAGAAAGGAGGGGCAGCAGGCGGCCAGGGTGGCATCCACTGCCTGTGGACCAAATCCCTCCACTTGAAAAAAACCAGTGTCATTGGCCTGTACCTCACACATGATACAGTTGAAATGTGCAGGCATATTAAGAAGAGTTGAGCTATCATCACCACAATCAATTTCAGAACATTTTCTTCTCCTGCTCACTGTTAGCTCCCCATCGCCGCCATCCTCCCCTGCCGGGCCCCTAGGCCATGATCCCTCCTGCTACCGTCTTGCTAGAGCTACCTATCCCGATGTGATACACAGAGATCATGCAAAACACGAGCAGGAAGCAAACTAGCAAACAAAAACCAACCACGACGAAACAGAACACAGAAAAACCTCCGTCCGAAAGGAAGCAGGAAATATTAAAAATGGAAACAACTTTAAAATGGGTCAAATGAGATCAAGTAAATACCCTCACTCTCAATGGAGGAGTCTAGCTAGAGGAGGCCTTGGCCATGATTGGCCCAGCTTCCCATTATGGGCGAAGGACAGGAGTCCCTTGATAATTGGTCCAGAACCGAAGCCCAACCCTTGACTGTGTACTGTGAGATGGCACTATAGACCCAAACCCAAAACTCACTGCCATGGAGTCAATGCTGACTCTTTGCGACCTTATAGGGCGGCGCAGAACGGGCCTTGTGTCTCCGAAGCTGTAACTCTTTCTTTCTGTAACCCTGTCTTTCTCCCTTTGAACTTCCGGCCTTGCAGGTCACAGGCCTGTTGGGAGCTGCTCTGAAAGCAGAGGTCTGTTCGTTCAAATGTGGACGTGCAGACACAGCTCTCTCACGGTCAGATTGTCTCTCTCACGGTCAGATTGTCTCTCTCACGGTCAGGTTGACTTCTGTGCTTTAATGTTATTGAAAACATCAGGTGCTTAGCCTTGGGAAAAATATTTGCCAGACAAACAAGAACAAGGATGGGGGCACTATTTTGATCAATAGCACATTCCCACTTAACAGTGCATAAAAGCTTGCTGGAAAATAAACTCGGGGCTGCAGTCTTGAACTGCACTCCTCCTGACCCCAGCTTTTTTGTGTCTGTCATTTCTCAGTCCTCACCCCCTCAATCGAGTCCCCGTTGCTTTGCCGGTGGGCCTGGCAGGTGGCGCCCAACGTGGAGGCTCGAGAACACGGGAAGCAGGTAGAGGAAGACTGCCCGGTTAACAAAGATGCGTCGAATAAAAAGGTAAAGAAGTTCGGGCAGGGAGGTATCGTAGGGAGTAAAACATGGGACATGGAAACAGCAAAGAGCTGTTTATACAAGTGATAAAAAGTATGCTTCATTCTAGAGGCATTAAGGTTAGTAATGGACAATTAGAAAATTTTCTCTCTTTTGTAGTTAAAGTATGTTAAAGTATGTAGTATGTAGTTAAAGTATGTCCTTGGTTCCCTGAGGATGGGACTGCAAATATTGAAACTTGGCTGAAAGTAGGGAACGACTAAAAGATGCAGGTAATGGACCTAGCAAGGTCCCCATAGATATGTTTTGCCTATGGAATTTAATTAGGGATAGCTTGGATCCTAGGCGAGAGGGACTTTTGGAGTTAATAACTTAACCTGTGTGAAGCAGGGAAAACCGGAAGGAACGCCTCTGTAATTGCTAGAGAGACTTTCGGTGGGGAGGGGGAAGAATAAAAAGAAGAAAAAAAAAGGAAAAAGGGAAATTCCCGGTCCAGGGAACGTGAATACCAAAAGTTGATAAAAGGACTTCTGCATTCTACAGGGGTGGAGGTTAAAGATAAATTATTGGGAGAATTATTTATGCATGTACAACAACATTGTTATTGGTTTTACAGTGAAGAAGAGGTTAAATTGAATTCGCGAGCATGGCAACAAGTAGTAAAAACATTACACACTGCTCATCAACAGGGACAGACTATGAATTTAAAGCTATGGTCTTTGTGTAGTGCTATTACTCAAACTTTACAGTTATTAGAGACAGACTCGGAGAAAGGTGAAGAAAGTGATAAAGACAAGAGGGAGAATGGAATCCAAAGGGAGGAAGAGGAGTATGCAGAAGTAGCTGAGGAGGAATTAGGCCCAGAATTAGCAAAGAAAGAATCAGATGATGTGGGAGAAGGAAATGATGTTCAAGAGATTATAAAATAGCTAAAACAAATGCTTAAATGTCATTCTGCTAACAGCCCTTTAGCTGCTTCATTGTCCAGAGCGACTTTCACTTTCTCAAGGCCAAAACATGGGGAGGAGCTGCCTCCCGATCCAGGAATAATAGCTTTTCCCATATCAGAGCTTGTGCAGGGATCGGTGAAACTGCATAACAAGCTGAGTTGTTTGCAGGGGCTGTAGCTGGTGCTGTGGTTGGTGGAAAGCACTCTGTCTGCTAAAATCAGTGACAGGCGTTGGAAGACTCTGCAACCCTATCTAATTTTCCTAAGCCTAAAAGAAAGTGTTCCCCTCCAGAACCAATATTTTATAGAACCATAGAAGGAGAGATTTTACAATGGTGTCGAGGGTTTGCTCTTATCTCCACAGATTCTGGAGCTGAGTGGTTGCCAACCCGACTTCTGAAACGGAGAGATGGCTAAGAAGTCCCGCACTCAGAAGTTTCTGCAAGAGTTTTAAAATGTTCCCTTTTCCTTTTGCGAAGAAGAAGACAAGCATATTAATAATTATAGCTTGGGGATGAGGGGTTCTCTATTTCCCCAAGATATGGTTCTCATTGTTTATCTTATTCACATGAGGTTTGGGGAGCGAGGTGTAATCATTCTTCTTTTGCAGCAACTATGGTTCTTATTTCTGTAAGAGGCTTTAGGGGGAAGGTCGGTAATATCTCTGAGACCACTTCTACCCTGTCATCTATTTGCCCACTCCCTAATGTAGATCCTGGAATGCAATAATTGGTATGGACTCATTGTCAAGGAGAACAGCCGAAGATGTTGTTAAATCATACAGACTTTAAGATAGTGGATTGGAGCCCTCATGGAGACTTTATTAATAAATTTTCTAAAATTAATATGGCACATACATAATGGTTCTTTGAAAGGATCTGGCAATGAAACTGTTATTTGGCATGACGGAGGATTAGCCCCTCCTATGCCGCATTTGTTGGGAGATACAACTCTCAAGGTGATTTATGGAAATTATTAGCATCTGGGGAGCCAATTAAAACCTGGATTGGCAATATGTCTATCAATATTTCTAATACTGTTGCACCTATAGTGTAAATCTTCTTATTAATGCTACTCGGTATATTCAAGCTTGTGTGAAAATTCCTTATGTTATTTTATCAGGAGATATTACTTGGAATTCTAGTATAGAGGTTTTGACTTGTTCTTTAAATTGTACTTTGCAATATTGTGTAAATTTTACCTGGTGGAAAACTTTTAACCAAGCCCAAGGCAGTTTGTATCTTGTTAAAGCACGTCCTGAGATTTGGTGACCTGTCAATTTAACTCAACCCTGGAGTGAATTTGTGGGAGTAATGCAGATCTACAATGCCTTGACTGAATTGACCCATCGAACGAAGAGAATGACTGGACTGATAATAGCCACAGTGATTGGAATATCAAATTGGTGAACCTTTTAGTAGACAATTACCCAAACTTACTGGTAATGAAATGTTTCAGGGAATTGCTAAGAGAATGTCTTCTATTAACCCTTTGGAATAAGCAAAAGCTTTATTATCTTTAACCATTGGTAGTGTTATTCTATTAATCATTAAGGTTATGGTTGATTTATTGGCTTTAAGTACAAAGTTACATGAAGTACACCTGCGTATTTCGCCCCCTCCCCAAACAGGGGTATAAGGCAGAGGCTGGTTAGTCAGAGACGGGTAAGATGGAGTCCGAGTCTCTCAACCTGAGACAGGTCATAGTCGCCGGGAGGACTGTGGCTGATGACGGGTAAGAGTGATTTGGGTGCTTGACAACCTAAGACAGGCACAGTCATTTGCCGACGTTTTGAGTAAAAACCGTCTTCAGTAAATAAAAAAAGGGGGAGATGTTGGGAGCTGCTCTGAAAGCAGAGGTTTGTTCGTTCAAATGTGGACGTGCAGACACAGCTCTCTCACGGTCAGATTGACTTTTGTGCTTTAATGTTATTGAAAACATCAGGTGCTTAGCCTTGGGAAAAATATTTGCCAGACAAACAAGAACAAGGATGGGGGCGCTATTTTGAGCAATAGCACATTCCCGCTTAACCGTGTATAAAGGCTTGCTGGAAAATAACCTCGGGGCTGCAGTCTTGAATTGCAGTCCTCCTGTCCCCAGCTTTTTTGTGTCTGTCTTTTCTCAGTCCTCACCCCCTCAATCGAGTCCCCATTGCTCTGCCGGTGGGCTACGGCACAGGCCAACATGTCCCTGCTACCCTCCCAGGGCACCTGGAACACTGGACCATTTGTTCTCAGTTTTTGTGCATGTGAATGACTCAGGGACCTTGCTAAATGAAGATGTTGATTCGGTGTCTGGGAGGACACTGAAAGAATCGTCAGCTCCTGGAACTCCAGGGCTGCAGGCGCCTGGAGGACACTTCTGAAAGGCAGGGGCCTAGAGCAACGGCTCTCAAAGCTTGTAGGCCAGCAGCATCAGCATCATGGAGTTAGCAAATTCTCAAAGCCCTCACCCTCGGCCTACTGGAGAGAGGACCCCGCCATCTGTTTTCCCAACCCCCCTAGCGCTTCTGATGATCCTGATGCTCATGAAAAACCCACTGCCATCCAGCCAATTCCGACTCACAGCGCCCCATGGGACAGAGGAGAACTGCTCCCTAGGGTCTCTGGAACTGTAGCTCTTTATAGGTGCAGACAGCCGCATCTTTCTGCCCAGAACTACTCTAGAGACTAGACAATTCCCTCTCCTAATTACCCTTCACCACAGCGACTTTCCAAATTGCAAACCGGACATAACTGTCCCGGTGACAGCTTCCTCTGTCTGTCACCCTTAGGGTAATTCCCAAACTCCTCCATGTGCCCAGAAGTCCTCAGTGACCTGGCCTCTACCCATCTCGCCAGCCTCACGCCCAGTCACCCCTGTCTCCCAGCTCTTGGCTCCAGCCAGGTGAAAGCCTTGGGCCTTCTTGACTCTGCCCACACCCACCAGCACCTGCATTGTAACCAGATCCCCGGGTCCAGTGAGAAGGGCTGCCCGGGGGCACCCATACCAGCTTTGCCTGGACTGCAGCTGCCAGCCAGCTTGACAGCTAGACATTTCCTCTCCTCAGCCACGGCGCCAAGGTTCCCTTTCTCTGACTGAGGACTGTACAGGGTCGCAGAGTGAGTGACTGCCCTCAGAGAGGGACGTTGGACAAAAAGATGCACTGTGCTTCTGTGTGCTCTCCTGTTCCCCAGGCGGTTTTTATGTATTTGTTTAACTTTTTTTTTCTTTTCTTTTTTAACATTTTATTAGGGGCTCATACAACTGTTATCCCAATCCATACACACATCAATTGTGTAAAGCGCATTTGTACATCGTTTCTCAAAACATTTTCTCTCCATTGAAACCCCCGACATTAGGTCCTCACTTTTCCCCTCCCTCCCCGCTCCCCCCTCCCGCATGAGCCCTTGATAGTTTATAAATGGGTATTTTGTCATATCTTGCCCTGTCCGACGTCTCCCTTCATCCACTTTTTGGTTGTCTGTCCCCCAGGGAGGAGGTCACACACAGTTCCATGTAATTGGTTCCCTCTTTCCCACCCATTCTCCCTTTACCCTCCCTGTTTTGCCACTCACACCACTGGTCCTATAGGGCTCATCCGTCCTGGATTCCCTGTATTTTCAGTTCACACACACGGACAAACAAATCTGCCTGGGAAGAAGTACGGCCAGACTGCTCCTTAGAGGCAACGGTAGTGAGACGTTGTCTCACATACTTTGGACACGTTGTCAGGAGAGACCGGTCCCTGGAGAAGGCCATCATGCTTGGTAAAGTGGAGGGGCAGCAACAAAGATGAAGGCCCTCGGCGAGATGGATGGACACAGTGGCTGCAACAAGGCGCTCGGGCAGGGGAACAGCTGTGAGGACGGCGCAGGACCGGGCAGTGTGTCATGTGTGGTGCACAGGGTCGCTCTGGGTGGGCACTGACTCACTCCATAGTACCTAACACCAATAACGGCTCTCCTTAGGGAAACTTCGTCGGTGCCGGGTCCGCTCTAAGTTCTTGGTAGCTGTAGCATCTCTGTCCTCTCAGCTAGATCCTGTCGCTCTTGGTTTTCCGCTGGGAAGTTGGGTAAACCTCGTTCAGGTAAATGATGGAAGTCTAATTCAGGGGCTGGGATCTAGTGGGTGCTCCATGAATACCTCTCCCTTCTTCCTCCCTTCACTCCCAGCCTTAGGGTGGGGCTCGGGGGAAGGAGAGAGGAAAAGGAGGGAGGGCAGAGGCCAAGGTCTGGCTGTACCTGATGCGTGCGCTTCTTCGATGTAAATGATGAGGAAATCGGCTGTGGCATGAAAGTCATCCATCAGGCGCTTGAATTGGTCAAATTTGAGAAGAAACGAAGGTCAGGTGCAGCTTCCAAAATTGAGCACGAGTGGCCTGGTGCCTAAAACACAGAATGAAATCATCTTAGACCAACAATCCACACACAGTTGGAGGCTGAGGACCATGGTCTCATGGGACAACCCAGTCAATTGGCCAAGCCTAGTTCATAAAAAAATCAGGGCTACCTCCTCGTCAAGTGAGTAGCTTCTAAGGTCTTAAAGCCTGTGGGGCAACCATCTAGGACCCAACTCCCGCTCGCCACTTATCATGGGCAAAACAATAACCAAAGGCACAGAGACACAACAAGCCCTCCAGAGCCACATCACCCTGACACCGGGTGGTGCCTGGCTGCCACCCCAGACTGTTCTCCCAGGGCCACATGAGCTGGTCTGTTAACATGGGAGGAAAATATGGAGCAGAACTCGTTCTTCTTCTCATGTTTTTCTCTATTATTTTTTTAAAGCCAGACAGACTTGAACAGTAGAGAATGGGAGGTGGCAGGGGGCCTCCCTGACTATTCCCCTGAGGCCCTCTTTAAACCTGGCCCCAGCCTGTCCCCTGAGACCACCTCTTAGTGAAATGGCAGAGTGGCTACAAAGGATATGAGCCCTCCTCTCATACAGGCACCCAGCTTACAGACCCTGTGGATGAGACCGACAGATGAGTGGTGTCTCAGGAGCCAAGAAGGGAGGATGAGGGGACAGGGAAGCTAGAGCGTTGGCAGGGGGAAAAGCAGAGCCTGGAGAAAGAGGATGTTGACAGCCTGGGATAAAAGGACTAAGGTCCCTGGGCAATGGTGAGAACATTGTCCATCAGAAGCCTAACCTGCTGTGTAAACCACAACACCATCACCACAAGAGGCCGGATCGGAGCATTGCCTTTGCAAGCATGCTCTTCACTCCTACGTCGGGTCCGTTGCCTTGGCTTCCCCTCCAGCCGGGGTCCAGGGTGCAGTAGGGGCTGGGGCTGGAGTCTAGAGCGCCTGAGGTAGGAGACTCTCCTCTCGCTGTGCTGTTGTTGTTGTTGTTGTTAGGTGCCATGCAGTCCGTGTGGACTCACAGCAGCCCTCTCTGCACAACAGAAGGAAATACTGGCCGGTCCTGCGCCAGCCTCACAGTCATTCTCAGGTGTGAGCCCATTGTTGCAGCCACTGTATAAGAACATACATGATATGTTCTTATACAAACATACATATGCTTATGTATAAAAAGAGCTTTATATCAAAGAGTAATCATATATTAAGAAAACATCTCATCCCAATCCAGATCAAGTCTGTAAGTCTGATATTAGCCCGTATGTCCGATACCAGTCTACAAATTCCTCTTTAGACTCACACAACACATGCCATGATGCCAAATGCAGGACGATCACAGGCCAGTGGGTGGAAAGTCTTGTGGATCCAGTGGCTGTGGAAGCATCTCAGCACTGGCATGTGGCTCCTCCAGCTCCAGGGCTCTGGCTGCCATAGCTCCATGTGGCTTGTGAACAGGAATGTGAAGCAGAGAGACCCAGCGTGTCTTCTTCCTCTGGGGGGAGCAGGGGAGGAAGTTCCCAGAATCCCCCTGGTGGGTGTTACCTGGTGACCTGATTGATAGGTTAGACTCCACCCCTACATTCTATTTATCAAGTTGACATGAAATTATGTAACTACCACACTGTAATTCTTCCAAGACAGAATTGTTGGTTCTTTTGGCAGTCAATGGTACTTTCACTATTCTTCCCCAGCACCGGGATGCAAATGGATGAATTCTTCTCCAATGTCCAGCTCTCCTATGCACATGAAGCCATTGAAAAAACCAGGGCTTGCTGCACCTGAGCCTCAAAGTAACGCATTTGCTCGTCAACACTGGGGAGTGGACTGTGCAGCGGAATTAGCCCCGCTACATGGGGGGGGGGCCTTAGGAGGTGGTCTCAGCAGACGGACTGTGGCCACAGTGTGGTCACTTAAATCATGAGTGGAGCCCACTTCGTGCAGGTTCTTGGGCAGGCCCACATCCGTTCTCTCAGGTGAGGTGGTCGGTAAGACTGCAAGGCTGACGTGCTCGTGCCTCTTTCCCACTTTGTAGAGAAACGGAGGCTGATCAACTTGCTGCGGGTGTGACAGAGTTAGACTGAACGCTGGCTTCTGGATGCTCTGTTCACGGTTCTTCATTCCATTTCCTCATCTGCTAGTGGACTGCATAGAAGTGCTTACCTCCTAAGAGTGCTCTGAAGACTCAATAAGTGCAAGTAGATCAGGACTCACATGGTGTGGGGCCTTTAGCAGGTGCCCAGGAAGCTGTTACCCTGCTCATGTAGCTGGCCCTGGCCGGGAGCCTTTTATGACTCTCCTACCTTGTCGGGGGGCACCTCTGGAGTGCTCCTAGGATCTTGTGGTCCTTCATGGCCAGAGCCCTTATTGTATATCCAGTAGAACACAGCTGTCCCAGTAGTGTGCTCTGTATATGTCTACACACACACACACAAGGGCCCTTTCTCGCTCATCCCCGAATCCCTGACTCTGAGCACACTCTCTCCATCTGCAGCCTTATAACGTGCCAGGCTGCTTGCCAGACCCCAGCATTCAGCAGAGAACAACTCAGCAGGTCCCTGCCTGCTGGCAGTTTAACGTCTGCTTGGTGAGACTGGGGGACGTGGGGGAGAGGGCAGCAAACATGTACGTGAAGTAATTTCAAATTGTGAGAAGTGTTATGAAAGAGACTGACCGACTGACCCGGGAAGGCCTCCGAGCAGGTGCCATCTAACCTGAGAAAGGAAAGGGGAGAAAAAGGCAGGGCCAAGGGAGGGGAAGGGTGTTCCAGACACGCAAAGCCCTGAGGAGGGACGGAGCTTGGTGTGTTCGAGGACTCATAAGACATTGCGGCTAGAGCAGCGATTCTCAACCTATGGGTCGCGACCCCCTTGGGGGTTGAACAACCCTTTCACAGGGGTCGCCCAATTCCTAACAGTAGCAAAATTACAGTCACGAAGGAGCAATGAAAATAATTGAATGGTTCGGGGGTCACCACAACACAAGGAACTGTATTGAAGGGTGGCAGCATTAGGAAGGTTGAGAAGCCCTGGGCTAGAGGCAGGCAGAGGGGACAATGCACGAGATGGCTGGAGAAACAGCTGTTGGCCAGAGCAGGCCGGCTCCTGGAGGCCTTGGGGAAGACCCTAGATTTTATTCCAGACACACGGAAGTCATGGACCTGGACAGGAAGAGAGGTGGGTGTCTGTTACTATTCTAGCTGCTCCGCTCCTCACCTCCTACCTTCTTGGAGCTCCCCATCTGGTGTCCTGTTGATGGAAAGCCTGCTCTGGGCCCCGAGGCGTCAGGGAACAGGCAGTGGTGGAGGCTGGGCTGCTTTGAGCCTCAGGAGACACTGAGTCCACCCACAGCCCAGGGGTCACGCCCCTGGAAGGGATGGTGGAGACCCGCCATCGTGATTTCCTACAGCAGTCACAGGGCCCAGAGTCCGGTGGCTCTTGCTTCTGAAGAGACCCCAGTGCCTTTCCAACACATCTCTTTGTATATTCATAGCACGAAGCTGAGACAACCAGAGTGCGTTCCTGTTACTGGCAAAGCCGATCCCTGGCTGGGATCACACTGGCTGCTCCACAGAGAAAGCACTGGGAGAGAGAATGGAAGTGGGGAAAAACCAGTGAGGGGGGGCCTGGGAGAATTTCAGGACAGAGCTAATGGGAGCCTGGACTAGTGGGTGGGCCGTGGAGAAGGGGAGGTGGGATTGCAGGACTCGCTGATGGATGGAGTCATGTCCCCTCAGAGTACAAGATGTAAACGCTAACTCATAGCTGTGGCCATCTGAGAATGCACTTTGTTAAGTTTCTCTGTTAACTATTAGTATAAGGAGGAGCCCCAGTGGTGTAGTGATTATGCATTGGGCTGTGTCCTAATGGTCAGAAGTTCAAAACCAATTGCTCCACGGAAGAAAGACCAGGGTTTCTACTCCCATAAACAGTTACAGTCTTGGAAGCTTAACGGGGCAGTTCTACCTTGTCCTATAGGGTTTCTATGGGAGCCCTGGTGGCATAATGATTATGAATTGGCTGCGATCCACAAGGCCAGCAGTTTGAAACCACCAGCCAGCACCAGGGCTGTCTACCTCCACAAACAGTTGCAGTCTCGGAACTCCCGGGGACCGCTCCGTCTTGTCCGGCAGGGTCACTCACGATGAGTCGGCGTCAACTGGATGGCAGTGAGTTTGGGCTGAGTTTGTTAGTGTAAGGTGTGTCTTTTTTGTTTTTGTTTTTTTTTAATAATTTTATTGGAGGCTCGTACAATTCCCATCACAATCCATCCATCCATCCATGGTGTCACGCACATATGCACATTTGTTTCCATCATCATTCTCAAAACACTTGCCTTCCACCTGAGCCCTTAATATCGGCTGCTCATTTTCCCCCCCCCCTCCATTCCCCCCTCCCTCATGAACCCTTCATAATTCACAAATTATTGTTATTTTGCCATATGTTACACTGTCTGATGACTCCCCCACCCTTTCTCTGCTGTCCATCCCCCAGGGAGGAGGCTATATGTAGATTCTTGTAGTCGGTTCCCCCTTTCTATCCCACATTCCCTCCACCCTCCAGGCATTGCCACTCTCACACTGGTCCTGAAGGAGTCATCTGTCCTGGATTCCCTGTGTTTCCAGTTGCTATCTGTACATCCTCTGGTCTAGCCAGATTTGTAAGGTGGAATTGGGATCATGATAGTGGGGGGGGAGGAAGCATTTAAGAAATAGAGGGAGTTATATGCTTCATCATTGCTACACTGCACCCTGACTGGCTCATATCCTCCCCACAACCCTTCAGTAAGAGGGTGTCCAGTTGCCTACTGATGGACTTTGAGTCTCCACTCAGCACTCACCCACATTTACAATGATATGATTTTTTGTTCTTTGATGCTTGATACCTGATCCCTTTGACAGCTCATGGTCACACAGCTGGTGTGCTTCTTCCATGTGGGCTTTGCTGCTTCTGAGCTAGATGACCGCTTGTTTATGTTCAAGCCTTTAAGACCCCAGACACTATATCTTTTGATAGCCAGGCACCATCAGCTTTCTTCACCACATTTACTTATGCACCCGCTTTGTCTTCAGCAATCTTGTCAGGAAGGTGTGCATCCTGGAATGCCAATTTAATAGAACAACATGTTCTTGCATTGAGTAAGTGCTTGAGTAGAGGCCCAATGTCCATCTGCTGCCTTAATTCTAAACCTATAAATAAATGCACATAGATCTGTTTCTCCACACTCTTATATAAATATATTTACATATGTACATTCTAGTCTTAAAACCTCTATAAATACCCTTTGTCACCTAGTTCCTTCCTCTATTTCCTTTTATTTTCCTCTTGTCCCACTATCATGCTCAGCCTTCATTTGGGTTTCAGTAATTTCTCTCGGTTACATTGCCCTTGCTGAATCCCTACCAGGCCTCTCACACCCTCCTTGCCACTGATTTTGGGTCACTTGTTGCTCCCCAGTTTAAGGTGTGTCTTAAATCAATCTCTTTGGAGATACAAACAGCAGATTGAGCAAGCAACCAAGAAAACAGACAAGAGAGATGGGGGGAAATAGACACCGGGCCCCAGGAACATTGCCAAGTAGCAGATGTTACAAGCAGACCAGGGCTCTCCATCTGAGGTGACAGAGAGAAGGTTCCTACCCACAGAGCCGGCGCCCTGCAGTTGGGCATCGAGCCTTCTAAACTGCGAGAAAACAAACTCCAATGTGTTAAAACCAGCCACTTAGGGAATTTCTGCTACAGCAGCTCTGGACAACTAATAGAGGTGACGCATCGAGACAACTTAACTAGCTTGTGGTTTATTCATTAACTTATCTTCCTTCCCAATTCGCAAGGGATTTAAAGGCGTTTATACAACATTCAAGAAGATATTAAAATTTTTTAAAAATTGAAAGCAAGCACACCCCTAAGGGAGGCATAGAAGAAGAGGAGCCACAGGCCTGGAGGCCTCGTGCATGTGTTAAAGCTGAAACTTTCTATTTGACTTGGGGTTCACTGGTGGCTCAAATACAAGGCGATGTCGCAGTGGTTACCTCGCCTCTGTGTCTCTAGAGATGCATGACTCCTTGCTCACAAGCATTTTAAGAGGTGGTTCCAGGAGGTATTGTGTGGGCCTAGGCCCTGTGGGTGGACTTCCCGGTGAGGCCTCAGCCATGTGACAAGATTGCTCTGGTGTCATCGGGGGGCTCAAGGTCCAGTCACTGCCAGGTGGCCTGTCATTGGCCTGCAGTGATCCCAGGGACTTGTTCTTCAGATAAGAACCCCAAGGCTTAGGGTCAGGACCAGCTGTAAATATTAACTGTCTGGAATTTTCATTTTAATTGGGAAAGAACGCGAACAAACAAAACCACTGGTGATGAGCTTGATGGAGTCAAAGGCGTCTGTTTATTTACAATGCAGCTGAGCGCCGTGATCCAGACTGAGGGCCACGCTGAAGCTCAGGATCCTGCTTCCCCGCTGTAGACGGGGTGGGTGGAAGAGGTTGACTGTACAGAGGTGGCCCTCTGTCTGGGTCCACAGGCCATGGGCAGAGAACAACACCGTGTCACAAGCAAGTCAGGCCGGGCAAGGAGTGTCAGTCCAGCCCTCTGGATAGATGGGAAACTGCTCTGCCACAGCCCGGGACTCATGCTTGCCTCTCCTGACTCCCAGCGAACCCCAACCCCCTCAGTCTTCCTCAGCAGCGAGATCCTGCTGACAATTCCTAGGCTACACTCCATATGTTTCCTTGGAAAGATGGATGAAGATTTTTTTTAACACGGATGGAAACCAATTACAGATGAACATTCAGAAATCATCCAGGATTGGCCCTTTACCACAACATGTCAGTTGATCAACATGTGTGTGTGTGAGAGAGAGTGTGTGTATGTACATGTGCACACAGTGGGAGGTGGTGAGGAATTGCCCCAAACCTCTGGTCTCACTCAACACCCCAAAACAGGAAGTGTCCTGCTGAGAAGTCGACAAGCACGAGCCTTCATTCTGCCTCTGCTCAGAACTTACTATGTGACGCTGGCTAGTCATCTACCCTCTTGGCATCTTGGCATCTGGAAAATGATGGAGTTGCTCTGGATCTCGGTCAAGAGTCTTCCCGATCTTCTAAAGTGAGTTTGGAGTTTGTACCCAAGCATATAACTGAGCCTCGGAGTGACTTGCTGTCTCCGGAAGCAGCTACAGGATGTCTCTCTAACATGCAGCGTGGAGTCTCAGCTTGAAGCTCCTTCCAGAATTCACGAACACCCTCAGGGTAAAGCCTACCCTCTTTGGGAAGACCCGTAGGTCCTTCTATCTCCGATCCCCTGTAATGTCTTCCGTCTCATCTCTCACACCTTCCTGCCTCCCACCCCACGTCTGCCCAACTGAAAGGGGCGCATGCACACCGCACATCACAGGCCTCTGCACTTCCTCCCCCGACCTCTGTCCTACCCACTTCTTTACCAGTCCAGGGCCTCCCTCTCTGCACACAGTCAGCTCACCATCCCCTCCTCTAGGCAGCATTCCCATGGCCACCTCTCTGCCCTACCCCTTCCTCCAGTGCCCTGGCTTCCCTCGCTGCCCCCTCACTGGGTTATGGGCTCCTCCAAGGCCGGCATCCGTTCTGTTTCCTTCTGCATTGCCCCACACACCGATGGCCATGGAGTTGATTACAACACACAGTGACCCTACATAGCTTAAGTTCCCAAACGTATTTGCCCTAACACCCTTTTCAGCAAAAAAGATGACCCAGTCCCTTCCTTGCAATGACAGACTTTTGTTCTGCAGCCCACACTCCAGGATGAAGGGCCATTGGCCTCCCTCACTGCATGGAGCCAATTCTAACTCACACGGACCCTATAGAGCAGGACAGAACTGCCCCTGTGGGTAGAAAGCCTCCTCTTTCCCCAGAGCAGCCAGTGGTTTTGAACTGTTGACCTTGTAGTTAGCAGTCCAATGCATAATCCCCTATGCCACCAGAGCTCCTTCAAATCACTGCCGTTGAATCAATTCTGACTCATAGCAGCCTAATGTGGCAGAGACGGTAGACTTCTGAGACTGTTACTCCTGCTGGGAGTAGAAAGCCTGAGGAGCGGCTGGTAGTTTTGAACTACTGATCTTGTAATTAGCAGCCTAACATATAACCACTACAACACCAGGCTTCTTAGGTATATCTGCTTTTGCAGTCTCCCTGGATTGTTCCAGTGTGATAGCACCCGCTTTGGGAATTTGTGAAGATTTTAAAACTTTACAGGGATAGATAGCCTCTTTTTCTCTCCTGTGGAGCAACTGGTGGGTTTGAACCACCAACTTTGTGGTAAGTGGATGAAAAGTAACCCACTGCACCAGCATTTCATTGAGCCAGAGTCAATGTGCTGCAGCCAGTAACTCTGTTTTTAAAACAGAGGAGCTTTTTCAGAAGTCCCTTCTCAGTCTGTCTCCATTCTTCAGTCTCAGCTGCAGCGATGGGATAAAGACGAAGGGAGCCAGCTTTTCAAATGTGAACTGGCCCCTGAAAACGAACTCTGGGAAAAAGCAGGTAAATGCTGTGAATGGGCCCTGAGACACAGCGCTTTCAAGACATTGATGAATGAGTGATTGATTTGTAGCAAGCTGGCTGGTTCTCTCTCAGTCCTGAGCAGTTGCCGCTGAGTTCCTGCCAGACTTCGTGTCAGAGTACAACCGGCTCTGTGGCATTTTTAATGACTGCTTTGTCGGCCTGTCACCAGACCTTGCTTCCAAGGTGCTTCTGGGTGCACTGAAACTCCAACCTTCCTGCTAGCAGCCAAGCACCATAACCTTGGGTCCCCCCCACCCCGTACCCCCACACACACACCGAGGGATATACTCATGAAGACCCTACAGGGTAGAGGAGGACAGTTCCCTAAGGTTTCTGAGGCTGTCAATCACCCTGGGAACAGAACCCAAACCAAACCAAACACCACCATGGAGTCCGTCTCCCCTCATAGCGACCCGACAGGACACGGTAGAACTGCCCCCTGTGGGTTTCCAAGACTGTGACTTCTTATAGGAGTAGAAAGCCTCATCTTTCTCCCAGTGAGTGGCTGGTGGTTTGGAACTGCTGATCTTGCCGTTTGCAGCCCAAGTTGTAACTCACTAGGCTACCAGAGCTCCACTGCGCTAGGGGCATGGAGTACACAGCTAATTATAAGAGCTGGTTGCCATTTCCTTGCTCCTGTTATCAGTGATTGCTTAGTGGATGTTTGTTGAATAAACAGAGGCTACTTGTGCAGTGTGGTTTAAATTCAGAGGGAAAAAACAATGTCTTCCCTTTTCCCTGCTCATTCAACAAAAATCACATTCATGCTTCAAGGCCTACTTTGAAAGCCACTTCTTCCAGGACACCTTCCCAGTGCTGCAGGCAAAGCTCGTCCCTTTATCTTGGTTCCTATCTCATGGGAACCTACAGATTGATTCATGATCTCTACCTGCTATGACACCTGTAACTCCTTGCATGAAGGAGCAAGCTCTCACCGGATTGTGAGGCCCCGCCTGCCATCTGGCTGAGCCTTGGCATGCAGTAGGTGTTCAGGAATGCTGCCTGAGGTACATGAACCAGAAGCAGAAGCCCTGATTTGGGGGGCCCGGCTCTGCTACTCATTAGCTCGGTTCCCTTTCTGGATCAGTTTTCTCCATTTCAACCAATGTTTATTAAAACGTGTTCTTTAGAAAGATCTGAAGGGCAACAAACCCAACTGCCGTCAAATCAGTGCCTCCTCATGGAGACTCCGTGCGTCCCACAGGGTTTCCAAGTCTGTGCCCTGCCAGTACATCGCCCGACTTTTCTTCCCAGGCACCAATGGGTGGGTTCTGATCACCAGCCTCTGTGATTAGGAATCACATTCTTAACCATTTTAAAACATGGTGATACTGGACAGTCCATTGAATGGGGGCATTTGGCAGAGGGAGTTTCCTGTGGGAAGTCAGTCAGCGATGTGTGAAATGAATATTTTTGTTTGTTTAAACTACAGGGCTTCCCTGAAGCTCCAAAAACATGTTTGTACAACTTGATAGCCTTTCGTTGATTATTGTATTCTTTCCCTCCACAATATAAAAGTATGTATATAAACTGAAATTTATTTTTTCAATATAATGTCAGGCTCTATGTGATTTTTTTTGCCTCCCCGGGTCCAATAGTTCAACTATCAGAAAGACACCATTAACCAAAAGAACACAACCGTATGATAAAGTTTGTTCATTTTTCAGCACATCAAAATGTCTCTGAACGAAAAATCTCACCATAGTGAATGATGGGGGAAGTGCGGAGTGGAGACCCAAAGCCCATGTGTAGGCCACTGGAGATTCCCTTGCAGAGGGGTCTCGGGGAGGAGATGAGCCAGTCAGGGTGCGATGTAACAACGATGAAAAATACAACTTTCCTCTGATTCCTAAATGCTTCCTCCCCGCCCCCACTATCATGCTCCGAATTCTACCTTGCAAGTCTGGCTAGACCAGAGGATGTACACTGGTACAGATAGGAACTGGAAACACAGGGAATCCAGGGCAGATGATCCCTTCAGGACCAGTGGTGTGAGTGGCAATACTGGGAGGGTAGAGGGAGAGTGGGTTGGAAAGAGGGAACCGATTACAAGTAACTATATGTGACCTCCTCCCTGGGGGACGGACAACAGAAAAGTGGGTGAAGGGAGACGTCGGACAGGGCAAGATATGACAAAATAATAATTTATAAATTATCAAGGGCTCACGAGGGAGAGGGGAGCGGGGAGGGAGGGGAAAATGAGGACCTAATGCCGGGGGCTTAAGTGGAGAGGAAATGTTTTGAGAATGATGAGGGCAATGAATGTACAAATGCGCTTTACACAATTGATGTATGTATGGATTGTGATAAGAGTTGTATGAGCCCCTAATAAAACAATTTTAAAAATGTACTCTGAAAAAATGTCTTCTTGGTAACAATTGTCCAATACTGCTCAATGCAATCGAACTATGGAATGATATGATGTCTGGATTAGCTCCTAATAAAATGGTTTGGAAAAAAAACCCAAAACGTCTCCTAATGGCATAGATGTTGCTGGGTTTGCTTGTTTTGGCTTTTAAAGAATTGTGCTGTTGAGCAAAACACACACCAATCCAACAGCCTCTTCATGTATGGTCAGTGGCACTGGTTACATTACTGTGCTCACCTCCTTTTCTGAATAAGCTCACTGCCCCCTAAGGTTCCTGTCTAACTAAGCTTTTAAAATGCTGTTTGTTGCACTTTGATCTCCTACAGGTACTTTTTTAGAGGACAAGTCTCAAGGCACATTTTTTTGGAGTGGGGTGTGCGGGGTAGGATAACTATAATCTATTATTTATAATCTTCGTTATAGTTAACATAAAGCAGATATTTTTAACTACTTAGGTTGAACTTGTTTGGTCTTTACAAGACATTGGGGGATAGTTTCAATTTTAGGGGTTCCTTCATGGAGATAGTTTTAGGGGGTCACCCAGCCCCTATGATCGACAAAACCTGGAGTCCATTTCGTAGATGTTTTTGAATGCCTTTTGAATGTTTTGAATGTACGATGACTCTCCAGCAGGAAGGAGGGTGTAGTCAGCATGCAGGGCTTCCCACACTTCGTGGATCAGAGAATTCTGTCGGACTTGGGTTCCTAAGAAGGTGCTTCAAAAAATACTCTTTAAACTGCCTGCCATCGAGACGACGCTGACTCATGGCGACCCTACAAGACAGGGAGAAGCTGCCTCTGTGGGTTTCCGAGGCTGTAACTCTGTGCTAGGACAGCAAGCCTCTTTCAGTGGTGTCGAACTGCTGATTTTTTGCTTAGCAGCCCAGTGCATAACCACTACACCACTAGGGCTCCTAGCTCAAAAAACACTAGGTTGCTTGAATTCCTCGGGGGACCTCTCTAGTTGTCTAAGCCCTGGGCGAAGCGTGCTGAGAAATTGAGAGAAGAGGCAGGGCCCTCATGAGGAATTCAGAGAAGAGGCAGAGCCTCCCCTTCAGCAGGAAGACAAGGCTTATACCAGGAAGTCAGATTCTGGGTAGGAAACTGGTGTTCTAGGAGAAGTGCTGGCTGGGAGCTTGCATCCAGTAGGGAGAGAGCATGCTCATGCCTGCCTGCAGGGAACAGAGCTGGCTTCCTAGAGATAGGTAACTCTGAAGAATGTAGAGAGAAGGGCAGGGGTGTTTCAGGCAAGACAAAGACAGCCAAGGGAGAAGGGAAAACTCTTGGGATGAGCAAGGCTCAAGAGGCTCAGTTTGTTGAGGAAACGAGAGCAAGGGCCCTCTTGCCAATGAGGTTGGGAAGAGAGCCAGAGTCCGCCAGTGAGGACCTCAAATGCCTGAGCTTGTTTCTGAATGCAGAGGGGAAGTGCTGAGGGTGGGCGAGCTGGGCGTGTGGGTCGGCTAGAATCGTCCTTTTGGAAGTGTGATCTGATGGCTGTTCATGAGTTGGGTCGGAAGAGAGAGCAAGGGAGGGAGGAGGAAGCCCTGCCCCTGGAGAGCTCCATCAGCATCCCCGGGAAGCTCTGCGCCAGCTGTGCCCAAAGGTGTGAGGGCAGGGAGAGGAAACTGGTTGGAGCCATCTTTAAGAGCCCAAGCAGATAGGATTGGATTGTCCATTCACAGCAGGGAAAGGGACCCTGGAGGCATAATGGGTATGGGCTGGGCTAATAAGCACAAGGTCAGCAGTTTGAACCCCCCAGTCACTCTGTGGGAGAAAGACGAGGCTTGCTACTCCTATAAAGAGTTCAACTCTTGGAAGCCCACAGGGGCAGTTCTACTCTGTTCTCTGGAGCTGCTCTGAGTCAGCATGAGTGAGTGCACACAGGGCAGACAGTAAGGGAAGAGTTGGGGAGGAAGGAAGGGAGAGATATAGAGAAAGAGAGAACCCAATTCAGCAAGTATTTGCTGAGCACCTACTATATGCCAGACACAGCATCAGATTTAAGGGACATCAAAGTCAGTTTGAGTGACAGCCTCTGTCCTTCTTGCAGGCTAGTGAGGGTGACAGCGCTTAATCAAATACCAAAAAAACAACGACAACCCCATACAACCCCAAACTCACTGCCATCAAGTCATTGCTGCCTCATAGCGACTCCCTGTGGGTTTCTGAGACAGGAACTGTTTACAGGAGTAGAAAGCTCAGTCTTTCTCCCTCGGCTGCTGGTGCTTTAGAACTCCTAACCTCGGCAATTACAGCCCCACTCGTAACCACTACACCACCAGGGCTCCTTCTGAGTCAAACATCCACACATAATTACACATTACCTTTAGGCTTCAAAACAAATATAGGAGAGGGTGACCTGAGCTAAGGGAGTTAGGAGACACACTCATAGGAAGTGTCCTTAAGCCAAAGTCTGCAGGATGACTGGGCATTCAAACCAGGCAGACCTGGGCAAAGAGCGTCCCCGGGAGAACACACTGTAAGACGAGAGGCGTGTTTAAGCAACCAAAGGCCAGTGTGGCTAGAAGTGCCCCAGCTGGCCCTCCAAGAACAGTCCTAGCTTCAGGGCATGAGAAGGAGGCAAGAAGTCACAGAAGGAATACCAGGGCAATAGAGGAATCCATCAGGGTTTTCCAACTCACCCCCCCCCACCACCACAGCCACCCCAAATCCAAGCACCCCTCAAACCCGTATCCACCTCCTGACCTTGCATGAAGTCCCAAATGTTGCACCTTCGGCCTGAAAGGCTGACCACAGGGCAGTTCGGGGCCAGACTCCCTTGCTCAGTCTTATCTTCTAGTCGCTGCCAATAAACCTTCAAGACAAACCAGAAGTACGGAATGCTGAAGAAGGTGGAACCCCAGAGGTCGTAGGCGAAGTTGGGGTACTGGGCCAGGATGTGCTGTTTGACTCTCTCAGGGAACAGTGTCATGAGCACTCTGCCTTTGGCTACATGCAGGACTACCTGCAAAAGTACCCAGAATTTCTTCAGCCACAGCACTGGCCTGTGCAGCCCCATCTCAGCACGGCCAGGCCAGCTCTGTGGCAGATTAACCAAGAGGCCACAGCCCAGGGCACTGGGCGGAGCTGAGCAAAGGTGCTGGATCCGGCCAGTCAGCCTGGGCCAGGAAGAGGCCACAGGCTTCCTCCAGGGAAAATAGACAATTCCACACCTGGGGTGCACAAACCAAGAAAACCAAACCCACTGCCATTGAGTTGATTCTGACTCCTAGCTCCCCAGACAAGGTTTCTGAGACTGTCAATCTTTACCGGAGCAAGCAGCCTCATCTTTCTCCTGAGGGATGACTGGTGGGTTTGGCCACTGGCCTTGAGGTTAGCAGCCAGTGCTTGCCGGACAGTGCTACCAGGGATACAAAGGTCCCCTCCAGTCATGAGCCCCGATACTCTGTCTTGACTTTGAAGCAATTCTTGGATTTGGGAGGCTCCAGAGTTTTGTTCCTCCCTGCTGGTGTTTTTTTTTTAAAAACAAATATTTGGAAATATGCTACCAAAGCTAACTTCTGTTTGCAAATACATTGATTCTGATGTTAACCTTTCTTTTAATAAGGTAACTGTTCTCTGTGGAGGCATAACCCTCCCAGAGACTGTGGAGCTGGCGCCCTCCCTGCCTGGGCAGGGACAGACCTGAGGTCATTCATTCCCCAGCGAGCCTGAACTCTCTTAGCACTGGGCAAAGTGACAAATAAAGCATTGTGTGCTCTCAGGGAGGTCAGAGTCCAGTGCAGATGAGACCAGTAAAGAACATTCCCATTTAGTGTATTAAGTCAAAGGCAAAGGCTGTGCAGGGGCTGTGAAGACAGAGAACATGGGGATGGGGACGGGGAAGTGGGGGCACAAAAGCCCACTCCCTTCAAGTTGACTCTGACTCACAGCAACCCAATCAGCAGAGTAGAGCTGCCTCATAGAGTTTTCTTGAGAAGAATGGGGATTCCAGAACACGTGATTTATTCACTCAGAACTGGGATCAAGAGGGTAGTCATACAAACAGAATAAGAGAATACTGCATGGCTTACAATTAGGAAAGGTGTGCATCAAGTTTGTATCCTTTCACCACACGTACTCAATCTGTATGCTGAGCAGATAATCAGAGAAGCTGGATTATAAGAATGTGACATCAGCAATAGCTAAATTCAAATAGAAATATCTAGGGATATACCTGACTAAGAGAACAAAAGATCTATATGGGGAAAACTACAGAACACTACTACAAGAAACGAAGGGAGACCTCAACAAATGGAAGAATATCCCATGCTCATGGATCGGAAGACTCAATATAGTCAAAATGGCAGTTCTGCCAAAGGCACTATAAAGTTTAATGCAATCCCAATACAATTACCCTCATCTTTCTTCAAAGAAATGGAAAAACTGATTACCAACTTCATATGGAGAGGGAAGAAGCCCA
>NW_022104341.1:73646361-73653247 GCF_000313985.2 Echinops telfairi
AATTGATGTGTGTATGGATTGCGATAACAGTTGTATGAGCCCCTAATAAAATGTTAAAAAAGAAAAAGAATGTGACTTCAGGATCATAGGAAGGCTTATTAACAAGTTGTGATCAAGGATTGCAGCCTGCAGTATGGATGACAATTCACTACAAATAAAACTAAACTAAGATCATCACACCTGGTTGTAGGAAAGAGAAAGATTTCTTGCAAGTCATCTCCCCCAAATAAGTGTTAAACTTAGGATAGTGCTTGCAACTAATTGTAAATGATTGTCAAGTTACCTCCCTGAAGGCAGTCAGTTGCCAGACAACTGTCTGGTCCCACCACAGGTAGGGCCCACTCCCCACTGTTAAGGACAATGGGTTACTTCTTCCTAAAGACTTATGACCCTTAGGTGGGGTTTACACCCTACTGGTAATGGTTTCTATGGAGATCCAGAGAACAGGTCAAACCTGCTCTGTGACATCCAAAGTTAGGCTGCCATTCTGAATCTAGGATCCGCCCATCTTGTCACATGTGCCCCCAATTCCTCCCCTTCCTATTGTGTCTATATCCCTAGATTGTCCCCTTCTCATTGCTGTATAATTTACAGTGCAACCCCTTCCTGTGATGTATGTCTTTACCTGTAATTAGTGGGCTTGCATGCCCCCCAAAGGTATATAAGCCTTGGTTAGCAATAAAGATCCTCCTTGGCCTCTCTCAGCTCTCCCCTTCCTCTCCTCTGGTCCTCACTCCCCTGTTCCCTTTTCCCTTGTCCTCCTTCCCCTCCCCCTCTCTCCTGCCTTAGGTCTCCCATCCCCACGTGGACCACCAAGTGAGGCTGAGGTGAGCATGCTACTATGAAATGTGTCTGACTCCATTATTTCAATCTCTCTTCTATCTCTCATGCTCTCTATGACTTTATTATAATCTTTACATATCTCAACTGCACAATTGCACCTGTGGAACCTGCGATTAGTTGTGGGGGGCTGGCCTTTCCCCCACACCTGATGATTAGGTAACACCATGATAAATGGAGAAAAGATTGACGTTATCAAGATTTTCTCTTGCTTGGGTCCACAATCAATGCTCATGGAAGCAGCAGTCAAACAATCTTGCTGCACAAGACCTCTTAAAGCAAGGATGTTATCGGACAAAGGTGCACCTGAGTGTACCTTATGATGCTTTCAATTGCCCCATAGACATGTGAAAGTTGACACTGAATAAGGATGACTGAATAAGAAGCAATGCATTTGAATTACAGTACTAGAGAAAACTACTGAAAGTATCACGGACTGCTAAAAGGACAAACTAATATGTTTTGGAAGAAGTATGGTCAAAGTGCTTGTTAGAGGCAAGGAGAGCAAGTTTCATCTTACATACTTTATACTTTGGACATGTTGTCAGGAGTCACCAGTCTCTGGAGAAGGACATCATACTTGGTGAAGTGGAGGGGCAGCAAAAAAGAGGGAGTCTTTTGGACTGATTGGACTGAAAGATGGACTGACACGGTGGCAGCAGCGATGAGCCCAGGCATAAGAATAACTGTGAGGATGACGCAGGACCAGGCATTGTTTCGCACTGTTATGCATAGGGTCACTATAGGGTGGGAACTGAGTTGATGACACTTAACGAGAACAACAATATTCACAGATGGAGCCCTCATAGCAGAGTAAGCTGCACATCTGACTGCTAACATGAGGGCGGCAGTTTGAAACCACCAGCAACTCCAAGGGAGAAAGATGAGGCTTTCTACTCCTATTGTTATATGCCATGAGAAATTAACAGACCACTGTAATGCTGTGAAATCAAATTATGAGTCCTTATTAATCCCAAAATTTCAGGAGGACTAGGATCTCTTTAAATCCCCAATGCCCTGAACAGCAGTCAGGCAGGGTATATAAAGGCAAAAACCCTATCCTGTTTTTCAAGCCGCAAAGTACAAGGTTCCAATTGCATCCTGTTTTTCCACTCTGATTAGCCTAGCTGATTACAGAAACTAAAAGGTTAGTCTATAATTACATCCTGGAACAGGGTGGGGGTACATCCGCAGTTTCTGGGGATGAGATTTACAATAACATCCTGGAACAAGGTAGAGAGTTATCTGAAGGCTACAAACTTAGGTTGGAAAATTGCCTGGGCAGTTTGATAGCAAGTTATCAACAGGTCAGTGGGTTATAGGGGACATGGCCTTAAGACAAGATGGCATCACCTACACTTCCCTGGGTGGAGTAAGGGGGTAGGCCAGAATATTGGGGTAGGCTGGACATTCCCCACTGGTCTTACAGGGGAATCAAACAGTTGATTCTCTTAAAGGGGAGTGTCTGGATCCCTGGAAGGATTCTCTACAGAAGCAGTTCTCAACCTTTGGGTCACAACCTCTTTGGGGGTGAACGATCTTTCACAGGAGTTGCCTAAGACCATTGGAAAACACATTATGATTTACATTACTGTCAGGGGACCCCGCCCCTAACATATCATCACAGGCCCGGCAGGTGCAATTGTACAGTGATAATAATTAAAGATTATAGCAAAGTCATAGAGAATAAGAGAGATAGAAGAGATATTGAAATAATGGAGTCAGACACATTTCATAGTAGCATGTTCACCTCAGCTCCTCTTGGTGGTGCAGGGCAGGAGAAAGATGGCGAGAGTGATTTATTGCTAACCAAGGCTTATAGATCTTTTGGGAGCATACAAGCCCCCTAATTACGTTAAAGACATACATCACAGGAAGGGGTTTTACCATAGGTAATACAGGAATGAGAAGGGGATGATCTAGGTGTATACACACAATAGGAAGGGGAAGTATTGGGGGTACACATGTGACAAGATGGGAGGACCCTAGTTTCATGATGGCAGCCTAACCTTGATTGCCCTTCAGCTGGAGACTCCAAGCTTTCAGGGGAAGCAATCCATTGTCTCTAATAGCAAGGAGTGAGCCCCACCTGTGGTGGGACCAGACTGATGGCTGAATGCCTTCAGGGAGAATATCTCTAAGCATCTGACCTCCCACCACGTGCTGGCGAATAGCCTCTAATGTTTGGCATTTCTTTGGGGAGACAAAACTGGGGGAAAGATTTTTTTATATCCCACACATTACGATTCATAACAGTAGTAAAATTACAGTATGAAGTAGCAACGCAATGATTTTATGTTTGGGGGTCACCACAACATGAAGAACTGCATTAAAGGGTTGCAGCATTAGGAAGGTTGAGTGAGTACCACTGCTCTTGAGGGGTATGCTGAGTGCAGAGAACCATAAGCTTAACAATTAAGCAGGAGCAGATGACATGGGAGAGGGAGTTAAGGATGCATGGCCCAACCATGAGGGTGAGCAAAAGCGGGACTAGGGGCCCAGCTAATCTGGTTAGCAGGGTTGTGGCCCAGGGGAACCATTCAATCTTTGGTACCACCCCTCACTGGCTTTGAGTTCTTTTCTATGTTTTTTCTACATTCCTTCTGACTAGGGACAAACTTTCTTTTATGATGCCAGTTTTGTTTGCATAAAAACAGCACTCCTCTCCTAAAGCTCCACATAGCCCTCCGTGGTTTAAGAATGGAAGATCCAATCTCTATGGTTTTGGAGAGCCATTTCAGCTAGTGATTCCATTTGGTCTGAGGGCTGGTCTATGGCATATTGTAAGTGACTTATGTCTGCATTTATGCTTTGAGATAACTCCCTAAAATTAGGATCATTTTTAATGAGGGCTGAAATACCTGTGGCAGTGGAACCAGCCGTGGGAATCCCAACTTGGACACAAGTATGAGGCTGAGGACAGCCAGCTCTGGTAGGACTGGCTGGTAGATCCTGAGCACACATAAAGACCCTTTCCTGGAGTTTTTTCTCTCCACCTAAATAGCCATATTCCCACCCTTGAGGGAATGGCTCCAGGGAGCAGCACACTGGTGTGGGAATCAAAAAGACTTCCCCAGCTCGACTCCCCCAAATATATATGTTAGACCTAGGACAATGCTTGCAACTAACAGTAAGTGATTATCAAGTTATTTCCCTGAAGACACCAGCCAACCAGAGCAAGCAGACACCATTGTTTCTCCCACAATAGGTGGGGCTCACTCCCTGCTGTTAGGGACAGTGGATTGCTGCCCCTGAAAGCTTAGGCTAAATAGTCTCCAGCTCAAGGGCAATCAAGGTTAGGCTGCCATCATGAATCTAGGATCTGCCCATCTTGTCACATGTGTACCCTTAATCCCTCCTCTTCCTATAGTGTGTGTACCCCTAGCTTGTCCCCCTCCCATTACTGTATTACCTATAGTACAACCCTTTCCTGTGACATATGTCTTTACCTATAATTAGGGGGCTTGTACAGCCTCAAAAGATATATAAGCCTTGGTCAGTAATAAATCGCTCTCTCTCCTGCCCTGTACCACCAAGAGGAGCTGAGGTGAGCATGCTACCACGAAATGTGTCTGACTCCTTCATTTTACACTCTCTCCTCTCTTATTCTCTATGACTTTACTATAATCTTTACTTATTATCGCTGTACAATTGCACCTGCTGGGCCTGTGATGATTTGTTAGGGGCTGGCTCCCCTGACACACTGGGAGGGGACCAGGTTTGGGGTGTAGAGACACCAGGGTGGTTGAGAGGCTTAAAAGTTTCCAGGGGTCAACTGTAAGGAGATGGGGGAGCCTTGATTGTATTCTTTAGTTACATTAAGTACTATGCTCCAGTCGGTGAGGTTGTCAGCTTTATTGACAACAGAAGAACCATAGGGGCCCTCAATGAAGAGCCACTGATAGTGGGTAAGGCGCAGGTCAGGGAACTTAGCGTGGATTTAACACATATGTTAAGCAAAATTAGGAGCAAGGACAGAGCGACAGTCTTACCTTTAGAGGATCTTCTGAGGAGGAGGAAACCTTCCATTGGACATCTGGTGGGGCAGCTTTGAGGTGAGAGCGGTGTATCCGGGCAGATAGTCTGTTGACCTTGACTGCTGTTGGAGTGGTGCGGATGACAGTGAGCGGTCCTTTCCAGCAAGAACTGAATCCTGGAGCAGAGAAATGTTTTACTAACACTGTATCTCTGGGTTGGAACAGATGAGATGGGGAACATCTACTGGAGACTGGAGTCCAGTGTCCCAGAGAGACTGGTACAGTTGCTCTGTTCACCTGAAGCACCTGTAGTGACTTTAATAAATGATGGGTATGATTATCAGGTGGTAATCATCTTGTAGCTTGAGGAGCAATGAGGTAGCTTCCCAAACATAATCTCATAAGGAGAAAAATCCCTTTTTGTAAGGTGAACACTGGGTGCAGAGGAGGGTGAATGGGAGGAAATTGGCCCCGATTTTACCTGTTTCTAAGATAAATTTAGTGAGTACTCTTTTTAGGGTCCCGTTCATCCTCTCAACCTGCCCAGAGCTCTGTGGCCTATAAGTGCAGTATAACGTCCAGGTAATTCCAATCACTTTGGATACAAGATGTAAGACTTGGACTGTAAATGCCAGTCCATTGTCTGAATCCAGACTCAGGGCGGCTGAAAGGGGGGAACAATCTCATGGAAATGCTTTTTAGTTACTATAATAACGGTTTCAGAATGGGTAGGGATAGCTTTGATCCAACAAGAAAAGGTATCTATAAAAACTAACAAACATTTATATCCAGATGCTGGGGGTTTTATTTCAATGACGTCTAATTCCCAGTGCTCCCTGAGTGTGCACCCTTAAACCCGGATAATCAGGGAGGAGGGGCTGGGGTGGGAGGCGCTTGCATGGGTTTTGCATTTACTTGAGCACAAGTGGGACTCCTAGAGGCTATTTCAGAAGCAACTTGATTTAGATATAATACCTACCTGAAACCAGCTCCATTAGCATAGACTTATATAAGTGAGTAGATTGATGTAGCTCATTTTAATAAGGAGTGACTCATAACCTTGGCAACCAAGACCTGTCCATCAGTGAGGACCCACCAGCTGGTAGGTTCTTCTTTAGCCTTTGAATGTTTTTCAAACGTAGTTTGTTCAGGAGTATGAGAGGGCGCATCTGGGAGAGTTGGAGCTGGCAGAATTACTAGAGTTGGGAGAGGCCCCACTGGTCTTAGGGCCACTGATTGGGCTTCTGCATCTGCGGTTCGGTTTCTGTTTGCATATGCCAAATCACTGTTTGATATCTTTTGCAACAAACCAGGGCAAAGGTTTTTGGTAACCATACAGCCTTCAGTAGGGCCATGACCTCATGTTTGCTTTTTAAAAATATTTTTTTATTAGGGGCACGTACAACTCTTATCATAATCCATACATGCATTCATTGTGTCAAGCACATTTGTACATTTGTTGCCATCATAACTCTCAAAACATTTGCTTTCTACTTGAGCTCTTGGTATCAGCTCCTCATATTTTCCCCTTCCTCCCTGCCCCCCCATGAACCCTTGATAATTTATAAATTATTATAATTTTGTCATGTCTTACAGGTTTGTTCTTTTTTAAAATTTTTAAAAATTTTTAATAATTTTAGTAGGGGCTCATACAACTCTTATCACAATCCATACATACATCAATTATGTAAAGCACATTTGTACATTCATTGCCCTCATTCTCAAAACATTTCCTCTCCACTTAAGCCCCCGGCATTAGGTCCTCATTTTCCCCTCCCTCCCCTTTCCCCCCTCCCTCATGAGCCCTTAATAATCCATAAATTGTTATTTTGTCATATCTTGTCCTGTCCGACATCTCCCTTCACCCACTTTTCTGTTGCCCGTCTCTCAGGGAGGAGATCACATAAAGTAACTTGTAATCGGTTCCCTATTTCCAACCCACTTTCCCTCTACCCTCTCAGTATGGCCACTCAGGACCACTGGTCCTGAAGGGATCATCTGCCCTGGATTCCCTGTATTTCCAGTTCCTATCTGTACCAGTGTACATCCTCTGGTCTAGCCAGACTTGC
>NW_022104341.1:73657967-73660154 GCF_000313985.2 Echinops telfairi
TTCTCCCTTTACCCTCCCTGTTTTGCCACTCACACCACTGGTCCTATAGGGCTCATCCGTCCTGGATTCCCTGTATTTTCAGTTCCTATCTGTACCAATGTACCTCCTCTGGTCTGGCCCCATTTCTCTTTGTATAACGGCCCATGTACATGAGTCATAGCAAATGTATACTTGCTGTCTGTATAAATGGTGATGCCCTTTTCTTCTGCCCATTTTAAAGCCTGTATTAAGTGTATTAATTCTGCTTTTTGAGCTGACATCCCCTGGAGAAGTACCTGAGTCCAAATAATATGGCTTGAGGTGACTACTGCTGCCCCCAAATACCTGGTTCCTTCAAGGATGAAGCTGCTTCCATCAGTGTACAGTACCTTATCTGGTGCCGTGAATGTTACATCTGTGAGGTCTGATGGAACCGTCTGAATAGAGCTGGTCAGTTTCTCACAGTCGTGCAGGGGTTCCTTTGGGTCCGAATCGATAAGAAGACTTGCAGGGTTTAATACAGTAGCCTTGTGAAATTTGATGTGAGGCTGATCCAGTAAAAGAGCCCGGTACTGGGTGATGTGGGCATTTGAAATCCACCTGCACTGGTGCACTGTGGAGAAGTGTCTCTACAGCATGTGGAGCAACAAGAGTTAATTCTTGACCCAATGTCAACTTATCAGCTTCTTTTACCAACAAGGCAGTGGCTTCAATTGCCCGCCGGCATGCTGGCCACCCTGTGGATACAGGATCTAGCTGTTTTGATTAATAGGCAACCAGCCTATTTCAAAGTTCTAGTGGCTGAGGACTCCTTTTGTCACTCCCTTTCCTTCATGAATGAAAAAATTAAAGGGTTTAGTAATGTCTGGCGGGGCTAGGGCTGGGCAGACACGAGGGCCTGTTTTAGTTTTTCAAAGGCCTCTTGCTCCACAGTTGTCCAATTAAAGGGTCCATTTCCTCCTGTAGCTGCATACAGAGGCCTTGCAATTTTAGCAAAACCCAGAATCCACAGTCATATCCCACAGCACTTATCGGATTTGATGTTTTGTTTTAGTGTGGGGATTTGCAACACCATAGCAATACAACTCTGGGAAAGAGTTGTATTTCTACCCATGTAGAAAACTTTAGGTGAGCACAATTGGGCCTTTTTAGCGGATACCCTGTAGCCCAATGTATGGAGGGTATCTAAGACGATCTCTGTGGCCTCTTTCCAAGTCTGTTTGTCCCCTGTTGCTAGTAGAAGGTCATCTACATACTGCGGAAGGGAACACTGTGTTGGCTGAGGGCTTCATCAAACGGGGTGGGTGAATTTTTGAATCTCCATGGTAGCCAAGCCCAGGTAAGTTTCCCTGCTAGCCCAGAGTCAGGGTCAGTCCATTCTAAGGCAAAAATAGGTTGACTAACAAGGGTCAGACGAATGCTAAAGAAAGCATCTTTTAAATCTAGGACTGTGTAATAATGATGTTGGGCATAGAAGGCTAAGGAGGATGTGCAGGTTAGGTACCCTGGGGTAGACAGTTTCTACCCGCTTATTAACCTCTCTGAAGTCCTGGACTGGACAATGGTCCTTAGTTCCGGGTTTTAGAACAGGGAGTAAAGAGGCTTTCCAAGGTGACTTACATTTGGTGAATATACCTTCTTCTAGAAGTTGTCTGATGTGTGGCGTGATTCCCTGTCTGGCATCTTGGCTCATCAGATAGTGCTTTACCTGAATAGGGACAGCTGTTGCCCTCAGCGGTACCACAATTGGAGGGTGATGCTTAGCCAACCTGGGTAGGTTGGTCTCGGCCCATATAGCAGAGAACATGGTCTGTAAGTGATGTAGATATTGGACTTCCTCCCCAGGCAGGTTGGCTGTGTTATATTTCAACTGCTGTATAGGCTCCTGCAAGAGATAGTCTTCCAATATTGGACACGTTAATAGTATACATGCAGGTGCTTGAGGTATGGAAAGTTCAGCATGTGGTCCTTCTAAACATATTGTGACCTGGAGCTTTCGGAGGAGGTCTCTGCCCAGTAAAGGAGATGGACACTCAGGAAGCCCTATGAGTTAGTTAATTGTGCCAGCCTGGCCGATAATCACATGTGGGGCTAATTGAAAGGCAGAGGGATAAACGGGTGGTGAGCCTTGCCTTTCTAGTTCTCGGGTCTCTTGCTTTGTGATGGTCACACCAGGGTGCAGCTGCCTTAGCAGTTCCCTGCTTCAGC
>NW_022104341.1:73660433-73662596 GCF_000313985.2 Echinops telfairi
TGTTTTCGTGATGCACACTTTCTTTACATAAAACTCTCTTATACATGAGTTGCTGTGGATTTGTTTCTCCAAAGTACCCAGACTAATACACCCTATGAAGGAATGAGTGACAGTGTTGTTTCCCAGGCTGACTGACCTTTTGGTGGTCCAGGGAGATGTGGTGGTCGATTTTGTTGTTAGACATTGGTCCCTGTGACTGGGTTAGATTTCATTGAGTGGCTCCTGTGTCTAGGAGGAAACTGACAGGCTTGCAGACAGAAACTCTGTACCCATAGTCAAAGACGAAGACTGTGTACGCTGTTAAGTCATCAATCTTAGTGGTAGTTTTCGGTGTCCCAATACATGATGTTACAAAAGCTGCCCAGAATGTTTCAAACTTTCAATAATCTAAGTAATGCATCAATGATCACTTCAGAAGCTGAAATGGTTTAAAATGTAAAGCAGATATAAACATGTGTAACAGTAATCTTCAAAGTGCTTAAATGTATCTTCCCCATAATTTCCACTTAAAGATAATGTGAGATTTGGGACTCTTGGTGTTATAACATCCAAACTAAAAGCCAAAATTATCTTATTATTTTGGAAATTCTCAGCTTTGTCTTAAATGGAAAGGCATTGAATTTAATGTATTCTCATTACCACTTTATAAGTCATTCCTTTAAGCTCATAGAAAAACTTAATGTATTTATATAAATGATAAGTTATTAATGTTATATTCTGTAGTTTAATAACTTATTTTTATTATATTTATTATCATAAGTAATGTGCACACAGCAGGAGACCAGTCTGACTTCTGCTTATGACAATCCACTTCTCTGCTGGGTTTGATCCTCTGTTTCAAAGCCACACATAACTTTTCCAAGGAGTAGTCTCTCCTGATACCATGTCCAAAGTACCTGAGACGAAGTCTCACTATTCTCGTTCTAGCTGTACTTTTTCCAAGACAGATTTATTTGTCCTTCTTGCAGTTCATAGTGTTTTTTATCATTCTTCACCACAATTCAAATGAATCACTTTTTTCTTTGGTATTCCTTTTTCATTTTCCAACTCCACATGCATATGAAGGGATTGAAAATACCCTGGCTTGGGTCAGGTACACCTTAGCCTTCAAAGTGACATCCTTGCTCTTGAACACTTTAAAGAGGTCTTATGCAGGAGATTTGCCTAATGTGATATTGTTTGATTTCTTGACTGCTGCTTCCCAGAATATTGATTGTGGATCCAAGCAAAATTAAATCTTTGACAATTCCAATATCTTCTCTATTTATGGTGATGTTACCTAATCTAGCCAGTGGTGAGGAGGTTGGTTTTCTTTACATTGAGTTGTAATTCATACTGCAGGCGGCAATCCTTGATCTTCATCAGGAAATGCTTCAAGTCCTCTTCACTTTTAGGAAGCAAGGTTGTGTTATCTGCATATCACCGGTTGTTACGAAGCCTCCTTCAATCCTGATGATGCAGTTGTCTTCATGTACTCCAGGTTCTCGTATTATTTTCTCAGCATACAGTCTGAGAAAGCATGATGAGAGGATACAATCCTGATACACAACCTTTCTGGAGTTTAAACCATCTAGTATTCCCTTGTTCTATTTTAAAGACTGCTTCTTGATCGATGTACAGGTTCTCTGGACACAATGAAGTGTTCTAGAATTTCCATTCTTTTAGCTGTTGCCCATCGTTGTTATGATCCACACACTTGAAAGCCTTTGCATAGTCAGTAAAACACAGTAATCATCTTTCTGGTATTCTCTGCTTTCAACCAAGTCATTTGATGACAGCAATGGTATCTCTTGTTCCACATCCTCTTCTGAACCCAGCTTGAATTTTTGGCAGTTTTCTATTCATGTACTGGGGCAACTTTTTAAATTATCTTCTGCAAATTTTTATTTGCATGTGATATTAATATATTATCCTACAATTTCCACATTTGGTTGGGTCATCTTTCTTTGACATAGGTACAAATATGAATTTTTTTCTACTCAGTTGGCCAGGTAACTGTCTTTCAAATGTCTTGGCATAAACAGGTTATTGCTTCCAGTGCTTCATCAGCTGTTGAAACATTTCAGTTGGTATATGTACTGTTGATTCCTGGAGCCTTGATCTTTTTTTTTTTGGAATTTGTAATTTTTTTTTTTAAACATTTTATTAGGGGCTCATACAACT
>NW_022104341.1:73664550-73700309 GCF_000313985.2 Echinops telfairi
CTCCAGTCTCTCCTCCTCCCCCGTCATCTGTTCCTGTGTGCTTATATCCTTATATCAGATATATCCTTCTCCCAAAGCTGCAGATTCAGTGCCATCCTTTGAGATACATTCTTCTCAGGGGAGGGGCGGGTCCTCAAACTTTTTAAACAGGGGGCCAGTTCACTGTCCCTCAGACCATTGGAGGACCAGACTATAGTTTTGAAAAAAACTATGAACAAATTCCTATGCACACTGGACGAGTCAGCTGCTAAGCAGGGCAGGCAGTGATGGCAAAAACACTCAGCGGGCCGGATAAATGTCCTCGGAGGGCCGCATGTGGCCCACGGGCCGTAGTTTGAGGACACCTGCACGTGACTCAAAAGACAATTGCATAAAAATGATAAATTTATGTTATCAGACATTCAATTTATAAACATGTAATTTATGACAACCACAAGGCAAAAGGGAGAGGGGAGGTATAGGAACAGAGTGTTTACATATTATTAAAATTAAGTTCGTAGCAATTTAAATTAGTTTGTTATAAATTTAGGATATTAATTGTAATCTCTGAGGTAACCACAAAGAAACTAGCGTTAAAAGATACACAAAAGGAATTGAGAAAGGGAATCAGAAAATCAACCAAACAAAAAAATAAGGGGGGAAAAAAGGCAGTATTATAGGAAACGAGGGACAAAAAAGGCATAAGAAACCAGAAAACCTGTAACAAAATTGTAGACGTAATTCCTTCCTTATTGATAATTACTTTAAATGTAAATGGATTGAACTCTCCAATCAAAAGGCAGGGATTGCAGAATATATAAGAAAATAGGAACTAAAATGATCATGTTTAAGAAAATATTATCCAAAACATGATCCCACTTTCTAGCCAAAGACCCAAATAAGTTGAAAGCAAAAGAATGGAAAAAGCATGCTATGCAAATAGTTACATGTGGGGTTAAGGGTAAGAGGGAACCCCACAAAACATCACAGTTTTGGTAGGCACAATTGTACAGCGATAATAAGTAGAGATTATAGTAAAGTCATAGAGAGCATGAGAGTTAAAGGATAGAGTCAAGTAATGGAATCAGACGCAATTCATGGTAGCATATCTCACCTCAGCCCCGCTTGATGGTCTTCGTGGAGGGGGCTTAGTCGTCAGAGAAGAAGCCGCTGCTTCATCCTCCTTAGTCACCTTCTCCAGCCACCCTCCTGAGAACCAGGGAGCCTCCTTATTTATTGCTAACCACGCATCATAGAGTCATACATCACAGAAAGGGGCAATACAATTCATTCTAGAACAAGTTTGATCATTCTGGTGTCTCATACAATAAAGCGGGCAATTACTATCCTGGGAGACATGCAAGTTCCCTGACAGTGGACAATAACCTGAGTCACCAGGAGGGGTATTAACATAGGCAATACAAGCAATAGGAGGGAGATGACCTAAGGGTGAATGTGCAATAGTAAGAGGAGGGACTAGGGGGGCATGTGTGGCAAGATAGTAGCCTAAGCTTAGTCATCTTAGAATGGTCCCAGGCTTGCCTATGGGCACTGCTTCGAGGGAACAATAACAGAAAGGAATGGGCTTTATTTAGGGTGAGTCAGACTAATAGTCTAGCCACTACAGATGGCCTATGTTAAGGAGAATAACCTCTGACTTACTTTCGCTGCCTAAAGAACAGTCACGCTAAAGCAGCTAAGTTTGGTACATATTTTGGGGAGACAACTTAAGAGAAATCCTTCTGTTCCCCACAGTTACAGAAGAGAGCTAGAGTGGCTATGTAACTATCCAACCGAATAGATTTTAAGTAAAAATCTGTTACAAGAAGTAACAAAGGGCACACAAGACAAAGGGGTTGATTCATCAAGAAGTTATGGCTATTATATAAACAATCTGGAGTAGGAAAATGCATAGTGACATTAATTTATTATGGGGAATAAAATGAGGGAAGAGTAGAGAATTATTTCTTAATGGTTCAATTTATGCTTGGGGTAATTAAAAAAAACTTTTAGAAATCAATAGTGGTGACGTCTGTACATCTGGAGCCATGGAGGCTGGATGAACACCTAAAACTACTGCCCTGAAATCATCTTTAAACTTTAATCCAAAATTATACCCCGCAGTCATTTTAAAACAAAGCAGTATGTTGTTGGTAGGTGCCATCTAGTTGGTTCAGACCCATAGCGGCCCTGTGCACAACAGAGTGAAACACTGCCCGCTCCTGTGCCGTCCTCACAATGGTCCCTATACCCGAGCACCCCCTGTTGCAGCCACTGTGTCCATCCCTCTCACTGAGGGCCTTCCTCGTTTTTGAGGCTCCTCCACTTTACCAAGCATGATGTCTTCTCGAAGGACCGGTTTCCCCTGACAATTTGTCCAAAGTATGTTGGATGGAAGTCTCACTGTCTTTGCCTCTAAGGAGCACTCTGGCCATCCTTTTCCCAAGATTTGTTTTGGGCAATATTTGTAATATTCTTCTCCAGCACCACAAGCTATCCATTGCTCTTCCATCTTCTTTATTCAGTATCCAACTTTCAAATGCATATGAAGCAATTGAAAATACTATGGCCTGGGTCAATTGTACCTTAGTCCTTAAAGCTGCATCCGTGTTTTTCAACACTCTGAAGAGTCCTGTGCGGGAGATTCACTCGGTGCAATACGTCTTTTGGTCTTGACTGCTGCTTCCGTGAGCACTGACGGTGGATACAAGCAAGAAAAAAATCCTTGACAAATCCAGCCCCCCCCCCACCGCCACCCCCAGTACATCGTGATGCTACCTATTGGTCCAGATGTGAGGATTTTCGTCTTCTTTACATTGAGCTGTAACCTATATGGAAGGTTCCCTATATCTTCATCAGCTAGTGCTTTCAGCCATCCTCACTTTCAGCAAGCAAGATTGTGTTATCTGCAGATCGCAGGTTGTTAATAAAGCTTCCTCCAATTCTGACGTCACATTCTTCTGCATAGAATCCAGCTATCTGATGATTTTTCTCAGCATACAGTTTGAATAAGTATGGTGAGAGGACACAACCCCGATGCACACCTTTCCTGATTTTAAAACTATGCACTATTCCCTTGCTCTGTTCACACAACTGCCTCTTGATCCTTGTACAATTTCCACAAGAGCACAATGAAATGTTCTGGAATTCTCATCATTCTGAAAGCTATCCATATTTTTTTTTATTCACACAGTCAAATGCCTTGGCATAGTCAATAAAACACAAGTAAACATCTTTCTGCTATTCTCTGCTTTCAGCCAAGATCCATCTGACATCAGCAATGATATCCCTTGTCCGACATCTTCTTCTTAATCTGACCTGAACTTCTGGCGGTTCCCTGTCAATGTACTGGTGTAATCATTGTTGGATGGTCTTCAGCAAAATTTTATTCCCATGTCCTCTCAATGATATTGTTTTCTAATTTGAGCATCCCATTGGATCACCTTTCTTTGGATTGGGTAGAAATATGGATCTTTTCTGGTCGGTTGGTCAAGTAGCTGTCTGCGTTGGGCTGAGTTGACTAGAGAAACAATTCAGTGACACTCACATATGTGTAAGGAAGAAATTTATATCAAGAAAACATCCCAGCCCAGTCCAACTCAAGTTCATAAGTCTGATATGAGTTGATAAGTCCCTCTGCAGATTCATGCAGTCACATGCAATGATGCAGAATGCAGGAAGATCACAGGTTGGTGAGTGCAAAGTCATGTGCATCCAATGGCAGTGGTAACATCGCAGGGTTCTGGTAGCAATCGGAATCAGCTAGCAGGAAAATGAAGGCAGAGGAAGAGAGAGAGAGAGAGAAAGGGAGTTTCCCGGGGCCCTCTGTATGACAAGGCCACGCCCATAAGGCAGCACCCTCAGGCTGCTACCTGATTGACAGGTTGAATACCACCCCTACACTTTTATATATTTTCAAGTTGACATGAAATTATTTAACTATTCCACTGTCTTCCAAATTTCTGGACATAGACGATTGAGTGCTTTCAGCGCTTCACCAGACTGTTGAAACATTTCACTGGTAAATCACCAATTCCTGGAGTCTTGGTTTTACCTAACTTTCAGTCCAGCTTGAACTTCTTCCTCCAGCACCATAGATCCTTGCTCATATGTTACCCCCTGAAATGGTGCAATATTGATTAGTTCATCTTCGTAAGGTGCTTCTATGTATTATTTCCATCTTCTTTTGATGCTTCTTGTGTTGTTCAGTATTTTGCCCATAGAATCTTTCAATATCGCAACTCAAGGCTTGATTTTTCCCCTTGAGTTCTTTCAGTTAAGATATGCTGAATCAGTTCTTCCTTTTAGGTTTTCTAACTCTGGTCTTTGCACGTTTCATTAGAACATTTGGCCTTGTCCTCCTGAACTGCCTTCGAAATTTTCTGTGCAGCCCCTTGACTTCATCAGTTCCTCCATGTGCCTTAGCGACTCTATGCTGAAGAGCAAGTTTCAGAGTCTCTTCTGACATCCACGTTGATCTTTTCTTTCTACCCTGTCTTTTTAATGACCTATTGCTTTCTTCATGGGTGATATTCTTGATATCTTCCCACAGCTCTCCGGGTTTTCTGTCTTTAGTGTTCAATGCATCCAATCTGTTCTTGTGATGATCTCAAAGTTCAGGTGGTATAGATTCAAGGTCACATTTGAGCTCTTGTAGACTTGCTTTAATTTTCTTCAACTTCAGCCTCAAGTTACATGTAAGCGATTGATGGTCAGTTCCACAGTCAGCCCCTTGCCTGGTTTTAGCTGCTGATATTGAGCTTCTCCGTGATTTCTTCCCACAGATGTAGTCAATTTGATTCCTGTGTATTCCATCTGGAGAAGTCCATGTGTATAGTCGCCATTTGTGTGGTTGAAAAAAAGGTATTTGCTATAAACAAATTGTTGGTCTTGCAAAATTCTATCATGCATTCTCTAACTTTGTTTTTCCCTCTTTGTTTTAAACTTCTGTATTCCATTTGCCAATAGCTATCAATGCATCTTGATTGCATGTTTGATCAACTTCTAACTGACATGTCAGTAGAATTCTTCAATTTCTTTCTCACTAGCCTTAGTGGTTGGTGTATAAATTTGAATAAAAGTAATATTGATGGATTTCCTTGAAAGCAGATAGATATAATCCTATCACAGGAAGCACTGTACTTCAAGATAGATGATGAAATGTCCTTTTTGACAATGAATGCAATGCCATTCCTCTTGATTGTGTCAGTCCTGACATAGTAAACCATATGATTTTCTGATTCAAAGTGGCCAATCCTAGTCTATTTCAGCTCACTAGTACCTAGGATAGCTATCTTTACACGTGCCATTTCATTTTGACGACTTACAAGTTTCCTAGAGTCATACTTAGTACATTCTAAGTTCTGATTATTAGATTTTTTTCAGCAGTTTCTCTCGCCTCCATTAGTAAATGAAGATCCAGAAGCTTCCAAGCCCACAAGCTCTACTCCATTCACCCCACATGATTTGTTTGGTTTTTTGAAAATCATTTTATTTGGGGCTCGTCCAATGCTTCTCACAATCCATACATCCATCCATGGTGTCCAGCACATTTGCACATTTGTTGCCATCATCATTCTCAAAACATTTGCTTTCTACTTTAGTCCTTGGTATTGGCTCCTCGTTTTCCCCTCCCTCCCCGCTCCCCACTCCCTCATGAATACTTGACAATGTATAAATTATTATTTTGTCATATCTTACACTGCCCAACATCTCCCTTCACTCACTTTTCTGTTGTCTGTTGCCCAGAGAGGAGGTTATATGTAGATCCTTGTAGTTCCCCCTTTCTACTCTACCTTTGCTCCACCCTCCCGGTATGGCCACTGTCAGCACTGGTCCTGAAGGGATTGTCCATCTTAGATTCCCTGTGTTTCCAGTTCCTATCTGTACCAGTGCACATCCTCTGTTCTAGCCAGATTTGTAAGGTAGAATTGGGATCATGACAGTGGGGGGCAACTCACATGGCTGAGAAAGCAGCTCCTCCTCAGTCACATTTCCAGTTCTCTGACCTGAGGGGCACATCTTCCGACACTGTTACAATGTTCTCTTCCATTCATTGGACCTTCAGTATCTGACAGTGTTTCAATGCTATGCATAAAGTTCTGATTATTAATAGATTTCTATGGCTCTTTCTTCTCTTTTTGAGCCCCATCAGGAAATGAGGGTCCTGGAGGATTTAGTCCCATAGGCTTTACTCTGTTCACATTACTATAGTCCAGTTTACTTTGAGAAGGCAGCTTTTCCTCAGGCATATTCATTAGGTCTTCAACATCTGAAAATGATTCGATGCTGTAAAGTTTTCATCAGCTAATTCCTCTGAAGAGGGCAGCTGATTCCTTCTCAGAGTCTGTTTTGAGTCTGGAAGCTCTGCCAAAACCTGTTCACTTTGAGTGACCTTGCTGGCATTTGAACGCCAGTGACATAGCTTCTAGCATCACAACAACATGCAAGCAACAACAGTTTCACTCTTCCTCCCTCAAAAAACAGCAGCAAACCAATCGCTTTGCCATCCAATTAATTGACTCTGATTCATAGTGACCCCTATAGGGCTTCATCAGATGTAAATCTTTAAGGGAACAGATATCCCCCTCTTTCTTTCCTGATTGGTTTGTGGGTTTGAAGCACCAATCTTGCAGTTAGCAGTTCCACACTGTGTTAGTCTGGGTTGACTAGAGAAAGAAATTCATAGACACGTATATGTATATAAGAAAGAGCTTTATATAAGAGACAAATTGTATATTAAGAAAACATTCCAGCCCAATCCAGATCAAGTCCATAAATCCGATATTAGCCCATATGTCAAATACCAAGCTATAAATTCCTCTTCAGACTCACAAACACATGCAATGATGCTGAATGCAGGGCAATCACAGGCCAGTGGGTAGAAAGTCTTGTGGATCCAGTGGTGGTAGAAGCATCTCAGTGCTGGTGTGGGTCTCCATGTGGCTCTGGCTGCATCAGTGTAGCTCCATCAGGAATGTCTCATGGGGAGTGAGCCTGTGTCCGGCCTCCAGGGAGCTATTTCTCAATTTAGCACCTTCAAATGAGGTCATGGAGCTGCGACCTGGCAGGCTAAATAAACTCCACCCTTCACTCAACTCATAAGTCTCAAATTGACAACAGATTACGTAACTACCACACACACTTAGTAGACAGTGCCACAGACTTACCTGGTGAAAGATGTCTGCCTTTATCATCGTGATCTTTTAAGAACAATCTACATGGGCTCAAAGTGACATTAGCAATTTGAACGACTAGACAGGAACCTTAGGGGGCTGTGATTGTTTATGTCAAGGCAGGGGTGGGGGGGCAGGCAGAACAATTCAAAACAGGAAGGCAATCGTGGTTGCACAGTTTAATCAGTGTTACTGAACTGTGCCTGTAGTAATGGTTGAATTGGTGTATGTTTTGCTGTATACACTCTCACAACTGCTGCATGATAACATCAAAAAGGGAGAGCGACATTTTATTGGTGTTAACCGGTGAAAAAACAGGAGGCGTGGCAAACGATTTCTCATCCATTTCCTCTGAGCCTCATCCTCTGCTGGTGGGTGTCTGCCTTATTGGAGGTGGTGGTCAGGTGCGTGGGGAATGGGAAGGTTAAGGCATACCTACCTATCCAGACTGCACCCCCGCCTGGACATAAGGTGGACTTTGCCGGGAGGGACAAGAACTTCTGTGCTGGGTCTGTTTGATTCTTAAGGGTGCTCAGACGAACTAACAGTATCCTGTCCTCAGCCATTCATTCCCAAACCAGAAAATAATGCATTCCCTCACCGGTGTAAGTTTTATAACCGCAAAGGTGCCCGTGACCCTGGTGGACGCCTCCCGCCCCCGCCTCTTTTCACAACCGTCTTTATTTTAAATTCCAGAAGAGAAAAGCTATATTCAAACTGCAAGAAAGCCAGCTGTCTTGGGAAGGCTCGGGTGCGCCATCGGAAGGATGCCAGCAGAGCAGGGCGTCGGCGGAGAACCCGCGCTTCCGGCGCCTCCGCCCTCGCAGCGCGGGAGCGATGCCTCGCCGGGCGGTGCTGTCTCTTTAAGGGGGCGGGGCTCCGCCCGGAGGAGGCGGGGCAGTCCCGCCCCCGGATGTCCGGCTTCCGGCTACCGTGTGGGCCTGGAACCTGCGCGGAGCGTCGGAGGCTGCAGCCTTCCCGGGACCCGCGGACGCCGCGCCGCGCCAGGTGAGGCGGCTGGGCCTGCGGAGCGTCTGCCGCCCGGCCGCGTGGCCTGCGCCTCCCCCTGCAACATTGCCTCCGCTTCCGGACAGCTCTTCGCTAGACCCACCTGGGTTCGTGGTTCCCTCCGCTGCCTGGCCCATCACCGTCACCTACCCAAAGTAATTGCCTTCGTCCTGCGCCCAGCGCCTTACATGCGCTGTCCTAACGAGTGCCCCCAACAGCCCGGCTAGGAGGTACTGTTAGGAACCCGTTTTTCAGATGAGGAAACTGAGGCCCCGAGGAGCCCAACGCAGCGGAACCATGAGTCAAACCCAGGTCTCTCTGACCCCAGAGGCTGATCTGCTCGGCCTCTCCTCCCCGGCCCCTTCAGCTACCTCCTTCCAACGTCAGCCTGCCTTTCTCAACGCCTGTCTCCAGACCAGCCCCTAAACAGGAAGCCTCAGTGGGTGAAACCCGATGCAACCTGTAACGCTCAGGATTTTGTTGTTAGGTGCCACCCAGTGGGTTCTGACTCATAGTGACCCCCAGAAGGAAACTCTGGCCCAGTCCTGTGCCGTCCTCACAATTGTTCTAAGTGTTTGAGCTCAGCCTTGCAGCCACTTGTGTCAATGCATCTTGTCCTCCCCGCCCCCCTCCTCTCCATTTGACCAAGGGAGATGTCCTTTCTCTTTCTCCAGGGACTGTTGTCTCCTGATGACATGTCCAAAGCATGTGAGACAGGTCTTGCCGTCTGCGGAGCAGTCTGGCTGTTCCTTTGGCAGCCCATGGCATCCACTCTTCTTCGGTGTTCCTTCCTCAGTGCCCAACTTGTGCATGCATATGATGCGATGGAGAATACCATGGCTCTGGTCAGGCACACCTTAGTCCTCAAAGTAACATCCGGCTTTTCAACACTTCAAAGCTTTACTTTCCCATTTCCCCCCTTTCTTACAATAGGGTTAATAACAAAAAGTCAAAACTCACTGCCATCCACTCGATGCTGATTCATAGCGACCCCTCTGGGTTTCTGAGGCTAGCTGCTTACGGGAGTAGAAAGCCCAGTCTTCCTTCCGTAGAGCTGCTACTGGTTTCAAACTGCCGACTATTCAGATGGCAGCCCATCGAGTAACCACTGTTCCCCCAGGGCGCCTAGTTTTAATTATCTGACGCTGTGTGTTTTTAATAAACCCCACTGGAAAAGTTGGTAAGGGAGAACAGTGCCATTTCTAATGCTAGGATGGTTGCAGATATTTTATCTTGTTATTCCATTAAGTTTATTCTTTTTTTTCTTTTTAGACCCTTACAGATTTCTTCTTAGTAATTGCTTGAAGATCCATTGGCTGAATGGCAGCTGTGGATGACTTGCAGTTCGAAGGTACATCCGTCGGGGACGCACCTTTATGTTTCCACAATCGTGGCAGCAGATTTTCACTCGCATACTGGTGCATACCTTAAGGAAAATGATTTCAAACATCTAACAAAGATCGTGGGTTGACTTTGTTCAGGTTTTTCTCTTTGCCCACACCAGTTTTTCTTTTTTTCAGATTCTGATAACCAAGCACACCCACTGCCACTGTGCCCGTTCTGACTCCTGGTGACCTAATAGGACAGAGTAGAACTGCTCTTTTTTGAGACTGTAAATCATTCTGGGAGCAGAGAGCCTCATCTTTTTCCTGTGGAGTGACTGGTGTGCTTAATCAGCGACTTTGGTAGCTAGCAACCCAGCGCTTAACCCACAGTGTGCCGCCAGGGCTCTATAAATGGTGACAGCTACTGCCATCAATTTAGTACACGGATTACAGAACACTTGTACCATTCCTCTAGTTCAACAGATATTTATTGATTGGAATCACAATGGATACTGGAGATAAAAAGAAAAAGTAGAATTTGATACACCCAGAAAACCAAGTAATTAGCAGAAAGGATCACCTTTAGAAAGTGGTAAAGCCAGGATTTAAACCAGGCAGCTTGGCTCCTCAGCCTATACTGCCTCTCTACTACCAGAAAGAGAGACAAGGTGATTACGGTGAGAGCCAACTCATTGGCGATGCTGTGAGCTCCATCTTCACCATACATCCTGCCATGACCATCCCTGGCAGCTATATAGAGAAGGGGAAACACTCCAGAATGTGTGTTGGATTTTGTATGGGGCCACCCAGGCTGATAAAGTTTAATTGGCACATAATGCACGTAGCATACAATGCAGTGCTTTCAATATACTGAGAAGAGTTGTGTAATCACCACCACAGTGTATTTTAGAACATTTCCTTCATTCTTGTACCCACTGTTATTACATCCTCAACCTCCCCTGCCATTTGCTTAAAGGACTCATCATCTCATGACTTGTTAAGACAGATTTTTGTTCTATAGTTTCTACTTTCATTTTTGTCTGTATACTTTTCAAAGTGATTGTATACATCATTGGAAGAAATAACTCATTAAACTTCTTTGAACTTGGATCAAAGATGAGATCTAGATTGGGTACTGGCTCTGGGCCAGGTACTCTGCAGAGGACTTTACGTAGGTAATATCTCTAATGCTCCCCAAATTTCCTAAAGTAGATCCTATTCTTCCCATTGTACAGATGAGAAGACTGAGGTCTATACAGATTAGTAAGTAGCGGGGCCAGGACTAAAGCCCAGGCCTGACGCCAAATTCTCTCCTCTTCCTCATTTTCCTGGGTCGGCCTGGTTTCTGGATGAGCCGTAACTCACAGCACCAGACAACGTCTACAGCAGAGCTGAGGTTGTAGCGGCGTGGCTGTCAGTGAGTAGGCTGGCATTTCCAGGGTGGGGAAGGCCTCTGATCCCCTTGTCCTCTGATTGGTCTCAGACTTCGGTGATGCAGCTTCTGCTCTAGCAGCAAGCCCAGATGAGACCACGATAAGCATTGAGGATCCCAGTGAAACCCCGAAGCATCAGCCTGGGGCCCCAAGAGGCTCAAGGAGAGAAGAGGATGATGAGTTACTGGGGAACGATGACTCTGACAAAACCGAGGTTTGACTTGTCTTTGAAGTGTTATTTTTTATACTTTCTAACAGTGGGCTCCCGCATAGACTCACCATCCACTGTGCGCCAGGTTCAGTACCAAGCAGTGGCGGCACAAAGGTGAATCAGGCGTGGCCTCTGCCTTGGTGGGAGAGGGAAACACGGTACACAGGGCATTAGTGCAGTGGTCGAGGGAAACGGGGGGTCATGGAAACAAAAAGAAGGGAATTAAGGAAGGCTTCCAGGAGGCAGTGACCCTTAAATGAAACTTGATGCAAAGTGTGCGACTTAGCCAGGGGAAGAGGGCGGGGAAGGGTGATCTAGGCAAAGGGAATGGTTTCCCGGGCAATTTAGAGACATGAAAGATAGGATACAGACAGGAGAGTCAGAACTTGGACCCTCTGGAATCAAAGCAGAGGTGAAGACAGGAGATGAGCCGGAGCTCAACCTCAGACACCAAGACCAGACCCCCTGGCTTCGAGGCCATTCCAACTCAGAGCAACTCACTAGGACAGAGTACCACCGCGCCTGGGGGTGCCAAGGCTGTCAGTCTTCACGGGAGCAGAAAGCCTCCTCGCTCGCTTGTAGAGCGTCTTGTGGATTTGAAACTCTGACCCTCTTAGCAGTGCAGGGTATGACCCACTACCCACTAGAGCTCCTTGAACTCAGCCTAATGAGTATGAATTATATTCTGAAAACTATGGGGGAACTGCTGAAAGGTTCTGAGCAATACGGCTGGAGAGTTAGATGTGAGTCTGCAGAGTGTAAATTGGTGGGAGACAGCTGAAATGGCTGCTTTGATGAAGACGGAAGTAGAGTTGGGCAGGGGCCAGACTCAGCAGGACTTGCTGGGGAAAAGGTAAGGCATGGGGAAGGAGGAGTCTAGGGAGACGTCTAGGTTTCTGAACTGGCTGCAATATCAGGCGGCTATGTTTGATCACAAAGGTATATTTTCATGTATACCATTTTATGTTCCAGCAAAGTAATATTTCCGTTCATGCTTTATAGATCAAATCCTGATGGCAGCGGACTAGCGGAACACTCAGTTTATAGTAGTCATCCACGGACTTAGTAAGCATTGATAGCTCTTGGATGCTAGGGGGTCTTTGTGAAACTCTATGAAATAATTACATGCAAAACTGTATGTGAACCTTGATACCATTATATCCTAGGGATTGTGGCAAAGTTGAGACCGGAGCCATGGAGACCTGAGTTTGAATCCTGGTCCTGCCAGTAGTAATAGCTGTGTGCCCTTGGGCGTGGTACTTTAACTTCCCTCAGCTGGGGTTTCCGCATCTGAAAATATGAGCAAACGACATGTTGACCATTTCCATTATCATCACAAAGCTAATGCTTAAGCAGTGGTTAATAGCTGCCAGCCACCAATTAATGATTGGATTCTCTCATGGCATCCTCCAAACACCTCTAAGAACCAGGTACTATTATTAGTGCCCTTGTTGCCGTGAGGAACCTGAGAGGTAGAGTTTAAGCGGCTCTCCCCAGGACACACAGAAGGCAGGCAGCACACAGGGACTTCCTCGAACTGATGCTCATCACGTCTGTACCAGAGTCAGGGTCGCCCAGTGCTGGTCAGAGTGGCTGGTGTCCTCAGGATACAGACACGGTCATTAGAATGGCTGAACCATAGCAGGCAAAGCAACTTAAAAATGAAAAAAAACCTGTCCGTTATGATTGAGAAGAGGTTGCCAGCATCCCATGATGGAGACAGAATTCTTTGGCCTGGTGCTTGGCTCTCTGCTGCTTGCTAGCTTGTCATGTTAGGGTTGGCAAGAATGGTCAGTGTCCCCTCTCATCCTCCTCCCCTGCACAAAATCACTGCTGTCCTTGGCACTCGAATACCCGCCGTGGCAGACTGCCCATTATGGCGGAGGCAGCCCATGCCATCGTGGGGCAGCCTTAGTGGTGAAGGTCGTTCCTGTGCCGCCATGGGCAACAGCAACAAGCATTTCCCCTGCCCTGCAAGCTGCTCGGAGTCCGTCGGATCTTCCAGTGCCTGAGTGGCCTTCACATACCTGAAGAGGCCAGTCAGGGTTCCTGGTATTGTCCCTGTACTCCACCACTGAAGAGCCATGCTGTGGAGACGACACAGTACTCCCCACGTGCCTCTTCTAACTCGTCTTTGTTTACTGTCATGGCAGTAATACTGTAAGCTTGGAGTGCTTTAGAATAAATAAAACTAACTAGATTTTTCAGAATTTGGATAACAGTGGTAAGGGTCTTGAGGGGCCAGGGGAAGGAAAGACATTTGCTCTGACTGCTGACTGTGTGTGTGTGTGTGTTCAAATGCAATTGCTTTGGTGTATATGCTGTTTGTCTTGTGTATATGTGTGTACAATATACATATATGAGGACTTCAAAAATTTTGAGGGGAAATGAAATTCAGAGATAATGAAATTTTCCATAAACTTTTTGACAAACAATTGTTCATCTCTAATTACCTATAATAAAAAAACAAAACTAACCAGTTGCTGGCAAGTCCATTCCAACCCCCGGCAACCCCATGCATTGTCGTGTAGGGTTTCCCAGACTGAATGTTCAGCAGCATCTTGCCAGGCCTTTCTTCTGAGGCACCTCGGGGTGCCCTTCAGTGAGCAGTCTATCATACTTGCTGTTTGCACCTCCCAGGGCTCCCTGCATATAACATATACTATATAAAATGTTTCACCAAAACCTCTCTATAATCCTATAAGGCAGATTTTGTTAGTCCTAGGGTGATACAAATGGTTAAATGCTCAACAACTAGATCATTGCTTCCCAAAGGGGCTGATACTGCCCCCAGGGGGCTGATACTGACCGCCCCAGGGCGGCTACAAAAGCAGAAGCCTACCTGCTATCACTGCCCTGGATTATGAGTTACAGTACTCAGGGCCGCGAAGTAATATATACCGGTGTATGTTTTTTCTGCGAAGGGAGCTGTCGGTCAAATAAGTTTTAAGACCCTATGTTCCAGGTAGATGATTGATGGTTCACCTCACTCGAGGCTTCTCAGAGACAGGCCTGGCCACGGGATTCCAAAAGGCGACAGCCTTGAAAATCCCATGGAGAAGTTCCATGCTGCACAGGTAGGGTCCCCATGGATTGGAATCAATTCGAAAGCAGCGGAGAACAGCAGCCTGAGGAGTCTAGTGATTTGCTAAGGCTGAGGGAGGAGCCTTGGTAGCATGGGGGGCTACCTGTTGGGCCCCTGATTGGAAGATCAACAGTTCAAATCTACCACCTGCTCCATGGGAGAAAGATGAGGCTTTCTGCTCCGATAAAGAGTCACAGTCTCAGAAACCCACAGGGGCAGTTCCGCCCTGCCCTGTGGGGTTGCTGTACGGAATTGGCTCGCTGGCAGGTAGCATGACCTCACCGCCGATGCTCACTTTATATCAGGCCTGGCTGTTGCAGAATTGGTTTATGAAGGAGGAAGAGCTTGCTCCTTCCCACATCTTGGTTCCCTGTTAGATAGATCAACCTCCTCTTTCCCTCTGCACAGAGGAATTGGGAAAATGCTTCTAAGTTTGTGATGTTTGTTTTATCTTGGGTAGTTACTTGCTGGACAGAAGAAAAGCTCCCCCTTCTGGACATTCGAGTACTACCAAACGTTCTTTGACGTGGACACTCACCAGGTGAGTAAACCAGCACCCCTTTCCTTCTACACCCGACGGAGACCTAACCCATCAAAGGTCATGAAAGCCTCCGTGAAAGTCACCCTACAAATGTCAACAAGTCAGGGCAGTGAGCACTTGAAAACCACTGTTACCGTCAGAGAAGCTCTGATCACTGCATTGCAATTCTGCAAGAACTGAATTTATTAGACTTGAAACACTGACCATCACCAGCTTCAGTAGGCTTCTCGCTATGTTGTCTTCCAGGTCTTTGACAGAATAAAAGGCTCTCTTTTGCCGATACCAGGAAAAAACTTTGTGAGATTATATATCCGCAGCAATCCAGATCTCTACGGTATGTGTGGTGGCATTTTGACTCTTCACCAGAATTCAAGTGAGTGTGAGCTGCCTAGAGAGTTGGAGGAGTGCACCGTGGGTGGAGTGTACCAAGTGTTAGTGATTTATTTTTGTGTTCTGAGCTTTAGTAGTCAACAGTACAAAGCGTTGGGGGAGAAATGCAATTTGGAAACAGCCGAAGTATGCATCAGTAGGAGAAATGGATTAATTGGGGTGTGATTAATGCCATGTTGAAAAGTAATACTATCTCCTTTGGAAGTATTCAAGTAACCTTTCTCTAAGAGGAGGGGTTTAAGTGTTCGATTACTGAGGGGCTGAGTGGCCGGCTGGGTTCCCTTGGGATGTGGAGCAATGGGGACATGGACATGTCAGTGGTACACAAACCGGAAGAGTTTACAAATGCTCATGCCCTGTGACTCAGCAGTTCCTCTCCTAGATGTACGCTTCTAGAAACACACACATGTACGAGAAAACATAGGGTTTCTATGAGGAGGTTATGAAGCCCAGGTCACGGTGGGCTTGAAGGATTTCATGTTTATTGTTAAGCACTGGGGAATCACTGGAGAGTGGCAAGCAGGCCAGAGAGATGGCAAAAGTAAAGGGTACAAGAAAGCTGAGGGCTTGGAAAGTTTTCTTGCTAGGAATCGTGGCCAACCCAAGGGTGAGCTGTTGAGATTGGGCCACACAGGCATGGTGGGTAGGCAGGAGGTGGTGACGTGGCAGGCCACTTGGAAGTATCCTCCCCGCAGCTGTGTCCGAGTCTGGGTTACGTAGCTTAGGACACAAGGAAGCCACAGAATGCTGGTTGTTGTAGTTGTGAGGATCAAGTCGATTCTGACTCATAGCAACAGAAGAACTGCCCCGGTAAGGTTGCTGGGCAAGTCTTCAGTTCAGTATGTGTCACCCTCCCACACACCCTCCCACCCCCACCAGACTTCCTATTGGCTTTAAGATAAGCTCCAAACTTTCCAACAGGACTTCTCTTAGCCGTCATGATCTGACCTTGGTCCTTACCTCCATTCTCTGGCTACTTCGGACCTCCAGCTTCCTTAACCTCAAACTGATCTCTCTGGCGTTTGGGTCCTTTTGCTTATGCTGATCCTTCTTCCTTGACCACGTCTCATCTTTTACTTCCTGACTCCTGCTTTTCCTTAGAATTCAGATTAAATAAAGCTTCCCTGGATTTGGTCGTCACCCATGGGCTCCCATGAGCAGCCTGTACTTTCTCCTGTCAAAGCACTTGAGATGTTTTGTTGACTGTCTGTCTCCCCAAGATAATGGGGTACCCTAGAAACAGTGACTCTTTCTGTTATATATCAGTGCTCTTCCACACCTAATCCAGGCGTAGAGGGTAATGGAGCTTTGTAAATAATGGCTCATAGAAGGACATGGCAGTCTCTGGTCTCTAGTTAAATGGGCACTCTAAATATTTTGTTCACCTGTGGTCATGTGTTGGTGGTCTCAACTACAACACATGGTCAATTTTGTTTAACCAATGAAGGTCTAGATTTTTTATCTGGGGGGAAGTTACTTTGTTTTTCATTTCTTATGTGCTGTACAGTTGGAATGACTCAATCATATTTAATGCTGGGCTGCAGAAGAGAACTTAAAATGTATAATGAGTGTGTTAGTCTGGATAGACTAGAGAAACAAATTCATAGACAATCGTGTGTAAGAGAGAGTTTTATATGAAGGGTAATTGTACCTTAAGAAAGCATCCCAACCCAGTCCAGTCTAAGCCTGTAAGTCTGATATTAGCCCATATGTCTGATACCAATCTATAAAGTCCTCTTCAGACTCACGAAACACATGTAATGATGCTGAATGCAGGAAGATCACAGGCCAGTGGGTAGAAAGTCTTGGATCCAGTGGCGTTGTAAGCATCTCAGCGCTGGCAGGGGTCTCCATGTGGCTTCTCCAGTTCCCAGGACACGGGTCTATCAGCACAGTGCCATGTGTCTTGTCAGTAGCGAGTCTCCAAGGGAGTGAGCAGAGAGCAAGAAGTGTCTCCCTTCTCCAAGGAGGAATTCCCAGAATCCTTAAAGGAAGGCCATGCCCACACAGGCCTCATTGGCTGTGTCCCAATTGACAAGCTAGACTCTACCCCTACACTCCTAATCCTCAAATTGACCCCAGATTATGTACGTACCCTTGGAGGGAAATGAGTAGTCTTTGGGGGGGATTACTGGATATGGTCTGTGACCTGAAAGAGTGCTGGTGGCATAGTGGGTTATGTACTAGACGCTAACTGCAGGGTCAGCAATTTGAACCCACCAGCCACTCTCTGGGAGAAAAGTGAGGCTTTCTGCTCCTGTAAAGATTTACAGCCTCAGAAGCTCAAAAGGGGTAGTTCTACCCAGTCCTGTCAGAATGGACCAGAGGGCAGTGGGTCGGTTTTTTTTAGGTTGGCTTTTGAACTGTCACTAATCCCACGGTACCCAGAGTGTCACTGTGGTCCACCTGCCAGAGTAGGAGAGTGTGTTTCAGTGAGTCTAGCAGGTCCCTGAAGCCATTCTGTAGCAATTTCCCCGGTAATAGATATTCTCAGCAGTGGGCAGGCCCCCCCCCCCCCACCTACAATGGAGTCCTGATTTGTGGAATAAGAGCTAAATAGGAAAAGCCAAGTGGAAGCCATTAGAACTGATCTTACATAGGAAAATATTCCACCAAAACCATTGCCACCTTGCTGGTGGGTTGCAGATGTCGCTGCCAGTATTAAGGACTGGAATGATGCAGTCCCCATTCACCTTGCTTGGTTGACCTGTGCAAAGCATACCTAGATAAACCACATCACATCAGATGCCAGTTGCAGCTACCGTTCTAGGTGGGGTTTCATAGCTTGAGCCAATTCATCCATCAGTTATCTAGCACGCCCTTTTTCTCCTTACCTGTTTTGAAGGAACTCCAAAAGCAGCCGACAAAGCTCGGCACCTCCACCGGAGCCCTGGTGATTTAGTGGTCATGCAATCCACATGGTCAGTAGTTTGAAACCACCAGCGGCTCTGCTGGAGGAAGAATGGACTTTCTACTCCCGTGAACAGTCTCAGAAACCCACAGGGGTTGCTATGAGTCAGCGTTGACTCAGTGACAGTGATTTTGGTTTGGTTTTGTTGATTCTACCTCAAATCTAACACTCTTTAGCCCTATGTCCTAGTTTAGCCCTCAGGAACCTTGGTAGCCTTTCCCTTCCACAAGACATCATACTGGTTAGTTCATTACACCATGCTGACTGGATCTAGTAAGGAAGAATTATCATTGACTACACGAATTGGTAAGACATACATATGCTCAAGGTGGGAAATTAACCCACCAAGAATTCAGGTGCCTTCCCCTTCAATGAAGTTTCTAGAGGTCCACAGGTATGGGGCATGTTGAGATAATTAAGGGAAGGATAAACAAACAAAATTACCAAACTCACTGCCATCAAGTTGATGCCAACTCATAGTGACCCTATAGGACAGGGTGGAACTGCCCCTGTGAGTTTCTGAGACTGTTTACAGGAGTAGAAAGCCATGTTTTTTCTCCCGAGGAACTGGCTGGTGGTTTTGAACTGCTGACCTTGCAGGTGACAGCCCAATGAGTAACTACTATGCCACCAAGGCTCCTTATAAGTGAAGGATAAGTTGTCGTATCTAAACCCTCCCACCACTGAAAAGGAGGCACAATACTTGGTGGCCCTCTTTGGATTTTGGAAGCAACATATCCCTCATTTGGGTGAGGGATCTTTATCAAGTAACTTGAAAAGCTGCTAGTTTTGAATGGGACCAAGAACAAGAGAAGGCTCTGCAACCAATTCAGGTTGCCGTGCAAGCCACTCTGCTACACGGGCATTGATCCAGCTGATCCAGTGGGGCTGCAAGCATCAGCAGCAGATGCTGTTTGGAGCCTTGATGAATCGCGTGCAGACTTCCAGGATTTTGGAGTAAAACTCTGCCATCCTCTGCAGATAACTACTGTCCTCTAGAGAAACAGCTTTTAGTTTAACCATGAGCCGCCAAATCACTATGTTGATTGAGCTGCCGGTCATGAAGTGGCTCCTGTCTGTTTCACGGAATCATAGAGTCAGACATGCACATCCACACTCCATTATTAAATGAAACTCATATATACAAACGGCCTTGAGTAGTACCCGAGGACACAAATAAGTCTCATGAAGAAGTGGTCCAAATGCATATGGCCTTCACCCCTGTCACATTGCCTTCCCTCTCCCAGTCTGAGCGTATGGCTTCATCCGGACTTATTTGGTCAAAAATCCTGCCAGGTTTGCGGATGGTTCCCTGTGATGTGCAGACGTCACTCAAGTGGACAGTGGCAGTAGGGCAACCCCTTTGTGGGATCCCCGCTGAAGGACAATGGTGAGGTGAAATGCTCCCAGTGGGCAGAACTGCAAGAAGTGCACCTAGTTGTTTACTTTGCTTGGAAGGAAAAATGGTCAGATGTACAATTGTATACTAGCCACAGGCTGTGGTCAATGGTGTCTGCAGATGGCAAGGGACTTGGAAGGAACTCAGTAAGAAAACTGGTGATGAGGTTTGGGGAAGAGGCCTGTGGGCTAGACCTCTATTAATGAGCCAACGAAGTGGAGCTCTTCCGTAAATGCTCACCAAAGGTGACCTTGGCAGAGGAGTATTTTAAAATCAAGTGGATAGTAGATATATTCTGTGGAAAACAATTATCCTCTTTCCCTAGCCACTCCAAATACTCATGTATAAAGTGATCATAGTGGTAGGGATGGAGGTTCTGTATGGGCTCAGCATACATGGCCTTCCCTCACCAAGGCTTAACTATCTACAGCCAATCTGAGTACCTAGTCTACCAGCCACAAGACCAGCATGGACCCCTCAATGTGGCACCATTCCTAGGGGAAATCACCCAGTAACCTGGTAGCAGGTTTTACCTTGGACCACTTCCATCATGAAAAGGGCAACATTTTGTTCCCACTGGAAATCCACTTACTCTGAATATGGGTTTGCCTTCCGTGCACCTGATGACCTGATCCACCGTCATGGTATCTTGTACAGCATTGCTTTGGATCAAGCAGCTCACTTCTGGCAAGTGAAGGAAGGAAACGGGCCTGTGCTTGTGGAGTTCATTAGTCTTACTCTTCCCCGTCACACTGAGCAGCTAGCTTGGAAATACAATGGAGTGGCCTTCTAAAGACACATTTGTGGCGCCAGCTAGGTGGCAGTACTTTGCAGGATTGAGGCAGTGTGCTTCAGGAAGCGATCAATACTCTATTTCTCCTCTTGTGGGGAGTCATTGGTCCAGGAATCAAAGGGTGGAAATGGGAGTGGCACCACTACTCCTAGTGATCCACTTGCCAAGTTTTTGTTCCGTGTCTCTGTCAGGGCAGAAGTCGTAATTCCAGAGTAAGTTTGTTAGGTTGCATTTTGTGTCATGGTTTAAGGAGATGTGTAGGTCCCAGTTTGACAAAGGATAGGTTAATAGTGTGTCACCTTGGTCAGGTTAGGTTTATCAGTGGTTTGGCAGACGTTGCCCTTATTGCTCTCCCCCAGTGTAATGTACCGTAATCACGTCCATGATGTGATCTGACGTGATCAGGCTTTCAGTTGTATGGGGAACTCTCTGCATCCAACGTATATGGATGTTCTCACAAGGCTCCCCCTTGCTCTGGATCTTGTGTCTCACTCGTCATTGTCTGACCTTCAGTTCTTGAGAAGTGAGGCAGGGGCGTGCTGTCTGACCTTCCAGTTTTGAGTTTGTCAGTCTCTGCAACCACATGGGTCAGAGGCCTCCAGCTTCAACCCATGGATTTGGGACTTAACAGCTTCCACAACTCCGTGAGCCATTTCCTTGAACCAAAACTCTGGCTATTTTTGCAAGGAGCCCTTGTGGTGCTGCGGGACAAGCATTGGGCAGTTAACTGCACGGCTGGTGGTTGTTGAACCTGCGAGCTACCCTGTCGGGGCAAGATGAGTGGTCTGCCCCCAGATTTAGTCCCAGAAAGCCTACACAGGGGCAATGTCGACTTCATGGTGGGGGGTTTGGTTTTAATGTGTTCAGTATGTTTACGTAGACATGTTTCACTGCTTTTGCTCCTCTGGAGAACACTACTGAAGACATGCCCACACACAGCCATGTGCGATGGTAGGTTCTGTGAATTCCACTCCAAAGGGCTCTGCTTGCGCCTGTCTTCACTGACACTGTAGAAGCTCTTCACTGATCGAAGCTGTTCTTTTTCTGGTATTAACATTGGGCACTGAGATATGGGAAGTAATCTTCTGATATTTTGATGGTGAAAGGTTAACAAAATTATGATCCTCCAATCAAAGAAGCTATAAACAAATCAGTTGTTTATTTACCTAATAGTGGAAGATGTTTTGACTTTGCATTTTGCAAACCCCCCCCCCTCCAAAGTCTTCATGGCAGCTAATTACCCAATTGTATTTTGACCTTTAAAAAGAGACAATTCCCATTAAATGAGTGTTGAGTGTTTCTAACCTTCATTTTCCTTGCTTGTGTGAGAAAGGTGAGGGAGGTAAGAAATGGTACTCTGAGAGTCTACACATGGCTGCTTCGTTCTGGTCACTGAGTTTTCTGGTCTTCTTCGCAGGCCCCTTTTGGATATGTGCCACACTGGTCTTTGCCATCGCAATCAGCGGGAACCTTTCCAACTTCTTCATCCACCTTGGAGAGAAGACTTACCATTATGTGCCCGAATTCCGCAAAGGTTAGTGAATAGCCTTGCCTCAAATGGGATGCTTTCAGCACATGAGCGTGGTTGCTTTCACCCTGTGAATTCTAGGCCCTTCCTCGGGTGCTGCGGCCCCTGCTTTTTGTGTTTAAGGGTTCAGACAGTCCAATTGTCACAGAATGTACCACCTACCATTATAAATCCACACAATCTTTTGGAAAGCTGTTGGGCAAAACCTGGTAGCCACTGACAATCTGTCTTAATAAAAATGTACAAAACAAGTGTAAAGCAGTGTGCATGTAGGTCTTCATGTAGTGTTGTGCACACCGTACAAACACTGGAAACAGTTGGGCATTATTGTTTAAGTTGTGAGGGCTGACCAGGCTGGAATAGCCTGTAGCCACTAATTATAAAGCATCTGGACTATTAATTCATTAATTACAAAGCATCTGGAAGGAGCCTTGCTGGCGTAGTGGGTACCTGTTGTGCTGCCGACCGCAAGGTGTTGGCAGTTTAAAAACGGCTCTGAGGAGCTTGCAGGTGGCGAACCCCTCTAAATGAGGAGTTGTGACTTTGTCGGGGGATTGATTGCCCTGTTCTGTGCCACTTTATCTGTTCTCTCGCTTCCCCCACCAGCCTGGGCAGGACCCTGGACTCTGGAACCAGACCACTGACGTCAAATTCCAGCTCATTACTTGAGCTTCAACTGTGGGCAAGTTATTTCATGTCTCTTAGCCCCAGAGCCCTCATCAGTGACGTGAGAAGCATAATAAACCCGCATTCCTGGGTTATCTTGAAGATAAAGGAGCCCTTGCAGTACAGGGTAGCTATGAGTCCGAATCGAATCAGTGGCAGTGAGTTTTTGAGTTTGTAGCAAAGTGGGTTACAGGTTGGGTTGTTAACTGCAAGTTCAGCAGTTCAAAGTCACCAGCTGCTCTGCAGGAGAGAGATGAGGCTGTCTGCTTCCATTAAGAGTTACAGCCTCAGAAACCCACAGGGGTAGTTCTACTCTGTTCTATATGGTCGCTGTGAGTCGGAATTGACTTGATAGCAGTTGGTACTCAAAGTGACAGAATTGGCATGTGGAAAGAAGTCCATGTGTGGAAAGGAGTGCAATTAAATACCTGTGCTATTTCCGTTTGTACATATGCATATGTATGTATGCGTGCATTTGTGCATATAAGTCAATAAAAACGCCTTTCCTTCTTTCCCCTCCCTTTCCGTCCATGCCCACTTTTCTTCCCGTCTGTCTCCATTAGGGAGTCAGGCGTGGACTCGGTCCCAGCTCCACTTACCAAATGACGTTTGGCTCTAGTTTACCCCAATAAACGGCACCCATGAGCTGTAGACCCTTCCTTCAGGTAGCTCAATGGTTAGGAAAGGGAGATGAGTATTATCATAAACAATATGCGTCTACTTCTCGATTCGGGGTGTGTACCAGCTCACTGATGCGGAAGGACTGAGCCACCTGCCTGGGTGTGGGAGCCCAGGAGCATCTTTGGCTTGGTTGGGCTTGGCTGGGCATCCCAGTGTCCCAGTGGCAGGGAGTGGTGGTATGTAAGCACCAATAAGTGGTGGTATGTATGCCCAGCAATAGACAGGTTTCCATTTTATGTTAAGAGTATAGGTCAGACCTGGGTTCAGGTCCCGCTTGTACTACTAAGTATGTGAACTTGACCAAACATCTACGTGTTAGCAAAAATATGAAAGAGAATTCATTCTTGGTTGAGCATTTATGTATCTCTGTTGCTAGTGTAGAGCCCTGGTGGTGGTGGTGGTCACTGCTAATCACAGAGATTGGTAGTTCAAACACACCAGCCATTCTGTGGGAGGAAAATGAGGCTATCGGCTACCATAAAGTTTTACAGCCTGAGAAACCCTATATTGGGTTGTTATGTATTGGTTTGGGGTTTGTTTCTAAGTACATCTGTTTTGACTTATTTAATTCTCATATCTTATAAGGTACCGTAGCATTATTCCCATTTTACAGATGAGGAAACTAAGATAGAAAGATTAAGTAACTCACTGCCCAGGGCTGCAGAGTTCGTAGCAAAGCTTGGGTATGAGCCCACGGAGTCTGGGTGCAGAGTTTGTGCCCTTGACGACCAACTGCTTTGCCTCGCAACGAGCACTCTGGCTGACACCTCGCTCCTGATAGCCAGAGTCGGCATTCCCTTCCCCTTCTCTTAGTGCTCGAAGACAAAACAGAAGTAAGGGCAACACATCAGGAAAATTGCCCTTGACTAAATGAGGAGTTCCCAGTGCGCGAAACCTGCTCTGGGAGCTACAGCTATTGGACAGTCGTACGTCTGGACCAGACTCTCACTGTGATGCTCAGTGTGCCAAGAGCCTGAAGTGAATTACCTGCTGGTCTTCACGGGGAAGGGCTGGTGCTGCAGGCCTGGCCACGCTTGACCACCCTCCACTGCAGAAGAGGGAAAGGGATCCTCTGGAGGAGGGGCCGTATGGACTGAGCATTGCTGCTCTGTAGCATTTCCACCAGAGAGACCGAATCATTTGAAGAAGAAAGTGAAACTGGAGAATATTTCCAGCAATTCATCAATGAGCTGGGGAACTCCCCATTTCAGAGACAGGAGGAACTTGAAATAGCACGCAGAGCAAGTTAATCTGTACCCAGGGCATTTTAATAAATTTGCTACCGAAATCAATGTCAGCTCTTGTTCTACTAGGAAAGAGGACGTGTTCTTCCAAGGGAATAGTTGGCTTCTATTTGATTGACATGTTCAGTATACTTGAATACGTGTAGTGTGGCCCTCTGAAGCATTTTCAGTTACAAAATTCTGTTGTTCAATAATATTAGCTGTTAGGTATTTAGAAAGGGTTATGAAAACCATTTGAGAGACTGCTGGTCTCCCCACAAAGACATATGCTATAAAGAGTCCTGAGTTTGACAAGCATGTATAGTGCACTTACCAGGCATCAGGTAGGAGGCTCAGGGATGACGAAGAGCAAGAAGGAAGAATGCCCTGGCAGTCTCTCCTGCACAGTCACAACTCTGAAAGCTCTATGGGGCCATTCTCCTCTATCCTGTAAAGTCGCTACGAGTTGGAATCCAGTGGTCAGCAGGTAACAGCTATTACAAGCACCAAGTATTGGCAGTGCTCTCGGTGTGAATAAAGGCGTGGCAGAGATTAAAACCTGTGTCCTCTCCTCAGTGTCCATAGCAGCTACAGTCATCTACGCGTACGCCTGGCTGGTTCCTCTCGCTCTCTGGGGCTTTCTCGTGTGGCGTAACAGCAAAGTCATGAACATCGTGTCTTATTCCTTCTTGGAGATCGTGTGTGTCTATGGATATTCACTCTTCATTTACATCCCCACGGCAGTAAGTATCAGCACGTAGGGAGCAGATTCTGGGGATTGAATAGCCCACCGGCATCATTATTTCCACCCTAGCACCAAACCCTCCTGAAAAACACCCATTGACCTTAAACGTTCAGCATGGGTGGGGCTGGCGAGCCAAGGGCCACGACTTGATCTTGAGCCCTTCGTCAGGAGAGCACTGGCCTCCAGTGGCGGGTGTTGGCTCTCCGGGCTGCCCTGAAAAACCAGAATGGCAGTGGGGTCCGGCGGCTGAGTAGCTCTGGGACAGTGGTGAACGTCCATGCCTGGAGGGAATCACTCACTGCCTCTCTGAAGTGGCTCCTAAGATCCCCTCTCTCTCCCCGGCCTTTCTCCTCTTTCAGATCCTGTGGATTATCCCCCAGAAAGCTGTTCGTTGGATTCTAGTCATGATTGCCCTGGGCATCTCCGGCTCGGTCTTGGCGATGACCTTCTGGCCAGCTGTTCGGGAAGATCACCGACGCATTGCGGTGGCCACGGTTGTGACGATTGTATTGCTTCATACGCTCCTCTCTGTGGGCTGTCTGGTATGCCCTCACTCCTGACTTCTGGGGCCTTGATGTGCAAGTGCTTAAAGACCTCAAACTGTTACACAGGATGGCCCCTTTAAGACGGCATCATGAGATAATTTTCGTTTTAAATCGACTCTCCTGAGTGGCAAGAGATCAACTTAGGAAAATTTCATTGCAACATCTGGCATTAGCTAATTTCAGACATTTGGTTAAGATCTAGTATCTGGCCAGAGAAGGGATGGGTGGATGAAGGTCTGTCTATAAATGAGATTGAAGGACAGGTCTCAGGGGCATTCTGCCTTTGAATGTCTTTACTAGTTTTTATGTACGTATGAGGGCTCAGTCTAAAAGTACTGCTATCATATTATAGAAACCTCGATTAAGCAAAAATATCGAGAGGTAAAGCTATTGTTTCTCAACATATCCTACATCTAGGTCAATACAGTTCTGAAGGTGATGTTTCCATTTTTCTGACCCTTCCTTAAAGGAGTCTGTTAATGACCCCGTGCTAAGACGGCAGGGTGGGCATCCTCAAAGGCCTCCCCTCACGCTCCTTTTCGATGTTCTTGGAGATTGGAGAACAAAGAGAAGCCGGAAGGGGCAAGGTCAGAGCTGTAGGCTGGATGGATGAAGGTTTCTCAGTGAAAGTCTCAATAGGACAGCTCTCATGCCCTTGAAGAATGAGCCCGTGCAACTCTCCTGGTCTTTTTCTTACCTGTTCAGTTTTCAGTTTTTTTTTGTTTTTTTTAATCCTTCCTAACAAGCTCCCTTGATCATCCTGTGTTCTTTGAGAGCATCTATCAAGATGCTTACCCCTTTGGAGTCCCCAAAAGCCGCCACGAGAACCTTGGGAGCTCATCTCACTGCCTTGTAGATCTCCGTGGAAGCCACTGTTTTTTTTTTTTTTTTTGACTTTTCCCTTAAAGGCTCCCTAATGAGATTTAGACAAGTGCATTACCGAGAGAACCAGTCTGCACCGTTCACTGATGTCAAGACCTGTCTGAACACGGTTTGTTTGGAATAAACCCTAGAATTAGAACCAGGTAGCAGTGCTTTTTTACTTAGCCTCAAACCTACAAAGATTTTTGAAATGTAAAGTTTCATAAATAGACATGTGGGAATTCAGTCAAAGTGGAGTTATATTAAGGGCCAACAACATTTAAACTCATACCAGTACTTAGGTGTCTTTTTAGGAGCGCACGTGCCTGTGAGCCTAGATTGAAGACCAGCCCTGTCACTCATTGGCTGCTTGAGCTTGGGCGTGATGTCTAACTTCTCTGACTCTTAATTTCTTAACTTGTAACATGGGTTTAATATTTCTGTATACACTGTGTGCAAAAAATTTCTGTCCGTGCCCTTAGCAAGCCCTGATGTGATTTTTTTTTTTTAAAATACAAGGTCTAAGAACTTAAAGCCAATAATGAAGGAAAGGACAGGCCTGTGAGAGGCTGTCTTGATGCACTAGATTGTCTACCTAGCACGTGTCTAGATCTTTGGTCACTTTTTGCAGTTGTGGGAATAGATATTTGACACCAGGTGGTCTTTGATATTTTTGCACAGGCATCCATTCTCATTCATAAGATCCCTTTATTTCATCATTAAACAAGCCTCCTGCAAAGTGCAGAGTCCTGACATGCAGACCTGTTGTATGTACATTCCACACGTGCCTTGGGGTTAAGCTCTTTGGGGTTAAGGATGGCTGGTTTGACTCCTGGCAGAGTGACTCTATCTGTTTCTGGCACTTGCAACCTCTGGGTCAGTCCCTTAAAAAGCTGCCGTGACCTTTCTGTCTGCTGAAGAAGAGTCTCTTTCCTTTCTCACTGTGTCCCACTGGTACCTTCCTCTCCCCTGATTGTTCCCTCTGCCTCGCTGAGACGATGGTGAGGAGGAGCAGGCAGGCGAGAAGCCCTTGCCCTGCTCTGTCTTTGGGGGAGAGGAGCAGGGCAGACGGGATGATGGAGCAGGAGGTGTTGTTCCCTTCAGAAGTGTCAGGAGGCCATGTCACTGGTACCTGCGGCAGGATCGTTGGCCTCCTGTGCCTGTTACTCCTATGGGGTTTACTTACTCACCCTGCTGCCCATGAACTTCCTGAAGGAGAGCACAGTGATGCAGGGCCTCGGAGCCCTCCCCCTGTGACGTGCATAACTCTCAGAACCTCGGTTTTCTCACCTGTCACAGAGATTGGTACCGTCGCGAGCTTTCGTGAGACTCGGGAAGGTGGCCATGAAAGCCCTTCTTGCACTGTGAGGGGCTCTTTAGACGTTAAGAAGTTATTCAAAGAACCCCACGGAATTAGAAGCTAGCAGCTTGTCGGTTGTTTATTCCTTCTTGAGGTTCTAGTAGGCATTGTCCAAAACCACACCACTAAACCTTGAGCCTCCCACTGTAAAGACAGTGCACTTTCCATGGCGACTAGCTGATTCTCACTGGCACTGTGCCGTCTCTCAAACTTCGTACCCGTCCTGAGTGAGCAGAAGGCAGGAGGAGAAAAAGTACCTCCTTGCTCCGCGCTCTACGGGAACCAGAGCAGCAGGGCAGGCTGGACCACGGAGTGCAGAGGTAATGGCCTGTGCCGGAGCACCTACTCTGTGTCAAATGCTTCTTGGAGGGAGGGCGCAGTTTTCTTTTTACCAGGCAAGCTAACCTCTGGTCAGGAGCCTGCTGTGCCGAGGTCTTGTGCTTCACGCTGGTGAAGGGCAGCCGCAGGCCCTCCCTGCTTTGGCTCATGCCCGGCTCTGTCTCCTCCCTCAGAAAAAGGAGCTGCTCGTGCTGTAGCAACAGCTTCCCTGTGGTTGTAAGGGTTGACTGGTAGGCTGGCAACATGAACAGTATGACCAGCCATACAACCAGAAGACATATTATTATTGCAAGGGCAGAGCGGAATCGGCAGGGGAGTTATTTGAGCTGAGGGACACCGGCTGAGCCAGACAGCTTGGCTTTCCCCTTTCCCCAGGGACACCCGGGGTGGTGGTGTTGCCTCGGTGCAGTGAAGCATGTGACAGCCCCACATCTGCTGAGGTCCCTTGGCACTTGCACGTGTAAACCATCCCTACGTTTGCTCTGGAGCACACCTGGAGTGCTGGCCAGAGGAGCACCCAGAGCATGTGGCCTTGGCCCTGGGTTTGGAGACCCACGCACCCTGGCGTGAGGTGGACACCGCCCGTCATCCAGAGCTTTCTGATGGCCAATGGCCCTCGCCCTAGCCTCACAGTGCCTGGGTGGTGTTAGCTGCCATCGCATCAGCCCGTGGCTCTGGGGACCCATGCATTCCAGAGTTTCCTTGGCTGTAATCTTTACTGAAACATGTCACCAGACTTGTTCTGTGGAACCGCTGGGTGGGGTTGAACTGCTAAGCAGATTAGTAGCTGGTTGTAAATGGCTTGTGCCACCCAGGCTCCTGCCTCCAAACAAAAACCAAGCCCCTGCCATTGAGTCGATGGCAGCTCAGAGTGATCTCTTTAAGGTTTTCAAGACTGAATCCGTTCTGGAGCCGACGGCCTCCTCTTTCTCCCATGGAGCCCCTGGGAGGCTTCAATTGCTGACTTGGTGGTCAGCAGCCCACAGCCTGCGTCAGCCTCAGGGCCACCACTCTAGGTGCCACCCAGCGGCTGTGGTGGAAAGCGGAGCATCGCCTTTGGAGCCGGGCCCCGCTGGATTCAGATCACACGGAGACACGTGTTAGTTGTGTAGCCTCTGGGGACTGTAACGCTTTGACCCGCAGCGCTCTTGTCTGGAAAACGTAGACAAATGGCTTGCTTCAGGGCTACGGAGCAGCCTGATGCGGAGGTCTCTCTGGTGTGCAGTAAGCACTGCCCAAATGATAGCTGTGGTGGAAGTAACGAATCATGGGATTGTTGCTTGTTCAAAGACAGACCCCGGAGATCATCTTTCCCAACCCTTTCATTTTACAGAGAGGCAAACAGAGGTGCACAGGAGGGAGTCTCGGAGCGAGTTTAGAACCTGGGCCTCCTGGCTCCCTCAGCCTGGTGAGGGTGCCCTCTATGTGCCTGAGGACTGGCAGGGTAGGCCCTGTTCCCACCTTCCGTTGGGACTGTTCTTTCCCTGCCTCAGCAAACAGCTGCAGTGAGGAGGCCTGGAGAAGGCCCTCCCAAAGCAATGGCGTTCTTCCAGGACTCTCGACAGGCTAGACAGTCTGTGGAAAAGGCACTCAGGTTTGGGGCGCAGTGATGGCGTGTGCTGGGGGGAGCTCCAGTGTGTTGTGTTGCTGCCCCCTTTTGGCTAATAGGGAGCAGAGCTGGTGAACTGCTTCTCGACTTGGGTTTTTAACTTTTACTTTCTTAAGGTGCAAGAGAAGCTTTGGTGGCACAGTGATCACGCATTGGGCTGCCATATGCAAGGTCAGCAGTTCGAAGCCACCAGTTGCTCTACAGAAGAACGATGGGGTCTTTCTCCTCCTGTAAAGAGTTACCATCTTGGAAACCCGCGAGGCAGTGTAGGCTTGCTCCGAGTCAGAATTGACTTGATGCGAGTGAGTTTGGTCTTTGGGTTTTCTGAAGGCACTGGCTCCAAGGGGCAAGCCTGAGCATGCCCTGGGCCCTGGCACACTCACAGATTCCCTGCCTTGCATGCGGACAGTGGCTAGTGAGCCCAAGGTTTTCCTGGGCCGGAGTTAGGATTCTCAGACCGTGAAACCTAGGCGGAAAGGTCCTCCCCAACATCATCCCTCTCCACCCGTGTCTGACGTGTGACTGTGAACTTGTAGGCAATGAGTGGGGCCCTCATCCAACCTTTAGGCTCCCAGCTGGAGAACTGAGGAAAGGCACACTGTTCTGGTAAAGGTCTGCAGAGAGCCCGATGGGTGCAGCAGCTGCCCCTCTCAGCCAGCAGAGGGTGCGTGCTCCATGTGAGTTGCTGGTGGTGCAGAGATGAAGGCAATGATGAATATGTATCTATGTTATATCTACGTAGACAAGCAAGGCTGTGCAGTGCAGGGCTTCGGAGCATGAGAAGGAGCAGTGGTGAGGCGCTTGGCTGCTGCCTGGAAAGTTGGCGGTTCGAGCACCCAGCCACCACGTGGGGAGAGAGCAGAAGATGAGCCTAGAGACAGCAGCCTAGAACACCTGTGGCACACTTCTACTCCATCACACCGGGTCCCGAGGGGTCAGACCGACTGCTGCCAGCTCCCTGAGCCCGCGCTCGAGTCAGACAGACCTCGCTTTGTGTCCTGGGCCTCATTGGCCAGGTGTGCTTGCTCCAGTGAAAGTCTCTCTGATCTTCCGTTGTCAAATGCGGGCCCAAACCGCTGTCTCACAAGGTTGCCGTGAGGATTCAGCCAGCTCATGTAAATGGACAGTGGAGATGGAAGCCAGGTTTAAATAGGCATCCACGTCGAGTAGGAGAGTGGGGATCATTCAGGGCGGCACAAAGATGGCAGAGGGTAACAAAGGGTCCAGAAGGACCGTCGCTGTGGAGTCCGAAAGAAGACTCACCAGAGACGTGGTTTCTGAACTGCCCTCATTGTTCTCTCTTCTTCCAGGCATACTTTTTTGATGCGCCAGAGATGGACCATCTCTCACCTACAGCTTCTCCAAACCAAACAGCGGCCACGGCCAAGTCCAGCTAAGCAGAAGGTAAGAGACGGTGTGGTGAAAACAGCAGTTGCCTCAGCTAGCATCCAGACTCTGCTTTGAGCTTTCTGTACCAAGTGTGTGTGTGGGGGGGGCGGGGCGGGGGGGGGAGGTGCATGTACACACCTATATATATTTATATATATGTATAAATCTTTATTGGGGGCTCGTAAAACTTATCACAATCCATCCATCCATCCATTGTGTCAAGCACATTTGTACATTCGTTGCCCTCATCATTCTCAAAACAGTTGCTTTCCACTTGAGCCCTTGGTATCAGCTCCTCATTTTTTTCTCCTCCCTCCCTCATGAGCCCTTGATAATTTAGAAAAAATTTTTTCATGTCTTACACTGCCAATATCTCCCTTTACCCACTTTTCTGTTGTCCAGCCCCCTGGGAGGGGGTTATAGATAGATCCTTGTGATCGGTTCCCCTTTTCTCCCCCCACCTTCCCCTTATCCCCTGGTATGGCTACTCTCAATATTGGCCTAGGGGTTTATCTGTATAGGATTTCCTGTGTTTCCAGCTCTTAGCTGGTCTAGCCGGATTTGTAAGGTAGAACTGGAGTCATGATAGTGGGGTGCGGGGAGGAAGCATAAAAGAACTAGAGGAAAGTTGTATGTTTCATCGGTGCTATGCACCTGTCTATCTTTTAAATCCACGTGGGGTTGGCTGTATAGTCGGGTTCTTCTGGAAGAGGCCTTGCCTTTCAGTCCCGCGTCCCTGCCCCTCGCCTTCCTATGCCTTTTCCAACTGCACAGTGACCTGGGCTTGTTACATTTGACCCAAATCCTGCTGGGGTTTTCCAGTTCCTTTGTGACTTAGCAGGTTGGCCTAAGACCCCGAGCAGGATCTGTCTTGAAGTAGTCGTGGGGATCTTCAGTGATAACAAATTTCCTGCCTGGTTTGTTCATAAGGCTCTCTCTTTTTTTTTTAAAATCATTTTATTAAGGGCTCATACAACTCTTAATCACAATCCATACACACATCAATTGTGTAAAGCACATTTGTACATTCATTGCCCTCGTCATTCTCAAAGCATTTGCTCTCCACTTAAGCCCCCGGCATCAGGTCCTCATTTTTCCCCTCCCTCCCCGCTCCCCCCTCCCTCATGAGCCCTTGATAATTTATAAATTATTATTTTGACATATCTTGCCCTGTCCGACATCTCCTTTCACCTACTTTTCTGTTGTCCGTCCCCCAGGGAGGAGGTCATATACAGTTCCAAGGCCCTTTTTTTTTTAACGTGTTGAAAATACACATTACATACAGAACATTTACTAACCCAGCAGTCGGTACATGCACTGTTTGGTGACCTTGGTGACATGTTTTGAGCCGTCCTCGCCCTTTTCTGTGAGTTGCTCGGCACCTGTTGACGCAAACTCTCTCTCTGCCCCTAAGGTTCCTGCGCAGCTCTGAGTCGCTGTGGTTACTCTGATCCCTCAGACAGTCCTTATAGAGAACAGTGCTCAAGACAGACGTTCTGAGCTGAACTATTATTTGGGTTTGAGAAGACTTCAGAGGGTATTTTTTAAAAAGCATTTTACTGGGGCTCATACCGCTCTTATCACAATCCATGCATACATCCAGTGTGCCAAGTGTATTTGTACATTTGTTGCCATCCTCCTCAAAACATTTTCTTTCTGTTTGAGCCCTTGGTATCAGCAACTCATTTTTTTCTCCTTGCCTCCCTCCCTCTCCCTCCCTCATGAATCCTTGATAATTTATAAATTATTATTTTTTTCATGTCTGACACTGACCAGTGTCTCCCTTCACCCATTTTTCTGTTGTCCATCCCTCAGGGAGGGGGTTATATGTAGATCCTTGTGATCGGTTCCCACTTTCTCTCCTACCTTCCCCTTACCCCCCTGGTATCTCTACTCTAATTGTTGGTCCTGAGTAAAGATTGAAGTCTTAAAGATTATTTCAGGGCAGTAGTTTCAGGGATTCATCCAATCTTTGTGATTCAAGGAAATCTGGAGCTCATGAGAATTTTAAATTCTGTTCTGCATTTTCCACAATTTTGATCCCGATTCGTCTGTGGGATTTCTTCTTCTTATTATTATTATTATTATGTTTTTAACAGTGCTGGAAAATATTAGCCAGGCACCCAGTTCTTCTGGTCTTGTTCGTGGAGGCACTTACTGCACGTCCCTGTTCTTGGGCTAATCCTGACTCTCCTCCCTCCTTGCTTCTTCCCGGTGAATAGAAACCAGCTGTGGGTGGTGCGCATGTACTCACGTGTGAGGCAGGTACTTCTGTGTGTGAGGTGCTGGTGAGACTCGTCTTCACGTGTGTGTTGATGGGTGCGTGAGGTGGGTGTGGCCCTCTCATTCCCTGTCCCCTGTCACAGGTGGTGTGTCCCCCAGCCCCCTCAGCCCCCGACAACTGCAGTTAACGTGGCTGGGGCCGTGTCCCTGATGAGGTGCTAAGGGACAGCCGGCCACAGGCCCCGAGCACACACTCAGGTCGGACTCGTGTTGGTATGGTGGCCTCCATCCCCAGATCCCTTGTGTACATTTGTGGCACGTGGAACATTTCCAGCAAAGTGAAGCAAATTTATTTAGAAGCAGAAAAGAAAGAAAAACTAGTTGGTATGCTTTGAATGGCTGCTCGACCACTTTTAAGACCCAGCCAGCACTATGCGATTACCTAGGAGGCAGAGCAGAAGCACTAAACATGTTAGTAGGCCAGTTAACCAGGTTGTCCCATGAAACCATGACCCCAGACCTCTAAACCAAGGAACCAAACTCCACGAGCAGCCTCAGCAATACTATTTCTTTTGGTCATTGTTGTAATCCAGCACACAACTTCTGCCGATTTAACTTTTTATAGGTTGACAGCCAATTGGCAGCAATTACAATAATTGGCAGTGCAGCCCTACTCTTGATGCAGTTTTTCCATCGCCATTGACCCCCCTCAGCCCTCCCTGCTTACCCCCTAGTACTCACTAGTTACTTTGGTCACTGTACCAAAGTTACCCATATGCCTCTTCTTGTCTTTTAATGTAAATGAAGTCATGCAAGCATTTGCCCATTAAGGATTGGTGTGATTTGCTCAGTGTGGGATCTTCAGGCTTCATCCTTACTATGGCACATGTCAAGATTTCATTTCTCCTTCTGGCTGAGCAGCATTCCATTTTACCTGCGGACCGCATGGTGCTGATCTGATCCAGTCAGCTGTTGAAGGCGTTTAGGCTGTTTCCACCTTTTGCTATTATGAACAGTGCTGCAAGGAACACCGTTATACAGGTCTCTTTTTGAGTCTTTCAAGGAGCCCTGGTGGCCTTGTTGAGTAAGCTTTAGACTGCTAAGCACAGGGAGGCAGTCAACCCCACTTGCCATTCCACAGGAGAAAACTGGGGCTATCTGCTCCCCACGAAGATTTATAGCCTCAGAAACTCTATGTAGGGTCACTCTGAGTTGTGATCAACTCCATGGCAGTGGGTTGTTTGGGGGTTTCAAGCCGTTTGGGTATATTTACCTAGGAGTAGAATTTTTGAGTCCCAAGGTAGTTCTGTGGTTAGTTTTTTGGCAAGCCACCATACCATTTTTCACAGTGGCTGTACCATTTTGCATTTACACCAGCAAAGGATGATAAGTGTTCCAGTTTCTCCCCATCTGAGCCAACATTTGTTATTTTCTGTTTGTTGTTGTTTTTACCGTAGCCATCCCAGTAGAGTGTGATAGTCTCTCATGTGGTTTTGATTTGCCTTTCTCTGATGGCTAATGACACTGAGCATCATATCATGTGTTTGGTGGACATAGAAACATCCTCTTTGGTGAATTGTCTATTCAAGTCCTTTGCCCATTAAGGCATTTGGCTTTTTGTGATGTTGTCAAAGTTTTACAAATATATTGATTATTAAGTCTTGTCAGGTAGGTGGTTTTTAAACATAGTCTCACAGTTGGTAATTTGTTTTTTCACTTTTTTGGTAATGTTTTTTGGTGAACAAATTTTTAAAATTGATGATGTCTCATTTGTTTATTTTGTCTTTTGTTACTTATACTTTTATATTAGATAATCCATTGTTGACAGGCTTTGGCATCATTACCTTTGCTTCCTCTTCTAAGAATTTTATGGTTTTAGTTTGTTCATTTAGGCCCTTAATCTATTTCGAATTAGTATGGTGTGAGGCAAGGATCCTATTTTCATTGTTCTACATTTTTTTCAGCACCATTTATGAAGAGTTTCTTTCTTTCCAGGGTGAGTACAAGGGGGTACCCCCCCCAAAAAATGGGGAGAAGCCCCACTGGGTGGAGCTTTCATAGTACACATTTTCCCCACTAGGCAAGCTTAGAGCAACTCACTCTTAGTGCACCCAGTGGCATTGCCTGGGAAGGTTCTCTTTGGTCACAGTGAATTTTTTCATGAAAGCAGTTTTGCTCAAGCCTCATTATTTTTTTGTATGGCCAATTTAAGAGAACAGTGTGCAGCTATGAAATTTTGTTTCCGGTAGGCCACTGGAGATCCCCTTGCAGAGGGGTCTCGGGGAGGAGACGAACCAGTCAGGGTGCGATGTAGCAACGATGAAAAATACAACTTTCCTC
>NW_022104341.1:73701222-73720911 GCF_000313985.2 Echinops telfairi
TACATCAATTGTGTAAAGCATATTTGTACATTCATTGCCCTCATCATTCTCAAAACATTTGCTCTCCACTTAAGCCCCTGGCATCAGGTCCTCATTTTCCCCCTCCCTCCCCGCTGCCCCCTCACTCATGAACTCTTGATAATTTATAAATTATTATTTTGTCATATCTTGCCCTGTCCAACGTCTCCCTTTACCCACTTTTCCGAAATCCGTCCCCAAGGGAGGAGGTCACATGTAGATCCTTGTCGTTGGTTCCCCCCTTCCAACCCACTCTCCCAGTATCGCCACTCACACCACTGGTCCTAAAGGGATCATCCGCCCTGCATTCCTTGTGTTTCTGGCTCCCATCTGTATCAGTGTACACCCTCTATAGTACATGGTGCTATTCTTATGACCCCAAAAGCAAACATCAGTCAAGCCAGTGGAAGATGCCTTCTTCACTTCACCCCCATAAAGCTCGTCAAGTGGAATCAAAGATCAAGACAATGCTCATTTGTTTTTGTGATGTGAGGGGGGTAGTACATTTGGAGTTCATTCCACCAGGTCAGACTATTAATCAAGCTTTCTATTTAGAGGTTCTGAAAAGATAGCATCACAGTGTGTGACAAAAATGGCCTGGTTGTGGCAGGTGGGGGACTGGTTTGGCCACCATGACACTGCACCTGCTCACTTAGCCATCACAGTGCACCAGTTTTTGGCAAAAAACAGCATGCCTCTATTGCCCCGTGTACCTGACTCACCTGACCTCACCATGTGACTTCCTTTTGTTTCTGCAAATGCAGAGGGACATGAAAGGACAGTGATTTGACAACATAGAAGAGGTGAAGAAAAAAGAGGGAAGTGCTGTCAGCCATCCAAATGGATGAGTTTGAAAAATGATTCCATTCCAAGAATGAAATCACAGATTTAACAAATGTATTAAGGGTAGTGGAGAGTTCTTTGAAGGTTGATGAGGTGGTTTTGTAAAACAATTTAAATATCTAACTTTGAAAAAACGTTTCAGTTTTTGGGGGTACCCCTCATAGACTTTGCAGCCTTGTCAAAGGTCAGCTGACTGTGAATGTGTGGGTTCATGCTGAACTGTCACTTCTATTCCATTTCCTGTATGTCTTCTTATTCTACTAGAGCCATGCTGTTTTGATTACTGTAATTGTTTAGGACAGGGGGCCTTACAAAAGTTTGGGAGGAAATGGAGATAAAAGATAATTGGACTTCTCCATGAACTTTTTGAAGCCCGCTCATCTGTCTTGCAGTCCTGAAATGTGAGGCCTCGCCACATTGCCACATTACTTTAGCTAGTGAGGCTTCTTTCCATCCACATCAAGTTGAAGATTTCTCTATTTTTGTGAAAAGGGTTTTGGAATTGTTGCTGGGATTAGATTGAATCTGTTGATAGGTTTGGGTAATATTGACATCTTAGCAATATTAAGTCTTTAAATCCACAAAATGAAAAACGTAAAGATTGATGTCCTAGGCATTAGGGAGCTAAATTAAATTGAGATTGGCCATTTTGAGTCAGAGAGTCTCAGTGTTCTACGGCGTGGGGAATACCAAATTCAAGAGTAATGGTATTGCATTCATCGCCAACAGACGTTTCAAGGTCTTTCCAGAAGTACACAGAATGTTGTCTGTGGTAGGAAGTCTTGGAAGAAGTACAAGGGTGACGAGGAAGGTAAGACTTGTGTCACGTACTTTGGACATGTTGTCAGGAGAGACCAGTCCCTGGAGAAGGGCATCATGCTTGGTAAGTGGAGGGGCAGTGATACAGAGGAAGGCCCACCTCAGGATGGATTGACAGGCTGCACCATGGTCTCAGGCCTGGGAACTGTTGTGAGGATGGCGTGGGACCAGGTTGTGTTTGATTCTGTTTCACATGGGAACCGACTTAACAGCACCTAAAAACAACAACAAACTACCTGCCATCGAGTCAATGCTGACTTACAGCGACCTGTGGTTTCCAAGATTGTAGCTGTTCACAGGAGTAGAAAGCCCACTCTCTCTCCTGCAGAGCTACTGGTAGTTTCAAACTGCCAACCCTGCAGATCACAGCCCAGCCCGTAACCTCTGTAAACGTCAGGGCTCCTGACAACAACAAGGAAGTCCAGATAATACAGCTATTTTTCAAATTTATACACCAACCAGTAGAGCTCAAAACCATTCCTATAGGACAGAATAGAACTCCAATCCTTGTAGGCTTCTGAGGCTGTAAATCTTTACAGGAGCAGAAAGCCTCATTTCTTCTGTGGAGTGGCTGGTGGGTTTGAACTGCTGTCCTTGTGTTTATCAGCTCAACACACAACCCACTACACTACCAGGCTACCCTTCCACTGAAGCTAATGATGAAGAAAATGGATTCTATCAACTTCTTTAGTCTGAAATTGATCCAATATGCAATCAAGGTGCACTGATAATTACTGATTAGACTATGAAAGTTGGAAACAAAGAGGAAGGGTCAGTAAGTTGAAAAATAAGGCCTTGGTGAAAGAAACAAAACTGGAGGTTACATTATAGAATTTTCCAAGACCAATGACTTTTCATCGCAAATAGCTTTACAGCAACATCAATGATGACTATACACTTAGATCTTGCCTCGTGGGATGTGCAGGCATCAGTTGACTACCTCAGTGCCAAGAGGTGATGCAGAAGTTCAGATCAGCCAAAACAAGACCAGGGACCAACTGTGAAACAGATCTTCAGTTGCTCATATGCAAGTTCAGATTGAAGTTGAAGAAAATCAAAAGTCCACAGGAGCTAAAACATGGCCTTGAGTACATCCCACGTGAATTTTGATAATATTTCTGAAGATAGATTGGATGCATTGAACATTAATGATTAAAAAGACCTGATGAACTGTGGGGTGACATTAAGAACGTCACACATGAGGAAAACAAAGTTATTAAAAGGACAGGAAAGAAACAATAGGCCAAAGTGAATGTCAGAGGAAATGCTGAAACTCTTGAAAGAATAACAAAAGCTAATGGGAGAAAGGATGAAGTGAAAGAGCTGAACATTCCAAAGGGCCTAGCAAGAAAAGAAAGTAAAGTCTAGTGAATTGTGCAGAGACCTGAAGTTGGAAAGCCAAAAAAAAAAAGACTATCCCAAGCACTTTTCAAGCTGAAAAAAATCCACGCCTTGAGTTGTCATATTGAAAGTTTCTATAGATGAAAAGAACACACAGAATAACTGGGCCAAGAAAGATTGGTTAACACTCAAGCCTCTCAAGAAGTAGCATGTGATCAAGAGCTGATGCTACTGAAGGAAGAACTCCAACTGCACTGAACGCGTTAGTGAGAACAAGGCTCAAGAAATTGACAGACTACCAGTGGAGAAGTTTTATGAGCAAGCGGATGATGCACTGGAAGCACTTGCTCATCTCTGCCATGATGTTTGGAAGACGGCTACCTGGCCACCCACTGGAGGCGATCGTGTTTGTGTCCGTTCCAAAGGAAGGTGACTCCGTAGAATGCAGACATTTCCAAACAGTATTATTAATACCACACACAAGGGGAATGTTGCTGAAAACAATTAAGTGATGGTTACAGCAGTGTATTGTCAGGGAACTGCCAGAAATCCAAGCCAGCTTCCAACGGGAAAGTGGGACCGGGGAGTCACTGAGGGAGAAGCTAACAGGAGCCACAGTTCATGAGCATAGGACCTATTACTTCACTCTTCTTTAAGATCTTCCAGCAATGAACTTCTAGTCATTCCAGGCGGCTCACAGCTAGACGATCTGGAGCTGACGGAGGCACATGACCCCTCCAGGTTTTTGCTATGAGTTCATCTTTAAACTTTACTCCCAAGAGATCCTAGTAAGAGCCTTAGACTCATTTAAAGAGTCGATTTGATAAGGGGCTTAGGGCCCAGTGCACAGAGGAACCACTGAGAACAGGAAGGGCGGAGGGCTGCCCAACTTAAACCATGTCATCGTCTCTGAGAGAAGTGGTTGGACTGGTGCATGTTTTCAGGGACAAGGACCGTGAAAGGCAGCCACTAACAAGATTACAGAAATGAAGCAGGTCACAAATCTCACTGTTACACAAGGGCACGAACACCTGAAGAAACGGGCCAGTTGAACCTGACTGCCACAAGCACACACCTGTGATAGGGGCATGTGACTGCCCATCACGTATTAACTTCGAACGCTTAATTCCTTAGTTTTTAATGAAAATAAATATAGCTAAGCTGCCTATTTCCTTCAGTGCCCACTGCCTTAGGTTGAGCATGTGGTAGCTTACTTGCGTTACAGTGTAATTGTCTACACACCTGTTCAGTTCATCCTGCATGGGGACTCCGTGGACTGCTAGTAGAGAAGGCCTGACGGCAGGGTGGGTCTCTTCCTTAGACGGAGGACCTAGGCCTCGTTTGGCTCGGACTCCCCAGTGCCTAGCCCGATGCCAGCCTGGCACAGAGCAAGTGCTAAGGTTAAAGGTGGATGCATGTGACTTGTGGCCAAGTTGAAGCCAGAGTCAGAGGGTGTGAGCTTTCCCACCAGGTACTCCCGAGTCCCACCGAACACCAGGCCTCACCAATCCCCTTTCACCCACATGCTAATTGAGATTGTGTGGCCTCTCGGGTCCAGGCACTGGGACCTCAGGAAATCAGATCAGTCTCTGTTCCCCACACCTCAGGCTGATGGGTGAAACACCTAAACAGACCATGTGCATGTGGGGTGAGAGGGTCAGAGCCAAGCTGTGAGCCGGGCGTTGTGTGAGCACAGGAGGGCGTGAGCAGACCTTTTTTTCTCGAGAGAGCTGATCGGCATCCCTGCCTTTGGTGAACACAGTGGCTTGCTGGGTGCTTACCCCACTGAACACAGGAACATGCAAGCCCACTCGTAGAAAGGCAGAGACAGAGCCCACGATGGCAGCATTTGCCCAAGCTCTCTCTTTCTCCAGAGGACCCAATCGCCCTGTGAAATCTGCGGTACGGACCGCTCCTGATGGGGTCCTGGGCTGTGACTTCAGTCCATGCCTGACGTTGGGGTTGCGAAGGCTCCAGGCGAAGCGTCCCAGTTGCTACAACCCTTCAGCAGAGTCAGGCTGCCATCCAAGGAGAGCCTAGCCCTCGTGTCTTTGCAGGCTTCACACCTGATTTATACAGATTTGACACCTCTGGGCTGTGCTCACATCTGTAAACTCGGGTGTCAGCATTTGCGTGTCAAGTCTCCACATGAGACCGTGATGACCAGCGTCTTTGGCGTCTCCTTGACAGAAGCATCAATTGCTTTCCAGCGAGGGTCTGTCCAGAGCCCCGCGGGGGACTGTGGGTTTATGAGCTGGCTGTGCCTTCTGTAATCTCGACTCCCAGCCTTCGTGGAAAAAGAACAGTCTCTAATCTTGCAGATAGCCTTCCCCATGTAAATCCGTGCATCAGAGGACGTAGGCTGGCACAGTACTGAGAGAGCATTAACCCTTCCCTCCCTGGAAGCTCAAGTTCATAGGGGAGCCTCCAATTACTTGTAATCAGGGAAGTCCACCCCTACATTGAAGTCAGTCCTTGCAATATTATTACAAAGCATATCTAAGTTCCTTGGACTCGTACAAATCTCAACAAAATCCATCCATCCATCCATTGTGTCAAGCACATTTGTACATTTGTTGCCCTGATCATTCTCAAGACATTTGCTTTCTACTTCAGCCCTTGGTATCAGCTCCTTGTTTTCCCCCTTCCTCCCCACCCTCCTCCCTCACAAACCCTTGATAATTTATAAGTTATTATTATTTTGTCATATCTTACACTGTCCGACGTCTCCCTTTCTTTCTTTTAAAAATTAACATCACCTGTCGGGGAGGGCCAGTTCTTTTGTGAGCCAAGGCCCTGCTGACACCTAGAAACTGCCCCTGCTTTAGCTTGAGGGATGGCAAGGACTGTATCCAGATCGGAGCTGGCTTCCCAGGGGCGAAGGCCACTGGGCTTGTCCAGAGCAGGCCAGCAACTGAGAATTACACTGCATTGTGATAAGGGCTATGATAAGAGATGACCAAGGGGCTTCTAGAGCCTCCTTTGTACTTAAAACCTTCCTGGTTTGATGCACAGGGTTTGTGTGCAATTATTCCTTCACTCGCTCGTGTCCAGCGCATGCGTTTCATAAGCCAAAGTTATGAACCATTTTATTAGGTTTATGCACATAAACTCGTATTCTGAAATCAGCTTTAACTCCATGCTCTAGTGGGTGACTACACAGCTAATCCCTTTTAACCCACTGTCCAAATAGCACGCTTCCACACCACAGCTCACACCAGAACCTTTCCATCCCACGGCTGAGATGTCCCTGCCCAGACAGCTGCTCTCGTGGCCTGTCCTTTGTCCCCCTGTCCAGCATAGCCTGCTGGACAAGAGAAGCTGGGAGAACCTTGGATGGCAAGTTGGTCAACATCATAACTGTTCATCTTTTTCTTCATAAGCCCTTAGTGGAAAAGTTAACGATAACATGGGATGGGTAGTAGACTGTACCCCCCACCCAAGGTCAACAAGTGTCACGGCCAACCTTACCTCTGCCGCATAGCCATCAGTGACCCATTCCTCCCGTTTGCTCTCTCAATCGTTTTATTAACATATAATTCATATTTCATACCATGCAATAGTTCAGTCATATCAAGAAGAGTTGAACAATCACCACCACAATCAATATTAGAGCATTTTCCTCATTCTTGTTCTCAATGTTATTAGCTCCCCATTTACCCTGACCTCCCCTGCCACACCATTAATCCAGTGATTGTCTATAAATTTACCTATCCTGGATTTCATATACAGAAAACCATTAAAAAACAAAACTAATAATAACAGTAAAACAGATAAAAACCTCAATAGACGAGAAAGCAGAAAATATTAAAAACTAGAAAAAAATTTAAATGGATAAAAAGGGGTGCTAAATCTTTTTTTGCTTAAAAAAAAAAAAATTTATTGGCATCTACTACATATACCAAACAATTTAATCGTTCAATGTATTAAGATTATATCTAACCTCAATGTTTTGTGGGTTTTTTTTTTAGCATTTTATTGGGGCTCACACAACTTTTTTTGTTTTTTTACTTAATTATAAATTTATTTAATTTGTGCCATTTCTAATTTTTAAAAATCATTTTATTGGGGGCTCTTACAACTCTTATCACAATCCATATATCCATCTGTTGTGTCAAGCACATTTGTACATTTGTTGCCATCATTTTCAAAACATTTTCTTTCGGCTATTCCTGGCTGGGGCACTGGGCCCCCGCCGGTGTGGAGATGGATGAGAATGGGCTTCCCCTCATGGGCTCGGGCATACACCTGACCAAGGTGCCCTCTATTCAACAGAAAAGAACAGTGGCCTTTCTAAACCAATTTGTGGTGCACACCGTACAGTTCCTTAACCACATTTCAATGGTTTGTGAGGAGAAACTGCCAACCCTTTCTCTTCGTATTCAACAAATTGAAACAACTCAATATTTTAGGTGCAAAGTTATCATCTATTCCAGGACTGATGGTGGCACAGTTGAAGTATCTCCCTTAAGTGCCAAAAGTGTCACAAATGGACCACAATCGGGAGCCACTAGAGAGCAGTCACAGCAGAACAGGACACGAGACTCTGGACCACAGGAAAGTGAAGCTGCAGCAGAAACCAGCCTCACTGTAGCCCAGGGTCCAAGATACGCCAGACATCTCAGAATGGTCCAAGTGGGTGTTCCATTGATGGCAATGAGAACCAAGATGGTACCTGAAGGACTAGACCCAGATCTCCTTGAGCGGCCAGATGCTCCAGTGCCTGATGGTGAAGGCGAAAAACATGCAGAAGAAAGTTCAGATCGTGAATCGTCTCTTAGTGACTGAGTTTACTCTTGATACAGATTTTATCTACATTTGTAGGCATATATTTACAGTGTATAAGACGGAGAACCTAAAGCTCGCTCAATCTGAAAATAGCACATGACCACATACCCCCCCAGCTTCCTTTATGTGAAAAAATAAAAGTTATAACCTGGCAGGATGTCTCCTTACTAATACAGATACTAATATGGAATATATCTGGATATAAATTAAGTCAGTTTACTTTCTGTTTAGTAATCAAAAAACATTTTTTGATCCCTCAGTCTGAAAATAATTAATTTGGCTAAGTGAGTTATTCAGTTTTTGTGTATGAATTTTTAGCATGAAAAGTATTATGTATATTCTAGCATAAAATTTGTTGAAATTTATGGCAGATGATAAGACTAAATTTTATATGAAAACTTGTAAGTTATATACTGTAAATATTAAACAGATTGATATATTAGCATATAGAGCTTTTTACTACTTGTTTATTAGTTTATATAAATATACTATCAAACTGATAAAAAAACAAAACCATTTTCTTTCTATTTGAGTCCTTGGTATCAGCTTCTCATTTTTTTCCCTTCCCTCCCCAACCCTCCATCCCTCATAAACCCTTCATAATTTTTTTCATGTCTTACACTAACCTGTCTCCCTTTACCCACTTTTCTATTGTCCATCCCCCAGGAGAGGGTTATAGGTAGGTCACTGTGATCCGCTTCCCCTTTCTCCCCCCATCTTCCCTTACTCTCCTGGTATGGCTACTCTCAATATTGGTCCTGAAGCGTTTATCTGTCCTGGATTCCCTGTTTCCAGCTCTTATCTGTACCCGTGTACATGCTCTGGTCTAGCCAGATTTGTAAGATAGAATTGGAATCATAATGGGTGTGGGGGAGCATTAAAGAACTAGAGGAAAGTTGTATGTTTCATAATTGCTACACTGCACCCTGACTGGCTCATCTCATTTCCGTGACCATTCTTTAAGGGGGTGTCCAGTTGCCTACAGATGGGCTTGGGCTTTGGGTCTCCACTCTGCACTCCCCCTCATTCACAATGATTTGATTTTTTTTTTCATGCCTGATGCCTGATTCCTGATCCTATCGATAACTCATGATCACATGGGCTGGTGTGCTTCTTCCATGTAGGCTTTGTTGCTTCTGAGCTAGATGGCCGCTTGTTTATTTTTAAGCCCTTAAGACCCCACATGCTGGATCTTTTGATAGCTGGATCCCATCAGCTTTCTTCACCACCTTTGCTTATGTACCTGCTTTGTCTTCAGCGATCGTGCTGGGAATGTGAACATCACATAATACCAGATTATTAGAACAAAGTGTTCTTGTATTAAGGGAGTACTTGAGTGGAGGCCCAATGTCCATCTACTGTCTTAATACTAAACCTATAAATATATGCACATAGATCTATTTCTCCACCGTCTTATATAAATATACTTACATATGCACATGTCAGTATTTAGACCTCTATAAATGCCCTTTGCCTCCTTTTCTCTATTTCCTTTTACTTTCCTTTTGTCCCACTATCATGTTCAGCCTTCATTCGGGTTTCAGTAATTCCTCTCAGTTACATTGCCTTTGATCAAGCCCTACCAGACCTCCTACACCCACCTCGCCATCGATTTTGGATCACTTGTTCTCTTGTCCTTGAGTTTATTAACCCCCACTTCCTTACCCCTGCCTCCCCCTCTCCCATGCTGCCCCACCCCCCATGCCCCCCAACCATCAGTCCCGTTGTTTTCTCCTCCGGTTTACTTATCCCACCTATCTTATCTAGATAGACTTGCAGAGATATTAGTATCCACAAAAACAGGACAGAGCAAAACAAAGCAACGAAAGAAAACAAAACAACAACAAGAAAAACAATGACAAAAAGAGAGAAAAGCCTATAAATAGTTCAAGGTCTATTTGGTGACCTTTAAGAGTGTTTTCCGGTTGAGTCTTTTGGGGTGCCCTGGCCCCAAAGTCTATTTTTGGTATTCCCTTGCTGTTCTGTTGCACACCCTTAGTGTTTCGTGTTAGTGTGGTGGGGTCAGATCTGGCACAATGCCTCCAGTATGGTCCCCATAGCGCTATGGGTCAGTGAGGGACGTTATGTGATAGTGGGGCCCACCCTATAATCCTCTGTGCATTGACTACTCTGACCAGGAATATCGTCCTCAGGACTTGTTGGGCCAGGATGTGCTCCACTCTCTCTCCCACTCCCTGAGCTGTAGCTTCAGTGCTGTCCTCTGAAGTGAGTTCTTCTGGGGGTGAGGCAGGGCTGTCCACGTAGTTGGAATTGGGGCTAGCCCCTCTCATACAGCTCATATCACAACCCATACATCCATTCATTGTGTCAAGCACATCTGTACATAGGTTGCCATCATTTTCAAAACATTTTCTTTCTACTTAAGCCCTTAGTATCAGCTCTTCATTTTTTCTCTCCCTTCCTCCCTCATGAACCCTTGATAATTTATAAATTACTATTATTTTGTCATGTCTTACACTGACCAATGTTTCCCTTCATCCCACTTTTCTGTTGTCTGCCCCCCTGGGAGGGGCTTATATGTAGATCATTATGATTGGTTCCCCCTTTCTCCCCTCATCTTCCCCTTACCCTCCTGGAATTGCTACTCTCATTATTGGTCCTGAGGGATATGTCTGTCCTGGATTCCCTGTGTTTCCAGCTCTTATCTGTACCAGTGTACATGCTCTGGTCTAGCCGGATTTGTAAGATAGAATTGGGGTCATGATAGTTGAGTAGGGGCCGGGGGAAAGAAGCATTAAAGAACTAGAGGAAAGTTGTATGTTTCATCAGTGCTATACTCACCCTGACTGACTCATCTCTTCCTTGTGACTCTTCTGTAAGGAGATGTTCAATTGTTTACATATGGGCTTTGGGTCTCCACTCAGCACTCTCCCTCATTCACGTTGATAGGATATTTTGTTCTGGGTCTTTGATGCCTGCCACCTGATCCCATTGACAACTCATGATCACACAGGCTGGTGTGATTCTTCCATGTGGACATTGTTGCTTCTCAACTAGATGGCTGCTTGTTTATCATCAAGTCTTTAAGACCCCAGACACTATATCTTTTGATAGCCAGCCACCATCAGATTTCTTCACCACATTTGCTTATGGACCCAGTTTGTCTTCAGTGATCATGTCGGGAAGGTGAACATCACGGAATGCCAGCATATTAGAACAAAGTGTTCCTGCATTGAGGGAGTACTTGAGTAGAGGCCCGATGTCCATCTGCTACCTTAAACCTAAACCTATAAATATATGCACATAGATCTATTTCCCCATCCTCATATATAAATATATTTACATATGTACATGCCTTTATTTAGACCTCTATAAATGCCCTTTGCCTCCTAGTTCTTTCCTCTATTTCCTTTTACTTGCCTCTTGTCCCACTATCATGCTCAGCCTTCATTTGTGTTTCAGTTATTCCTCTCAGCTACATTGCCCTTGATCAAGCCCCACCAAAATCTTATACCCTCTTCACCATCGATTTTGGATCACTTGTTGTTTTTTTGTCCCTGGCTTGTTTGACACCCCTCTTCCATTCCTCTGGCTTCCCCTCTCCCATGTCCCCCCGGAACCATCAATCCCGTTGTTTTCTCTCCAGATTGCTTATCCCTCCTATCTTATCTAGATAGATATGTAGACATGATAATGTGCACAAAAACAAGACAGAGCAAAACAAAGCAACAAAAGAGAACAACAACAAAGCAATGACAAAAGAGGAGATGCCTATAAATAGTTCCAGGTCTGTTTGTTGACCATTAGTTGTGGTTTTCCAGTCGAGTCTGATGGGGTGCCACACCCTGCCCCCAAAGTCTATTTTCGTATTCCCTGGGGACTTCATTGCTTTGCTCCCTTGCTGCCTCTTGGTGTTCTGTTGCACACGCTTAGCGTGCTAAATCTTAACCTAACTGCATCTGCAACAATCCGTTTCCAATGCTGCCTCCTGCGTGTTAGCAAGCGTGTTCACATTCCTGGCCCGTGGTCAGAGGGAGTCACCAGAGGCTTAAGTCCACGTGTATTTCCCCTTCACTTTTTTTTCTATAATGGAAACAGCTTTAAAATGGGTCAAAGGGGGAATCAAATGATAAGATACTACGTTTGACTTAACAACATTCACCATAGTTGATTTTACAATGTTCTGTGGCTGATAACAGGACTATTCACATCCCTCAACTATGACTGGAGGGGATTCACCAGAGGGTTAATCCATGTGTGAACACTGCAAACCAAGTGTTTCACAGGTTAAGCTCTGATGCCAGTCCTTCCTTTAGATTTGGATTACGTACATTATTTACAATCCTGGGATCACACAGGCTGGTGTGCTCCTTCCAGGTGGACTTAGTTGACACCTCATTTAGATGTCTGCTTATATGAAAACAAGTCGTTAAGACCCCAGATGATATTCTTTCTGATATCCAGGCACCATCTAGTTTCTTTACAACATGTTGCTATAGCACCTATATCTTCAGTGATCTCTTCATAAAGTCGAACATCAGGGAACCAATAGAGAGGTCTGAGGGGCCCACCCCAATCCCAACTATGTGGAGGTTGCAGCTTAAAGAGAGGGGCATGTCTGATCAGAGCACACAGGAGCAAATGTAGGGGGAGGAAGAGAGAGTGGAGCACAGTCAAAGAAAAAAAAATCCTATCATTGTGAATGAGGGGGAGTGCGGAGTGGAGACCCAAAGCCCATCTGTAGGCAATTGGACATCCCTTACAGAAGGGGCGACGGGGAGCAGACGAGTCAGTCAGGGTGCAGTGTAGCAACGATGAAACATACAACTTTCCTCTAGTTTTTTAATGCTCCCCCTCCCCCACCAACTATCATGATCCCAGTTCTACCTTACAAATCCTCTAGACCACAGAGGATGTACACTGGTACAGAGAAGAACTTGAAACAGGGAATCCAGAACAGATAAACCCCTCAGGACCAATAATGAGAGTAGCAATACCAGGAAAGTAAGGCGAAGGTGGGGAGAGAAAGGGGGAACTGATCACAATGATCTACATATAACCCCCTCCCTGGGGGATGGACAACAGAAAAGTGGGTGAAGGGAGACATCGGACAGTGTAAGACATGAAAAAATAATAATAATTTATAAGTGATCAAGAGGGAGGGGGAAATGAGCTGATACCAAGGGCTTGTGTAGAAAGCAAATGTTTTGAGAATGATGATGGCAACAAATTTACAAATGTGCTTGACATGATGGATGGATTGTGATAAGAGTTGTACAAATCCCCCCAAAAATGATTGAAAATAATAATAGTTAAGTCGAACATCAAACAGGGCCATAAAAGAATTAAGTGCAAGCCCAAAATCCAATCATGCATCTATTGTTTATATATGTCTCTGGTTCACCTTAGAGACAATATTGCCAATTTATGTTAGAGCACGTTATCAATCCTCTCCCAGGGGCACCACTGCCACTGCCATCAAGTCAATACTGACTCCTAGTGACCCTGTAGTGCAGGGTGGGACTGCCTCTTCCCTGTTCATTTTTAGGTACATCCAAGATATCTCATTATTACATTAATAAATATATAGAGTATAGCTATAAAAGATATTTTTAAATGCATACCACAATACCATAATCAAACTTAAAACAATTCACTTCTTATTATCAAATATACTTCAGTGTTTTAATATCAAAGAGCATTATAAATATTATTTTTTCCTCTTCAGTGTTTTTGAATCATATTCAAATCAAGCCCACTTACTGCAATTGCTTGATCCTCTTAAGTGTCTTAAATTACAGATTCCTACTTCAGCTCCCTCTCTCTTCCTCTAGGGAAAGCATCTCCATGGTGTCATTGAGCATGTTGCTTTGTTCTCTGTGAGCTGGTGGCTGGTCTGAAGGTTTGGTCAGACCCAGGTTTCCTTCTGTGTGTGTGTGTGTGTGTGTGTGTGTGTGTGTGTGTGTAGTTAATTTTTAAAAAAAATCAATTTATTGGGGCTCATAAAATTCATCACAATACATAGATCAATTGTGTAGAGCACATCTATACATTTGTTGCCCTCATCATTCCCAAAATTCACTTGCCTCTTGGGTTCCTGAAGTTAAATTTTTCATCCCCAAACTCATACTTTCTCTTTAGTGACCCATTGACAATCCATGCTGGGATTCATTAATTTGCTGGAGATTTCAAAAATAGTGATCTTCGAATTCTCTTTCCTTTGTTTATTCACTTGACTACTCCTATAATGAGCAAAAATTCTTCATTTGTTATTTGCTTACCCAGTGGGATAAGCTTATTTGAGCAAGTCGGGATTGATGATTTTTCCCCTTTCTTTACCTGCTTTCAAATTAGTTTCGTAGCATTCTCTAATGATGCTAGCTCATTACAATATCACATTTATTGCTGCTCAGCTTGCTTCATCTTTGGCCCGTGGAAGCCTTCAAGTTGGCTCCCGAGGCCTGTTGACTTGACCCTAGTAATCTTTGGCCACTCCCTTGTGGTCTGTTAAGGCAAAATGTTTAGGGCTCATTTTCTACATTTCCAACCCCAGACCCAGGCTGAGCCATTTCTCTAAGAAGTCCTCCTTTCAATGGGAGGTGATCGTTCAAGATCACAATCTGTGTACTAGAGGCGCTTATTGCAGTAGGCCTGGTCATTGTGTTCCAGCTCTTTCAGTGTTCAGAGGCAGGAAATAAGTTTTTGCTTGTCTTTTACAGATGGGGCACGTTATGAGTACATACTTCTAATTCCTATTGAGCCCTGCAGGATTTTTACGGAATTTCTTTTATATCCGCATCTCCTGACTCTCACACTGAAGCACTGCCAAAGCGAATGTCAGGGTTGGAATATCACAGAAGACCCTAATCGTCTGATCCCACCATCCACTCAGAGTCAACTGGGAATCATAGCACCAACACGATCACTGATTACTGGAAATGATATTTTAAAATCTCCCAAGATTCTATTTGAGTTCTTTTAGCCCTTAGGGCTTATCTTCCTAGAGCTGTTTAGTTAAATGACTGGTGTTAGTTATGATGGCACCTCACTATCACTATCTGGATCTAGACAGTTACATATCATTAGAACTTGTAGAAATTTCTAGCATCATTTGCCCAAGATGAAACCGTTTGGAGACACTTGAAATATCTTCATTTGAAAATAATGCCACAACGTGCTAGGCCCCGTGGAGTCAGCCCCCAAGCAGTGTAGTGACCACTGCCCTGGTTACTTGGCCACCTCCCAGTCCTTGCTACGTTTGAGCTCCTTGTTGCAGCCACTACCCTCCTGAAAACAATCACACTGTGTCGCTTTTCTGGTTCAAAAAATCTCTGCTGCTCCTTGCCCCTGCGGGCTGAGATTCAAGACCCGTAGCCGGGCACTGGGGATTGTTACAGTCTGTCCTCAGGGTACCTGCCTTTGCAGCCTGTGTTCTGGCCCTTGCCAGGCTCTCCCCCACCTGCTCTTGGCTCCCTTCTTCTCTCCCGTCTAGAATGCCCGTCCTGCCTTCTCGACTGCGTGACTGCATGCTTATTCTTCCAGACCCATCACAGACCCTGGCCCTGGTGCAGGTGCCCCTTAACTTCTCTGGGTGAAAGCCTCCTGTCATCCTGTGTGCTCTCCCCCAGTACGTTCTGCCTGTAGGGCCACTTTTGTGCTCACTGGTGCTTGCTAGTCTGGGAGCTCCTTGAGGACCCAGATCGAATGCAGCCCCTAGCAGGCACTCAGGGAGCGCTTGATCTGAGTGACAGCTGGGACACAGATCCATAGCATTTCGCTCTCTTTGTTTGTTTGCCAGATTGCTTGGGAGCTTTCTGCCTGCTCATTCCTTGAAGGCCTACTATATACTAGGTGCCCAGGCTTCTGAGCTGAATGAACAGTAGAGTCAGGTTCTTACCTCAGATTTTACGGGCCAGTTTTATTTACTTACTTATTTTAAAAATCTTTTTTATTGGGGGCTATGTTAGACAGGGTTCTCTAGAGAAACAAAACTAGGACACTTATAATTATATATATATATTTATATAGATAGACATACACAACAAAAGGAATAAAGAGCTAATTAGTCTATAGCGCAGTACAAATGGCTCAGAGACAGCTAATGCACTGGCAGTCCTTCAGGTCTTGAGGGTCACCAGGTGCAAGTCAAGGAAACAGACGGCTGAGTCCTCTGTAGGACAGTTCAGGCAATCCAGTCACAGAAAGCAAACAGCAAGGCAGGTCAGCCAGATGACAGGGTCGGACAGTCCCCAGCTCAAGCGATGTATACTCCAGTAGTGTGGTGAAGCAGGTTTTGAAGGAACCTCAAACTACAGCAACACAGTTCATGGGTTGGGTGTCCTACAGGTAATGTAGCTCACAAGTTAGGGCACAGAACCAGCTAAGGCAGCCGCACACTGGTCCGATCATCAAAGAGCAAGAGACAAAAAAGGCGAGGCTCACCGAGCCATTTATCTCTCCGCCCTTCAATTAATCCCACATGTGTTCATTGGCCAGGATGGCACAACAAACCTACCTATCACAGAGGCTCTTACAGCTCTTATAACAATCAGTTGTATCAAGCACATTTGTACATATGTTGCCATCATAATTTCCAAAGCATGTTCTTTTTTTTTAATCATTTTATTGGAGGCTCATACAGCTCTCATCACAATCCATAGTTCTATCCATTGTATCAAGCACATTTGTACATTTGTTGCCGTCGTCATTTTCAAAACATATTCTTTCTACTTGAGCCCTTGATATCAGCTCCTTTTTTCCTCCTTCCCCCGCCCTCCCACACTTGTGAACCCTTGATAAATTATAAATTATTATTATTTTCATATCTTACACTTTCTGCTGTCTCCACCCATATTTTTGTTGTTCATCCCCCTGGGGGTGGTATGGTGGTGGTGGTTATACATCAATCATTTTGATCGGTTCCCCCTTCTCCTCCCATCTTCCCCCTACCCTCATGGTATTGCTACTCCCATTACTGTTCCTGAGGGGTTTATCTGTCTTGGATTCCGGTGTCGAGAGCTATTATCTGTACCAGTGTACATGCTCTGGTCTGCCCGAATTTGTAAGGTAAAACTGGGGTCATGATAATGGGCGGTTGGGTTGGGGGGAAGCATTAAAGAATGAGAGGAAAATTGTGTGTTTCGTTGGTGCTACACAGCACCCTGGCTGACTCGTCCCTTCCTTGCAGCCCTTCTGTGAAGGGATGTCCATTTGTCACAGATGGGCTTTGGGTGTCAACTCCGCCCCCGCTTGTTTGCATGGGCCAGTTTGTCTTCTGCGTCACACAGACTGGAAGGTCCTTCTAAGTGAAGGAGAGCATCGTGGCCTTGGGAACTGCTTATTGGAACATCCCGGATTGCCAGGATGAGGGACAGGCTTGGGGCAAGGGCACGAGCAGGGCATATCTATGCCCCTGTGGGGCCACCCAGGATGGGGAATCAGAGGTAACCAGGCCTCAGGTCCCAGTCTGGTAAGAAGTGGGAGGCAAACACCAACAGGCAAGGAAGTGTTGGCTGTTGGTGACATTCTGAAGCAAGCCAGGCACAAAAAAGAAGTATTTATCCCTTCCTTGCCACCTCTGGCCTCTGTGCCAGGAATTCCTGACCTTTGCCCTCAGGACCGCCCCCTAAAAGCTGCCAGCTGATGGGAATTTTGTCTTCAGATCCTCCTCAGCCTTGACATTAATTTGGAACAGACAACCAGGAAGATGAGAGAGAAACAGGTGTCTGTTTATGAAAATAAAATCTTTAGTGCCTGCTTCGTGGGCTGGTTGGCTCCTACCTTTGTCTAGCATTGCAGAAACCTGAGCTGATGTTTACTGTGAAACTCACTCAGGCATAGGTTCTTGTCCTCCAACAATTTACAGCTGCTCCCCTTCCTCAAAACTACGTCCACTCTCTGTGCACCCCCCCCCCACCCCCTTACCCGCCTTCCACCCCCTTGCTGTTGTTTCCAGAACAAACTCCAAATTCCCTGGCTTGCTGTGATCTATTGCGAATCTATTTGTCCTGCCTCATGTCCTGCTGGTGTCCTCAATGTAACCTTAGGGTTCAGTTCCCACAACAGCTTTCCAGTGCCCAATTACGTTCCTTCTGTCCACTTCCGGGAGACAGATGCGGTGCACAGTCGTAGAAATCCTGTGGCATTGACTAGACCACTGTGGGCTTCCTTTTTGTGGTGTACCCACTGCAGGAGCCCTGGCACAGAGGCTGCCAAGTACTTGGCTGCTAACTGAGGAGAGGCAGTTAAAACCCACCTGCCAATCTTGGAGGAAAGATGTGGCGTCTCCTGTGTAAAGATTTTGAGCCTGCAAAGTCTTGAGAGGCAATTCCATTCTGCCCAGTAGGGCCCCTGTGGGTTGGAATCAATCTGACAGCACTAGATTCTGTGTCCAGCTGGGGAGGGCGGGCTTTGGTGGTTCCCCAGCAGACTCCTCGCCTTCCGTGTGGGAGACATGAACTTGACTGCCGCCAGCGCAGCTCCTGTGTAGCCACCTCCGTCTATCAATGGTGGTGGCTGTGTGCTACTCTGGCGCTGAACAGGCTTCCACAGCGCTTCTAGACTAAGCTAGACCATGCATTCTACTTCTGGAAAATCATCCAAGGAAACCCCTGTGAATCATAACAGGCCAATCCACAACCGATCCGCAGGTAGCGCAGGACTGGGCAGTGTTTCCACGGTGTGAGGGTCTCCATAAGGCAGGAGTCACCGTGCTCACAGCCCACAATCACAACAATGTGCGCTTTGTTGTTACTCTGTAAACCAAACTAAACTCACTGCCGATTCCAACTCACAGGGACCCTAGAGGACAGGGCAGAACTGCCCCTGAGGGTTTCCAAGACTGAAACTCTTTATGGGAATAGAAAGCCTCATCTTTCTCCGTCAGAGTGGCTGGTGGTTTTGAACTGTTGATCTTTTAGTTACCAGCCCAATGTGTAACCAACTACTACACCATCAGGGCTCCTACTTAAGTACCTGATGTGGTGCTGTCATAGAGGAGGAGGAGCAGGGATGGATGGATGGATGGATGGATGGATGGATGGATGGATGGACGGACGGACGGACGGACGGACGGACGGACGGATGGATGGATGGACGGACAGACAGACCAGACGAAAGTAGCTTTGGGATCTTAGTAAGAGAAGAGCATTGGGTTTCAAGGAAATAGGAACACTTTTAAGAATGTCCTTTCCTCTCGAGTAAGAGTCTTCCTCCTGAGTACAGAAATTAGGTTTGATGCTCAAGATTTGGGGAGTTGGTGATGAGAGGTACCAGTCTGGTGCTGAAGTTAGGTGTCAAAAATGTAAATAAATACCTTTTCCTATATTTAGCTCTTTACTTTAGGGGAAATCTTAATACTTTTTCTGTGTGAATGTTTAAGAAACTCAAACAATGTTTAATATAATAACACACAACAAATAATAATAAAACAAGAGATGAGATTAAACTTAGTGACCATTTGAGAAGGCTTCAAAATGTGCATGGGAAAATGTGATGAAAAGATAATAGTAGCATAGAGGAAGAAGATAAAACTACTAATCTCCAGGCATCAGAATTCTTTTTCTTCCTATTTCTTATTTTTTCCTATAACTTTCTTATCCTATGAAGTGAATATTAGAGACTTTTTAAATTTTAGTCTATAAAAAAATTACCGTAAATACTCCTGTATAAGCTGAGTTTTTCAGCACATTTTAAAAAATCATTTTATTGGGGACTCATACAGATCTTATCACAATCCATACATACATCAATTGTATAAAGCACATTTGTACATTCGTTACTCTTATCATTCTCAAAATATTTGCTCTCCACATAAGCCCCTGGCATCAGCTCCTCATTTTCCCCCCTCCCTCCCCACTTCCCCCTCCTCATAAACCCTTGATAATTTATAAATTATTATTTTGTCATATCTTACACTGT
>NW_022104341.1:73723657-73737419 GCF_000313985.2 Echinops telfairi
TATGGAGTGGGATAACAGTTGTATGAGCCCCTAATAAAATGTTAAAAAAGAAAAAAAAAAAAAGACTTGGTGGGCTAGGATGTGCTCCACTCTCTCTTCCTTCCCCTTAATTTTCTCCCGTGTGCTCTGATCAGACATGCCCCTCTCCCTGAGCTGCAGCTTCAGGGCCATCCTCTGAAATAATTTCTTCTGAGGGAAGGGGCAGTTCAGCACATTTTTAATGCGGTTTTTGTGGTAAAATTAGGTGCCTCGGCTGATATTCATGTCGGCTTATACTCGAGTCTATATAGTAACTCGCAGATCTTATATGGGGAACTATCAACTGTGTAAGCGTTAATGAAGCAAGCTGTATTTATTGTGTCGGAGCATTTGTAGAAATTTTATAATCAAAGCTACAGACATGTATTGACAGTAGTGGCTCTCGATTAAGGGTGAGTTTGTCCCCCAAAGGCCATTTGGCAATTCTGGGGACATTTTTACTTTGCCAACTGGTGTATCTATCTATGTGGTACCACTGGTATCTCGTGGGTAGAGGCCAGGGATGCTGTTAAGCATCGTACAATGCATAGGAGAGCCCACAGCAACGAACCAGCCACCCAATGTGTCCATCAAACTGAGAGACTGATTTACAAGCTCATCTTACCAAAATCTGCAACTTGAACTATTAACTCGGCTCAACCTCCTGAGAATTAGATCAATAGTTTAAAAAGTGGCCTGCAGTCGAAGGTGCTAGCAGTTAGAGTGGACATAGTACATGCCAGGCCTTTTACTGGCCCTTGCACTGTGGACACAGCCTCTCTGCCCACAGTTGCCTGGTTCGTTAGGGTCATCTGAAACTCCTGCTTTAGCACCCAGTGCTCACACTGACGTCACCGAGTACTCCATACACTACTCCCGGGACAGTGCCTTAGACCCCTATGCAGGGGACTTCTGTTTGAGACAAATTTTAATAAACTTGGCTACTTGGTTTTTCAATCCACAAATGATTTAGAACAGCAAATAAAAGCTGCAACCAGGCCCAAAGGAGAAAATGAAAATCACAAAAGAACCCGTATGTAAGGACAGCCGAGTCAGAATGCAAAACAGCAGGTGCTGTTATTTGGAGCTTCGCCTCCCCGACTCTGTCAGTAGGAAATGATACTGTAATAAGGAACCAATTTCCCAAACAGATTCTGATGATCAGGATCAATGAAAAAGTTAGCATATATTCTACAGTCTGTGTTTAAGAAGGCACGTTGCATACAAAAGAGCTTCGAAAAGTGCATGGAAAAATGGAATTAAAAGAGCATGGAACTTTCCCAGCAGCTCGTGAAGCCCTCCTAGAATTCTGATTATTTTCAGTAGGTTAGGTTAAAAAACTCAGTCACTGCAAGGATTCCTGTAGCAGCTCCATACACTTGATAAGGCCATTCATTTTTAAAAAGAAAACAAAATTGTGACACTTGTTAGTTACTTCTGATCTGCGCTGTGCGTAATCCCAGAATTAAGTCTAGTTTGCAGACTACGAAGACAAGACAAAGGGCTACCTACTTCTCATGCTACCTACTAAGCAAGAAGTTCTGGTGTGGAACGATATAATACCATACATTCATTAAGATTATGTACATAATTTGTCTATACGACATGTGAAGGTTATATACTATAACTTGCAGTAGATCATGGTTGAAAATAAGGACAAACTTTTAAAAACCAGGCATCCTATCTCCAAAGCCCTGCATGGGAGGCACTGTAATGTAGCATTTGGGACCATCGGTTCTGGAACCTAAACACCTGAACTCTAACTGTGGCTCCAGCCTCCGCGGCTCCCTGAGCGGTCCAGCTTCAGCGCTGTGCTTGATCACTCTGTGCCTCAGTTCCTGTGTGTGCATGGGGCTGTCACTTTGATGACTAGATGGGATGAGACACACGGTGTTTCTGACAGTGCCTGCCTCTAAGTACTCGGTAAACATTTATTGAAGCGTTTGCCACGGGAAGTGAGATGGGAGCCATCCATCTGAGTGCCAGTCTTGTTCCACTTCGTAGTTATTCACGTGGCCTCACTGTCTCCTATTTGAAACTCCTCATGATTTGGCCATGTTCTGGAGAATCTCTCCAAAGTTCCCGCAAGTTTCTCAAGTCAGATCCCCAGTTCCTCCTCGCCGCCATCCCACCCTCCTATCCGGAGCTCCTCCGGCGAGCAGCCAGGGCTGAGCAGCACCGTACTGACGGATCTCAGGCAAACACCGGGAGCCTTCAGAAATCTCAATCTTGAAAACCACGTTTTGTTTTTCAGTTCTCCTTTATGTGTTCGTGGGACATGGTTCTTTGGGACGTGGCCTCCACCCCAGGGGAGCAGGACGGCCAAAGCCAGCGAGAACACTGATGGATTGGCACCAAGCTCAGCATGGCTGGTGCTGAGCTGAAGCCCCGTCGCCTATTTAACGACCAAGCCGTCAATGTTGTGCAGAACATGCGCCTTCCAGCTCCTCTCTCTCACCTACCGTCCCACAGTGACCGTGCACTAATTCCCAGTGAAATGCAGGAGAGTGGGGTGGGTGTGCTCAAGTGCCCCCCATCTGCCTCCCGGTCACGTGGCATGCTTCACTGTCAGTACACCCTAAAAACCTGAGGCCGACCCATCCTGACTCCTGCTGTCTCATTTCAGAATGATGTACACATCAGCTAGGTGACTCTCGTGCAACTAAGCTATATGCATTTAGTTGGTATTAAGTGGGAACCTGAACATTTTGTCTTTGGTGACCTGATCCTGGGAAACTTGGCCTAATAGCTGCAAAATAAACACGTACCTCACATAATTCCTGTGTGTGGACTTCATGATTTTTATCCCAAGTTTGTCCAAGGTGTCTCATCTCTGATTCCTCACATTTAACAGGTTAGAGCCCCCTGGGAGTCTGATTTAAAGTGCTAGCTGATAGGATGTGTGGGTTACAAGACACCTGCAATTTTCTTATCAGCAGAACATCAGGCTTAAACAGCATGCTTATTAACAACCTTTGATGTACAGATCTTAGAAAATTCTCCTAGACTACCTTAGATGCGCCTCTTCAGGGTGGCATGGCTTCCTGGCTAGGGTGTGTTAAAGAGACACACACGTGTATCTGTCAGCTCACCTGGAGACTGAGCTTCTGGCAGTTCTGGAGTGGTGCTGTCCTGTTCCTGTTGTCATCTGCACGACACGTCTTCCCTGTGCATTTCTGAGGCAGCTGCAAAGACACATTTGGAGTCAAAAGGGCTGACCATGAGCCCTGGTCGTGTGGTGGGGTACCCGCTGGTCTACTGCCCATAGGCCAGCAATTCAAAACCACCAGCTGCTCCTGGAGAGGAGGAGAGGCATTCTACTCTCGTAAAGACTAACGGCTACAGGAAGCCGCAGGTGCAGTTCTGCTCTAGGACGCCCTGTAGGGTCACTGGCAGGAAATGTATGCAGATCAAGGGCGATGCACACAAATTCAGGCTACAGCGAACCTAAAGTCACCTTGGCAAACTTCCTACCACATGGTGAATCGTCCCCCATTAATGACATCAACAAATAGATACATTGCAGCCCTACTGTGTGCTGGGCACTATTCTAGACACTTGGGATAGCGCAGTGAACAAGATGGACAATGCTTTTCTCAGGGGTACTTCTACCAGGTTGTGCGGATAAGCACGTGGCTGCCTTGGGGGAGTTGGGGCTGGCAGCCACTTAGCAGTGCCCGTGGCTGCCAGCCCCAGTTCCCTCGGGCAGCCACGTACCTCTGAAGCTGTCCGTGGTTGGCCCTCCTTGTACCCCTGTCTCTTCCTCTTCAAGTGCAGACGTTTGAAGACAACTGTTCTGCGTCCCCGGAGTCTCCTCCAGTTAAATGTCTATTGTCTTTGGTAGCATTTCCGAGAATTTGGTGTGCATCTGCCCTGCTCACCCTGGATTCGTCAGGTTGTGGCTCCCATGAATCCCCGTTCAGGCCAACTGGCACCTCCTGCTTCAGGGTTTCCGGGAAAGCCTCCAGCAGGGTTCTTCTCCAGAAGCATGTAAATGTTTTATCCCCTATTTGAGGAGGAGAACTTAAAAGGAGTAACTTCAGAAGTTGCTACTGAGTGCTTTTAAGATCTTCTGACGAAGATTGTGTGCGCGCACGCATGTGTGCATTTAACACCCACCAGACCAGATGCCAGCAGGTCAGCCCTGCGTCGCTGTGACTGCGTGTGTGAGAGCAGAATTGTGCTTCGTGGGGCTCGCAATGGCTGTGACCTCCTTGGGACTTTTTCAAGGTGGCCTTAGGGTGCATACGAAAACCCCGTCTGCCCAGCCAAGTGCTTAACGGTTCCAGGGAGTCTACAGTGAAGTAGTCGGTCTTTACCTGAAAAGTAAGACTGTCACAGCCATCATGGATGAGCACCACCATCTATAAAACGCGACCTTACAATGTCAGGTAAGTCAGAAGGGTGTAATCTCAGTATTTAAAATGCGAATTAATTAGCAAAGGAGCCACCACAAAGAGCTACTACCAAGCTGACTGGCATGATGACTGTGTGTGTCAGAGAACAGCTGTGCTCGATCAGGCTCTCGGGCTGGTTTTTGGAAGCGGATTGCCCGGCTTTTCTTCCAAGGTACCTCTGAAAGAACCGGGCCGCATCCCCATTTGGGGATCACTGCTCTTGTGATTCCCAGGAAGTAGTTAGGAGTTGCATTCAGCTATAAGAAAAGCGTGACTTAAGCAAATTAGTGTTTTGTTCTCGTGGAAATAGAATTCTAGAGAGAGCCCGAGGTTGAAGTGGACCCTTCACGGTGCCACCAGGGACCCTGACGCCTGGGTTCAGCCACCCGTAGCATGAGTTTGTCATCACCTAACCCCAGCCTGCCTGCTCGACCACCAGCGAAGGATAGGCAGGGAGAGGGGAAAGGGGAAGGGAAAGCTAGTTGAAACGGCCTCTTAATGATCTTTCTCCAGATCCCACCTAGTGCCTTCTAATTGGCTCGCCTGCGTCACGTGGTCGCCTCTGTGCAACGGAGGCTAGTAGTGCTCTTCAGCTCAGTGCACCGCTGCTCTGAAAGCTGAGTGCTGTAAAGGGGGAGCTGGTTGAGATAACTACTATGCCTTGGGGCCCCTGTTTTTATAGAAGTTGATAGGGGCTAGTTTGTTCACTGTCCACTTGGTTTCACTGGTTGATAATAAAGGATTGAGAGGAAAGAATTCTGGGAAGACGTGTTAGTTCCAGGTTGACTAGAGAAACAAATTCACAGACACTCATATGTATATAAGAAAGAGCAATTGTATATTGTGAGAAAACATCCCAGTCCAGATCAAGTCCATAAGTCAGATATTAGCCCATATGTCCAATACTAGTCCATAAATCCCCCTTTAGACTTACGCAGCACATGCAATGATTCCAAATGGAGGAAGACCACAGGCCAGTGGGTAGAAAGTCTTGTGGATCCAGTGGTGGAAGCATCTCAGTGCTGGCGTGGGTCTCCACGTGGCTCCTCCAGCTCCAGAGCTCTGGCTCCATCGGTGTGTCTCCATGTGACTTGTCAACAGGAATGTGAAACAGTGTGTGTGTGTCCCGCCTCCCAGGAGGAAGACAGGAGTTCCCAGAATCCTCAGGAGAAGGCCATGCCCACATAGAGGCACCACTGGCTGTGACCTGATTGACAGGCTAGCCCCCACCCTTTTGGTCAAGTTGACAGGAGATTTATATAACTCCCACAGAAGATGACAATGGAAGTCACAGCGTCTTAACCGCCTTGAATTCCCCCATAAAACGGCCTCCAGGAAAAATAAAACTAAACCGATCATCTGCAATAAGTGGCTACTTAGGTGACATCACTACAAACCCACAGATTCAAGAAGGTAGAAACCATTGGCAGCTCTTGACTTGCAAGGCATCAGCACCTTTGTAGAAAGCAGCAGAGGGGCCGTCTGAGCAACCTGAGAGTAACCCCAGAGCAGTTGGTGGTAGGGAGAACAGCAACTGGAACTTGGAGGAGTTTGGACCGCCCAGTTACATCAATGAGTGTACATGGTCCACAGGAAGACCAGGAGAGGCTGAAGCAGCAAGACCCTACGCCAACAACACTAGGTGCAATTTCTTTCTCGGGCAGCCAAGAAGAAACAGGTGGTAATGAAATGCAAGTAGGGTAGGCTAAGGGTATTTGGGGCAAAGGAAAGAAAACTCAAGAAGAGGGTAGGCAAGCGGGGTGGGAGTCAGGGGGAGGAACAGTTCCAGGAGACCTCAGAAAGGAGGAGGCCACGTCATGAAAACCCCCAAATAAGCTGCCTCCCTGCTCTCGGGTCACTTCTGGGGCACAGCGACCCTGCAGGACTGTGAATCTTTGCAGGAGCAGACAGCCTCATCCTCTCGCAGGGCAGCTGTTGCGTTGAAACTGCCGACAGTGCAATTAGCAGTCAATGCTGAACCCCATGCCACCAGGGCTGGAAAACCACCCCGCTCACCCCGCCCCCCTAATGCGCAGGAAAACGAATTCCGTGTAAAAATGAGCAGCAAAATGGATCCAGGCAAATCTCATAATGAAGTTATTATAAGAAAGATGAGAATAAGGAGAATAACATCCCTAATGATAATGAAAGCATTCCAGAAAGACATGCCCACAAAAGCAGATAAAAACTATAATGGCATTTCAAAAGGAGCTAAAAGCAATTAAGAAAATGGTGTAAGATATGAAAGAAAGACATTATAATTAGGAAACCGAATTTAGGTAGTGGGACTCTGGGAAGAACTGGGGATAAAAGAAAACTCATTTCACAAATGAAGACCACTTGAAGGGTGCCAAGTGAAGATGCACAAGCGATCATGCCTTAAGGGATACACGGCGAAAGGAAGGGAAGGATGTTGGATATCCGAAATGCATGAGGAGAAATCAAAGAATCTGAGAAAGTGACAAATATGGCCAAAGGACATCAGACGGAAAATAGACCACACCGCAAACTCGAGGAAGTCAACCCAGCAGCTCAACACCGAGACCAGTAAAATCAGGACTTTAAAGAAAAAAAATACTGGAGGCATTCAGTGCTGTACCAGTGTCACTGGTTCAGGCAACATGAGTTTATACTAATAGTATGAGTCATGCTGAACGCCTATATAGATACAGATTAGATCTAGATGAGGCATCAAAACGAAAAGACTAATTCACTTACAAGGGAAAGAAAACGAGATGATTATCAGACTTTGGGCAATAGCTCCTTATGTCAAAAGACGACAGCACAGCATCTCTAAGATACCCAAGGGAACAGAATGTGAGCTAAGGTTTTTGTTTTATGTCCAGCCAAACTTTCAGCTGTGAAGGCCACAGACAAAATGCTATCAACATGGATGAACGTAGAGAATATCATTCCCATGAGACTCTTCAGAGGCATTTTCTAGGGAACATCGGTCAGACAACCCTAACGGTTTGGTGGTGGTGGTGTTGCTGGGTGCCACCGAGGGAATTCTGGCGCAGAGCAGCCCCGTGCAACAGGAGGAAACACCGCCCGGTCCTGTGCCCCCCACAATTGGTCTTAGGTTTGAGCCCATTGTGGCAGCCACTGTGCCAATCCATCTAGTTGAGGGCCTTCCTCTTGTTGTTGCCGTTCCTCTGCTCTACCGAGCACGATGTCCTTCTCCAGGGACTGGCCTCTCTTGACAACGTGTCTCCAACTTGTGAGGTGAAGTCTCTCCATCCTTGCCTGTAAGCAGAATTCTGGCCGCACGGCGTCCGAGACAGACCCGTTTGTTCTTTCAGGAGACGTTGCTAGTCAGTGGTGGTAAGCACCAGATTGGTTGGATGTATCTGACAGTGTTAGTGGCTTTGTAGGACTGTTAGAAGGAGGAGGGACTCGTGTGGGGACGAGGCAGCCTTCGTGTTATAGAATTTGAAGATGCAGAGAAACCCGCTTACGCAGAGGCACGAACACAGGCCTTTGCCATCAGTTTGGGTTTCTTAGGTTGATGCCTTGTCTTCCTCCTTTCCCCAAGCGCTGGTAGACTAAGAACCAACCCCCGTTGTCCGAGAGGCACTGGTGAGAGTATGGTCTGGGGTGGTGGGGCCTTGTATAGTGCATTGCACAAGGCGGGCCTGGAAGCAGGACCTGGCCTCTTAGAACCCCCTCAGGGCCTAGCAGTGTCTGACTCATACCCATTGCTTAGTAAATGCTGGCAGGGTGGAACGAAAAACGAAGGCACAAAACAAAATCTTGAAAGAGCATGTCAGCCCCTCTTTCCATCGCTTATTTACGTATTGGTTGTCACATGCGAGATGTTGTTAGCTGCCATCAAGCCGCTGCTGGCTCAGCAGCCTACGGACAAGAGAAGTAAACGCCAGCCGGCCGGCGCCGTCTCACATCATTCCGTCCATGCCTGAGCCCATTGATGCAGCCACTGTGCGCACCATCTCGTTGAGGCTGCTTCTTGTGTCGCTACCTCTCTCCTTTACAAACACGACGTCCTCCGGGGACCGGGCTCTCCTGATAACAAGCCCAAGTCCATGAGACAGGCTGCCCGTCTTTGTCCCCCAGGAGCATGCGGACCGTCCTTCCAAGACAGATTTTTCGTCCTTTAGGCAGTCCGTGGTACTTTCAATATCTTTGCCAGCACATAATTTAGTGGCATGGATTCCTTGTTGGCCTGTCTTATTCGAAGTCCAGCTTTCACATGAAAATCCCAGCGAGGCATGCTTTTCCCACAGCGATAAACAACTGGAAGATATCGGCAGCCCGTCACAAAGACGTGTGTCTCGCTCGCTGGCGTTGTAAAGCCAGGTGTTGGCGGGGAGACTGTGTTTGTTGTAGTCACTCTGGGAGCCAGTGAGTGGAGCAGCCATCACCTCGCATCCTGTCACTCGCTGTACCAGAGGGACATAGAGCCCTGGAGGGCTTCACACTGGAATAAATCTCCCCCCTGTAAGTGATACTTGTTACTTCTGCTCACTGCCAGAACTTGTGGGAAGAGTGTTTATAAGGATGACTCCTTTATTCTCATATATTAAGCAGCCTGGCAGGCTGGGTTTCTGGGGTGGAGGGAGGTCTTCACCCTTGTGAGTTGGAGGTGAGTCCCAATCATGTTCTCATAATTAATATTGTTCCTCATTATATCTTTCCATCATAGTGCTACCTTAAAGTTACCTCTTACAAGCACATGGCTGACTTAACTATAGGAGCAGCACATGCTATTTCTCTCTAGACTCTGAAAGCAGCCACACACCCCTTACCTGCCCCAGACACTGGTGCTAGGTTACTCCTCCTGTGTACTCGGGGACCTCTAGGGTAGGGGTACAACCCACTTTGTTATGTATGTGGTTACCTGTCATTAGGGGTATCGAATGCCCCCTGAGTGTATGTAAACTTGGTTGGAAATACATTCTCTTTCTGTATGTGGATCTGGCTCCTGAAGTCATGATGGTCCTGGAGGTGAGCACTTGCAAGCTTTATCCTCTCTGATGCCTCTTTAATTGTACCCCTCAATTACACAACCGCTCCTTGGACCCATTTGATTGTGGAGGTCGGTATCCCACAAGAACTGTCACACAGCCTTACCTAACTCCAAAGATGGTCATGAAGCACTTGGAGGGCAGAGAGCTGGAAATACGCCGTGGACAGGTAATAAGGTTCAATTCAGATAGATGGATGGATAGGTGGACGGGTGAATAGATAAGTGGTGGGTGGAGCAAAGGAGGAAAGGAAAGAAGGAAAGTTAGAAGGTAGGAAGAATGCACACTATTAGCCTTTCCACAGCTGAGGAAACAGAAGCACTAAGAGGTTGAGTTATTTGCCAAGCTAACCTGCTAGTGAACAAGGAGCTAGAATTCAAGTCTCTATTTGTCGGACTCCAAAGCCTTTCCCTCTTGCAGCCTTCGACCCTTTCTTTTTCATAGATGAGACTAGGAGGCACCACCTAGCTTCATCTCCACCCATAAAAAACAAACCAAACTGCCATCGAGTTAATGCTGACTCATAACGACCCTACAGGACAGAGTAGAACCCTCCCAGTGGGTTTCCAAGACTGTAACTCTTTACAGGAGTAGAAAGCCTTCTCTTTCTCCCAAGGAGCACTTGGTGGTTTTGAACTGCTGATCTTGTCGTTAGTAAGTCAACGTGTAGCCACTACACTAGCAGGGCTCCTTTCCCTACTCATAGACTTCATTTTACTATCCCAGGAAGAGGGTTCAACTGCCCTTGGTGAACAACTACTGAAACATAACTACACTCATTGCCACTGAGTTGATTCCAACTCAAAGTGACCCCCAGGCGTAACCGAGTGGAACCACTCCAGGGGTTTGCTTGGCTCTCATCTTGACGGAAGAAGACTGTCAGGCCTGTCTTCCGCCACACGGCGGGTGCCAACCTGCTGTACCATCTGGGGCCCGACCCAACTCCTAGGCGGTGTTTAAAAGGGATTAAAAAACAAAATCAGAAACTACTTCTCAAGCCTAGATTACATACTTTGCTTGTCCTGTGTGGGGTTTTCCTCACAGATCTCCCCCTCTCTTCATTGTTCTCGCCTTTGTGACCTGTCCCTGAACAAGCCAACCAGGAATGCAGCCTGGCTCCGGAGAGGCGCCATCAAAGGAAGGAGAGGAACTCGAGCCTCGTGTTAATTTGCTGAACCTTTCAAATGTTTCCCCAAGGCTTGGAGTTTGGCAAAAATAATGGTTCAGGTTAGTCCTGGGCACGTGTTCTCTGTGCCCCCCTGGGAAATAGCAGCCATGTGTTTTGAATTTAGTTTGTGCTTGACTCATCACAATACTGTTGCACAAGAGATTCTCCGTGTCCAAAGAGCTTACTTTCAAAGCAAATGTCTTTTATTTTTGCCTTTGGAAATGGCTGATCAGATTTTATCAAGAGTCAGCAGTCTTGTCTCTTAGGAAGATTGAATTGGAAACTTAGAACTCCAGCTTCATACACCAGCCTGAGGAGAAAGTTTTTTCTTCTTCTTTTGCTACCACTACTTACTAATATGTTTTAGACTAAAAAATGACCAGGCCTATATGACAGATGAAAGTTTTGAAATGGAAACTTGGGGAAACTGATGCCTCATTTTATAATTTTAGGGTAATTTTAAGCAACTGAAAGGAACAATTCCCATATCCTTGTACCTTATAGGTGGTTTGCAGTGGGAGCTCTTCTTATTCATATGTTAGATCTTCTTGGCCTATTTATGATTTTTTAAAAGTGCCCTTGGGTTCAGGCTTACAGCCTCAATGGTTGACTAGTCTAAGGTGTGCAGACCTACCTACTATATTATTCCCCAGATCAGCTTGTCTGTTGTCTGACTGAACATTGCACCATGGGCGAGTTCATTCAAGGGTGACAAAGGGCTAAAGTCTTGGGGGTTCCACTAGTAGACCAGTGACCTTGGTCTTTTTGATGATTGTTAGTTTTGTTCTATCCTCTTAAATCCTCCTTTTATGTAAGCATAGTGATAAAAATGACTTTTCCAAGGTCCTACAACCTAGTGACAGATAACACATTTAGGCTGATCTGGGCCCTAAGCCTATATGCTTTCCACTAACAGTATTTGTCATATACTATAAGTTTACTCTGTGCCAGATAATTTACAAACAACATTTTATTTGTTATAGCAAATTATTGCTTATGATGCGTGCAGAGAGGGTTGCAGGCTGAATGATGCCCTCCCCAAACCAGATGTTTCAAATCCTGCTATACCTGTGCGTACGATCCCCATCTAACGACAGGGCTTTCTGTGTCCTTGATGCAGTATCAGTGTAGGGTGTGTCCTAAATCAATGTCTTTGGAGCAGCAGGAAAAGCAGAGCTGGGGGAAGATGGCCTAGATCCGGGGCAGGAGCTCAGAAGAGCCAAGGACCTTTCTCCAGAGGCCACAGAGGGAGCAAGCCTTCCCTAGGGCCAGCTGTTTAACTACAGCAAAAGAAATGTCTGCTGGTTACAGCACCCACCGGTGGGATTCCTGTTAGAGCAGCATCACGCGGTGAAGACACAGAACAACTGTAGACCACTGTGGGGACTTGCGGTTTGAACAGCGACAAACAGGACCAGCTTCTCAGTTTCTGGTTCTCATAGCAGTGGCAGTGGCACCACCCTGAGCAGCTCCATTCTGACCAGTGTTGGTGGCCTCATAGGGGCGCTGGGGTGTGTGGGGTGGGGGTGTGTTGGGGAGCAGCTTCCTGGTATGCAGGTTTACAGCTCCTTTATCCCTAGGCTCTTTGAGCTCCCCCAATATTATTGTTAAAATCCTCTTCATGAAACCCCTGGCTTGAATATCTATTGTGTTTGCTGTCCTGAATAGACATACTTTCTTCTATTCATTCATTCTGTGGTTCATTTAACAAATATTCATGGACTGCCTCCTAATGTGGTGGGCACTTGGAAAGAGTGATAAACAAAACAGACAGAGTCTCTGCCCTCATGGAGTCTGCCTACTACTCATAAGAAATACAATTAGCCAGTAAGCAATGATCATGCAAGATTATCTCATATTAGAAGCACAATAAAAAACAGAAATGGCTTAGGCAATGTATACTCGTCTGGCTCCTATAAATGACGTCAGGAAGTAAAGGCAGAGGCCCAGGACTTTGTGGTTTCTCCAAGTAATCCAGACTCCTTAACACTTAGCACTTCACTTCCCCTATGGCGTGGACCTCTGCCCTGAAAGATTCCATGTGAGCTCCAGCTAGCTAGCATGTTCAGGTTACAGGCAGCTGGATGGTGGAAGGGATTAAAAAGGGTGAGAGAGCATAAGCCATTCTCTTTTAACAGGGTTCCTGAGAATGCTACTTGGCAGCACCTTGAAGATTTTTCATTGGCCTAAACTCCATCACCTGCCATATCCAGCTGCCAGGGAGACTGGGAAGTGTAGCCTAAATTCTAGACAGCGATGTGTGAAATTGGGTAGAGTGTCTGTTTGACAGGGTTCTATTCCTAAGAAGGAGCACTGGTGGTGTAGTAGTTATACTGTGGGCTACTGACCTCAAGGTTAGCAGTTCAGAACCACCAGCCACTCCATGGGAGAAAGATGAGGCTTTCTACTCCCTTAAAGAGTTGTCGTCTTAGAAAATCACAGGAGCAGTTCTACCGTGTCCTATAGGGTTACTATGAGGGAATCAACTCAATGGAAGTGAGGTGTTAAACATTATTATTACTAAGCAAGAAGGGGTGTCAGGGTAACCAGCCCCTAACCAATAATCACGGGTCCGGTAGGCACAATTGTGTCTGCTATAATATACAAAGATTATAATAAAGTCATAGAGAATAAGAGAGATAGGAGTAAAATAAAAGAGTAAGACACATTTCATAGTAGTATACTCACCTCAGCCTCTTTCGATGGTGCACATGGAGGTGTGGGAGGAGGACAAGGAGGAGAGAAGATGGAGCAGGGAAGGAGGGAAGGAGGGAGAGGGTAAGAGGGGAGCCAGGAGGAGAGAGAGATTTATTTCTAACCAAGGCTTATATATAGGAGGCAGACTAGCAAAAGAAACTCCATTTTTGTAAGCTGCTAAGTAACTTGCCCATTCCTCCCTCCCATCTCAGAAAGTTGACTGCTGGTTGACCTGCCCGTTCTCCATCGCCTTATGGGAAAGTCTCTGCTGCTGATCAATTTTAGAATGTACTCCCATGTTCTACAATTAGTTTAGATTATTCTTCAATATATCATTTGTTCTGATTCAATATTGTTCCCTTGGATGCTGCAATCTGAATGGTGTAGTTAATCTTGTCATGATAACCAGGATGCTACAATATAATCTTGTTATGGTAACCAGGATGTTATAATCAATTTTGGTGTTGTTTCTTTTTTTTTTTTTTTTTTTAATTTTT
>NW_022104341.1:73738745-73768900 GCF_000313985.2 Echinops telfairi
TGTTACGTTCCCCTTGATCCTGCCCTACCAGGTCTCCCACACCCACCTCCCCACCAATTTGGATCGCTTGTTGTTCCCTTGTCCCTGTGTTTGTTATCCCCTCTTCTTCCCTTCCCCCCTCCTCCCCCTCTCCCATGTCCCCCCGGAACTGTCAGTCCCGTTGTTTTCTCCTCCAGAGTGTTGTTTCTTTTATGATAAGGAATGTATGCTTACTCTTCTTGAAGTTACAATTAATCCACTAATTTTGCTTTCTGTTCATGCTTCTGTTCATGCTTGCTTGAACCCTAGACAGGTGATAAATGAGTTTTTTTGGCCTTAAAGATGGACTGAGATGTGGACTCAGGACTGGAATCAAAGAATTGCTTTCAGATTGTAGCAGTCCAGTTAAGACCGAATAAAGACTCTTCTATAATAAAGACTCAATATAATATCAAGACATTATAGTGGCTGTCATTTATTCAAATCCGCAACATATATTGGGGGGGCATGCAAGCCCCCTTACAGGTAACAACATGCACCAGAGGAAGGGGTAGTATACCATAGGCAATACAGCAATGGGAGGGGGATGATCTAGGGGTGTACACACTATAGGAAGAGGAGGGATTAAGGGTACATATGTGACAAGATGGGGCGGATCCTAGATTCATGCTGGTGGCCTAACCTTGATTGTCCTTGAGCTGGAGACTTGATTTATTCTGAGCCCTTCAGGGAAAGCATTCCACTGTCCTTAAGAGCAGGGAGTGAGCCCCACCTATGGCGGGCAGACAATAGGGTCTGCTTGCTCTGGGTGGCTGATGCCATCAGGGAGATAACTTGACAATCATTTACCATGAGTTGCAAGCATTGTCCTAGGTCTGACAAATATTTGGGGGAGACAAGCTGGGGAAAAGCCTCTTTATATCCCACAATTGGGCAAGTAGTTTTTACCACAAAACTAAATACGGTGATGTGATTGTATGTAGACACTCAGACTTCAGAATCTTTTCCTACCGTCAGATAGATGGTTTCTTTGTGACAGAAACTTGATTTGCCTTTACAGTCCCAGTTTGTCCTGAAGTGACTCAGGCATGATCAACAGTAACATGGTTTTGAAAAAAACAAAAACGTATACATAACCACAAAGTCGCTCAGGAACTAGTACTATGCAGAGCAATGTCAGGTACAATCTCACATTCTCTCGCTGGATTTCGAGCTTCTTCATTCAGTGTATCACTAAGGCCGACCTGCTAGGGCACTGAATGGTGACTATGGCATGTGACTGGGTATTAAAACATTCTCACAGTATTCATCCATGGATCTCATTGAGGCTCACAGCATTCAGGGATTTCATTAAGCAGAACTTGGGTTGGTGAAAGACCCTTTTCTTCACTGAGGGAGAATAAGAGATGATCAACATTTGGTTAGCATTTTAAAGCATATCTTCACATTACCAGGTGTTATCTCTCACTTAATCCTCACATCACCAGAGTATTTTGTTTTTCCTTAGTTTACAAATGAAGATGTGGAGACGCCAGGAAGGTCAAGCTTCGTCATTGGCAGAGCTGGAACGAGAAATCAAAACCTTAGAAAACCAAACGCACCCCTCGGGAAGGAGACTTTTGCAGTTTCAGTAAAATCCACGAGAACCTGCTGTGGAAACAAAATGCTGTGCTGGCCCTTTTAAGCCAGCAACGGACTGTTACCCTTAGTTTAAGGTCTGCCATCAAAGCCACCAGCCTCTCCCCAAGAGATGCTGCTGCTGTCTGCTCCTGTAAAGATTTCAGCTTCACAGGGTCGCGATGCGTCAGAAAGGACTCCATGACAGTGGGCGTGACCGTGGAGCGGGCTGCCGCAGCGTGTGGTCTCCCTCTGGCGAAGTTGTTAAAGTGAAATCAAGCAGACGATTTTGCCCAAACTTTCTAAGTGCAGCATTACGATCCAGTAATAAACAGCGCTGAGTGGGTTCCAACTCTCAGGCTTTGGCTTTGGCCAGATTGTGGAGATGGTTACATTCTGTAGTTTCACTTTCAGGATTTTGATAAAGTAAATCAGGCAAGTCATTTTACCAAAATTTCCTAAATGCAGGATTACAATCGAGTTAGTGCCTGAGAGCAAAGGCACCTCTGACAGAGCCCTGGTTTCATCCTAAGCCTTACAATTAGTCACAAGCCATCCTGAGGGCCCCACCCTCGCTTTCTGACCGCCAAGCTGCTGGAGTGAAGTCTAAGGAGGCAGGAAAGGACAGTAGCCTTGAGCAATCTCCTTGGTGATCCAGGAGGAACAGGCTGCTGAGGGAAAGAAACAGGAAGGAGGAACATACACAGTGAGCAGATGGTTCATATCTACATATGTTCATATCTACAGGTATACTATATATGTAACACACACACACACACACACACACACACACACACACACACACACAAAACAGATACAAAGGATTAAGGGTTCCCCCTCAAGACCAAGACAGACAAAGAGGGCCATCTCCTTTGTCCTTCATTCTGGCCCAATGGCTCAAAGATGCCTCCTGACTGACATTATCATAAAACATTTGGCAAAAGTTTTGCAGAAGTTACTGATTTCTCATGTGCTGTAAGAACAACACTACCAACTCAGTACACAAAGATCCAATCTTGGCTGGCCTTTCCGATTTGGTCAGACATAGCCTGAATCGTGTGTCACTTGGTTCCCATCTTTCTTTTTTCTTTAACGCATATGCTCCACCGTTATATAATCTTGTGCTGATTGTCCTCTAGGGCATGATTTACTGTACAGAATGAATTCCAACTCATGGTGACCCTATGGGTCAGGGTAGAACTGCCCTATATGTGGCTTCCAAAATTGGGTTGAAATCTTCACAGGCAGCAGAAAACCACATTTTATTCCCTCAGAGCAGCTGGTGAGTTCAGCCTGTTCGCCTTTTTCGGGTTAGCAGCCAATCGCTTAACTCCTGGGTCACCAAAATTCCTCTATCCTGTAATGTAGGGTAATACTGAAGCTAGTTCCGGCTTTATAAAAGACTACAATTCCCAACATGCCACAGGGCACCTAGAGAAGACGCCGACTCCCAGCATGCTGTTCTTTGGAACGCCGCGAAAACTCCAAGTTCCAGAATGCAACGCGCCTCCTCTTCCTCCTCCGGCACTCGCTTCCAGAAGACCGAGACTACAGTTCCCAGCATGCAGCACCGCCCCCGGTTTCTGGCGCCCCGCCGGACCTTGCTTCGGAGGGACTTCTTAAACTCCATAGGACGGGTCCGGAAACCACAACCCCCACTGGAGGACGCGTTTTCTGGGTGGTTGAGCCTGTTGAGACGAAGCTTCGGAGGGATTGGTTGGGGCCGGAGCCTGACTTCGCGCAGGCACCTTTCGAGGCAGCCCCCTCGGGGCCCTTCCGGGGCCTCCCTCCCTTTGAACCGTGGTGGCGGGCGGGCGCACCGGCTTCTGTACGCCTCAGAGTAGGGGTCACTCACCATGCCCATGGCCACGGCTGCGAGTCGGCCTTGCGCCGGCGGGTCGCGGGACATCCTGTGGCGCGTGAGTGTAACGCTCAGTGTGCCACGTGCTCGGCCGCTGCCAGGGTCGGGCTGGACAGACTGGCACGAGCGCGCGTGCGCGCCGGGCAGGGGTCGGGGGCGGTGGGAGCGCGTGCGGAGGAGCGACCCGTGGAAACGGATTGCAGCTGCTCTTTGATTGGGGGCGGGAAGGAGCGCCTCCGGACTGGTCGCAAACTTGGGACGGGGAGGAGAGTCGAGTCGAGTGGTTACCCGGAGGAAGGGAGCTTTTGCTAGCAAACGTTCCCGGGTTCTGTCTTCCGCGAGGAAGCTGGAGGGGCGGGGGGGAAAGCGTCCTTCGCGGAAGCTGGTTAGAGGGAGAGGGATGACCAGAGTGAGGTCCTCGACGTTGGTGAAGCCACAGAGCCGCATGAAAAGAAATAAAAAGAAGGTTCCTTTCAGCATGGTTCTTCCCTAGAGGGACTGTCACCTGCCCCGGGTTCGGCGCTAACACTTTCGGGTCTTCCGTTCTTACCTGTTCTTTAAAGCTTGCGCTCACAGAGCCCCGTAGACTGCCTCCGAACGTGCCCGGGGTTATTCCTTCTCCCTCGTGCAGACGGCACACGTGAACATGTGCTGGTTAGCTTGGCTTCTTGCACTGATGCCCAGGCTTTTGACCCGTCTTCCTCAGTCACTCAGTTTTCCCTTCCCAAGCACCCACCTGTCGCTTTGATCCTTGAAAGCCTTTCTGTGGCTCCCTTTGTATTGCTTCACCAGTACATCACGTGTTTCTTGTGAGCACTGGGCATTCAGAAAGGAACGTGATGCTGGCCAGTGCAGCCCTTGCCTAATAACTGCAGGCACAGTGACGATATATTTGTAAAAACAAGTCGATTCCGACCCCAGGGGATCCCTTGTGTCAGAGTAGAGCTGTGCTCCGGGAGGTTTTCAGTGGCTAACATTTTTGGAAGTAGATTGCCAGGCCTCTTCTGAGGGACCTCTAGGTAGGTTCGGAGCTCCAACCTCTTGGTCAGTTCCCAGCTGAAGTATGTTCACTATTTGACCTGTTCAGGGACTTTGTAATACATAGGAGATTCCCATAAAATGTGTTCAGCTTTTCAATATGAAATGCAACTCCATCAACGCTAAACAGATGGTTAACTCTGTAAATAAGATCATCGCAGTCTCCTTTAAAAACGTGCTGTTTGATGGGGCACTTGACTCTGGACTAAGGCACTACCAGTTCACTAATAATTACACTATCCCCTGGTGGTGGTGTGGTTGCGTGTTGGGTTGCAATCCTCGTGGTCCGAAGTTTGAAACCGCCAGTAGAAAGTGGGAGTAGAAAGACTGGGCCACTCCTATGAAGAGTTACAGTCTAGGGAACCCACAGAATTGACTCAGTGACGGGGCGTTTGGTCTTGGCGGTGGGCGGTGATGTGTACTGTTATTAATAGCACTGACCGTTTGCAGTTATACATAGCTGCATGCAGTAAGATCTGAGTGTGAACATTCACGAGTAGCACTGTAGTGCTGTGTGAAGTTTGTACCCTGTATACAACATCAGATTTGCATAACTGAAATAGTTTAACTGCATTCTTAATTGAGGGTCTTGTGTTGCTTCATTACAGGTTTTAGGCTGGAGAATAGTTTCTAGTATTGTTTGGTCAGTGCTGTTTCTACCCATCTGTACTACAGTATTCATCATCTTTAGCAGAATTGATTTATTTCATCCAATACAGTGGCTGTCAGGTGAGTGTCACTCCGTTGGGCAAATATTTGTAGAATCTATTGGTCAAGATGAAAATTGCAATATGTTTCAAATAACTCATTTTTAATTACCTCGAAGATTGACGCACTAGAGCCTTCACTTGAGATAAGGTTGAGGCATCCCCTGTCATAACACAAACCACATTTTTATTATATAATAATAGTTCTAAACCTATCAGAAGCCATGAGTGATCTAATGAGAGGAACTCTTAAGTAGAAGACCATAGAAATGAACCCTTACTTGGCTTTTGGCAGCTTCTTGCTGTTAGAGGAGCCCGGATGAAAGGAGACGTCCTATACCCATAAAAAGGGACAGGCAACCCACAGGGGCAGTTCTACACTGTCCTGTACAGTCACCATGAGTCCATCTACTCAATGGAAGTGAGTTTTTAGTTTTTATTGAAATTATTTGTCTTTTTAGGCATGACGACTGTCCCCATTATCTATTTTAAATTGTAGGTAGAAATATATATTTTAATATGTCTAAAATTTGAATACATCTATTCTTCACTTACTGTCTCATCTGACATTTTGCATTTGTGACAATAGTTAAAAATCTGTATTTTGTCCATTCATAATGTATGTCTGGCAGTACAGAACTCCAGTGTGAGGCGAGCGATGGGTGCAGTCATTGTCAGCTTAGCTGGACCACGATCCTTGGTTTGGCAGTGATGCAGTGTCACGGTTTGGCAGTTTTGTAATGGCATGGATAGCTTCCATTTTGTGATCTGTCGGACCTGGTCAGTCTCCTTTTTCACATAATGACTTAATCTTTTTAAGTGAAGCGTGCTACTTCCTTTCTATTCTGTGGTCGTTAGGGACAAAGATGAGAAGAGATGAGATGTGTAATGCCCACAATCGATGAAGAGAAAAACAGGGGCGCAGACAAAATTGCTTTAAGAGTCCTTGGGTCAATTCATTGTAAATTCATTAAAATAGAATTATTGTTTTATAATGATGATAGTTTCCTGTTTTTGTCCATTTATTTTGTGCCAGGAACCATGCTAAGCACCATGTTTTTATCTTTTATCCTTCCTACCATTCCCTCATTGCCATCGAGTTGATTCTGAGACTTAGCGACCCTGTAGGACAGAGTAGGGTTGGGTTTCCTAAGACTAAGTCTTTACAGGAGTAGACAGCTTCATCTTTCTCCTCCTCGGAGCGACTTGTGGTTTTGAACTGTTACCTTCCTATTAGCAGTTACACCACCAGGGTTTCTTGACCCACCCTTTAGTTCTGGGTAATAAATTGGTCTAGGGTTTGGACATTGCCACATTCAGAACTGAAGAATAAAAAGTGAATGCTAGGACGTCTGGAATAAGCTCTCAGCTCTTTAGCCTTAGGTTTACAGGACATGTCATTTTGACACAGTTTTATCCACCCAATGAAAATTATAGCACCTGTTTACAGTTACCTCCTACCATTTCTGCTGACTTATCCATTTAACAAGACCATATATCCAAATTCATTTTCTTTATTTCTTTGTGTGGTATACCTGTGTCCATGGATACACATCAATTTGACAGGAGTGTAGATTAAATATTAATACCAGTAAATCAGTTTCATTCCTGAAAGCATTACTATAGTAATAAATACAATAGTAGTGAAAAAGGTTCTTATAAAATCAACATCAAATGTAAAGACCAACAATGCAGCAGAGATGGCCATACTGACCCGCCCAAGGAATCCTTACTATCTGTCTAACCCACTGTCTCAAAGGTTGTATGTTAAATGTACATTTTATATAAATATGTAGTATCACATAGTTTTATTCATAAGTTAATAATGCATAATAATGCTGTTTCTAAATAAAATAAGTTGTTTTTAAAGAAAATGCGCTTTTGCTCGTGTGTCGATCTGATGCACGTCTGCAGAGACAGGTATATGAGAAATGCTTATTTAAAAACAATGTCCGTAAGCCTAGTGTTAAGAGTCTTGCCTAAGGATAGGACGCACGAGCACGCTTGAAATCCTGTGTCTTCCACTCATCAGAGTTCTCTTGCTCTGGAAAGTGAGAAGTGTGTTTTAAATTTATTTTTTCAGAAGAAAATGCCCGTTTTCAAGGAGTGGAAGCTTTACATTCCTGCTAAAGAATAAAAGTCATTTTATGTTTTTAGTAGCTATTCATATAGAAATCACTTCTCGGATGAGTCTCACAGGTCAAATGACACTAAGCCATAACCCAGTGCAGAAGTGGGGAGTGTTTTATAGCCGCCGTGCCCAGGTCAGCATCACTAACTGAGGGTGGCTGTCCAGCTGCACCTCACCACACTGGTGTTGTCATCCAGAACCACTGACCAACCAGTGTTGAGACTTAACACGTGGGGTGAAAGCTGCTCGGTGTTGCTTGCCCATGAGTTCTTTAGCACGTTTTCTCGAGATTGGATTGGACTCATGCCGGTTTTCCCCATTGAAGGGTTCTTGTTCTTTTCAGCTTGTGACTTACAACGTCTTTTGAGAAAAATTGTGCTCTTTATTGACTTGTTCACATGAATCATTTCATTCTTTGGACTATATAGTGTTTGGTGAGAGTGTGGGTGCTTAGGAAATATATTTCATTAATTTGTTTCCATGGATTTCACTTTTGTAAAAGTTTCTGTGTTACTTCTTAGTAGAGTAACTATACATCCTCACTGTTGCTCTTTTTCATATTGTTAGGGGACACACACAGGAGGGGAGCCTCAAAAATCATGGAAAATGATTGCTGGCTCACTGCTTAGTTCAGTGTATCACCAGGGAGTGCACACACACACATACACACACATCCTTATCCATAAGGAAACCTAGTGGGTGTGTGGAGTGAGCCCTGGACTGCTAACATAAGGTTGGTTCAAACCCACCAGCCACTCCCTAGGAGAAAGGTGAGGCTGTCTGCTCCTGTGAAGACTGACCGCCTCAGAAACCCCGAGGAGTCAGAATCCACTTGCAGTGAGTTTGGTGTGGATCTGTGCACATATATACAGCTTAGTGCGAGACTGTGTACAGATCCATATCCATGTACGTGTATGTAGGGGTATGCACATTTGTCGTGATTTTAAAAAGGTATATTGAGTGTTGAACTACTTTAAAGTGTGACTATAATTACTATTTCACAGGAATATCATGACTTTAAAATAAATTTAGTTCATTTCGATAATTTTTATAGTATGCTATTTCAAAACTGCCTATTTTACTATTATAGGGGCTAATTTCATTTGCTTATATGTGATGTGAAAAGTATTGTTTCTATTTTAAAAAACTTCTTGCTTATTACTAATTATCGGACTTCTCTATTTCACATGATGAAGTATATTTGCATATGGTAGTATTTTGTTTAAGGTATCTGGGTCTTCTAAAAGAAATTTTATTATCATTTCAAAATACCTAAAGACAGGTCCACATTCTGTAGTTATTGAGTTGCTGTCTGTCTTATTTGACCTACCAATAATATATGATTAAATTCTTAAAGAAAAGATACTTTTCAAAATTTAAATTATAGTTCCAGTTTAAACTTCTTTTCTCTTGTATACTTGATATGGTTACATAACTGAATAAACTACTTGTTTATCTCTTGTGTTTTAGATTCTTTCAATGATCTCTATAGTTCATATACAATCTTTTACCTCCTGCTGTTGTCAACGGTAATAGTAATAATAAATGTTTTCAATGTGGAGTTTTATACAGGTGAGTTTCTAATGTTAACTATCTCAAAATTATCTGAATTTATTTTACTAAGGGTCTTCTCTGTGTGGGTCTGGCTTTTGTGCTACATTTTAAAGCAGTGTGTTTAGAATCATCTGCTTTGAATATTTTACCATAGAATATATTTGTGTACTAGTTTTTCTGTTGGGAAAAAAAAAAGACGTAACCTTTTTAATAGTTGTCAAGCTGTGATTCAGAAGGTGCAGCATAAAAAGAATTTATAGGTTAGGATATCAGACTAGGTGATTTCTAAGGTCTCTTTAAAAAAACAAAAAAAAAAAACAACTATAATTCTGTGATTTCCCGCCCCCCCCTTGAAAAGACAAGAATTATAGGTTCTGCCTTAGAAGAATTAACTATTAGATTCCATAGCTTTTTGATTTTCTGTTTCTTTCCTGTGTTCCTACCTCTTTAGAGCTCTGAGTGTGTCCCAGTGGCGTCGTCAGAGCCTTGTACTGACACTTCTTTCCTGACCAGAACATCACGCCTCCTCTGGGCCTTCAACTGTTCCTTGCTAGATATATAGTGTGAAATGTCAAATTCTAACAGTGGTGGTGACTATCTGTTATCTTTTCCTCTGGTGTCTAATGGATCTCTTTCACTCTGGTTTATAGCAGTTTTTTTCCCCCCAACTCTATTTCATGTACCTTTCTCATCTTCTATATATATTTCCCCAGCCAGCCATTCTTAAAGCCTGACTATTAATTTTGGCTCATTCCTTTATTAGACAAGTACTTCTTAAGCATGTACGATGTGCCGGGCAGTGTGTGGGGATAAGAGATAAGGGGACTGCGTTCATGCTATCCCCTGAAAAAAAAAAGAGATAAGTTAATATGGCCCCAGGGGAGCACAGTTATGGGAGGCTGACTATAAAGATCAAGCACATTTAATGAAAACACATTGGGTCCTACGGGAATATATGGGACAACACACTTAACCAACATGGAGATCTTCCTGTAAGAGATGAAGTTTTAAGTTAAACCTTGAGGGGTGAGTGGCATTAGTGGGCCAGGAAAATGATGTTCAAGGGAGAAGTTACAGTGTGTAACAGACTTAGTCCTGGGAGCCAGCTTGTAGAGTGCAGGGTGGTAAGTCACACCGTCCTCCAGGTTAGGGGTGGTAGTGATAGCAGTCTCTTCTCCACAGTGGTCAGGACTTAACAGCCTTCCCATTACAATTGTCTGTCAGCCCCTCACACAACCTATATACTTGTATATGGCCAAAGAAGAAGGTCTGTGTAGATAGGTCAGGGATGCTGTGCTAGCTGTCTAAAAGTACCCACACACACTTACCCACCAACTCACTCCCAGAAAACTCTGGGATTTCAGAGAAGTGCTGAAATTCCCAGACAGCATTTATTTTAGAAGCCGGTGTTGTCATTATTTATGCATCTTGTGGCTTGTTTTTCATAGATGGAGATTGACTTTCAGGTGCTGAAATCGAACTTGTTAAAGGGCAGAAACTTTATCTTATTATTTACTTTATTATAACACTTAATAGTATGCTAAGATGGACACTAACTAGTTGAGCTTTTAAGACATTTTAATGAAAAAGAAATGAAAACCATGCTGTCCTTGGGTTTCAGCTTTCTCCAGTTTCTTTTTTTTAATTTAAATACTTTTATTGGGGGCTCTTACATCTCTTATCACAATCCATACATTCCTCCAGTGTGTCAAGCACATTTTCACATATGCCGCCATCATCATTTTCAAAGCATTCTCTTCCCACTTGAGCCCCTGATATCAGCTCCTCATTTCTTCCCCCTCCCTCCCCCACCAACCCTTGATAAGTTACAGATTATTTTTTCCATCTACTCCAGATTCTTTTTCTCTTGTTGAGTATATATCTTTGTGTTAGATCTGGTCACAACGCACTTATATTTCTTCACTGCATGTGGGTACCAGCCTCCACAATCGAATGGGTCCCAGGGGTGGTTGTGTAATCGAGGAGTAAAATTAAAGAGACGCCAGACAGGATAGAGCATGGGACCATCTGGGACCTCCTGGATCGTGGCCTCAGGAGCCAGATCGACACAGAGAGTGACTGTATTTCCAACCAAGGCTTATATACACTCCAGAGGCATGCCAGTCCCCCTGATTACAGGTCACCACATGCATAACAAGAAGGGGTTGTGCAGTAGGCATACTCAACACAGGAAGGCATACATGTAACAAGATAGGTGGGCTCTAGAGTCAAGATGGCCCCCTAACCTTGGTCATCCCTAAGTTGGCTTGACCTGAGGTGTCTTTGGGCTCTCCTTCAGGGGAACAATCCATTATTCATATCAGCAGGGACTGGGGCCTGATTAGCTGGGACAGACAATGGGGCCTGATTGCCTTAGATGACTGACAACCTTCAGGCAGATAATCTTTAAGCAGTTGACCTCCAAGTGTGTACTCAGTGACCATGTGTTTGCAAACAGCACCTTAGGTTTGGCATGTGCTAGGGGGACATCCTGGGGAATAACTTTTCTGTTTCCCACGATTGCATTTGGCGTGGATGTTTTCGTTTCTTCCTGCCTTTTGGAATGGTTATGCAGGGATGCGAGGGGCTGTGTGTGTGCTCTAGCTTCCTGGGCTGCAGCTCAGAAAGCCTCCGTGGTGTGCTTTGTTTGCAGTTGTGCCTTGCATCCCCTGCTCCAGACTGGCCCTGATAGGGAAGATCGTTCATCCACAGCAGGTCATGCACTCATCTGTTCACGCTTCCATGGGGATGCTGATGGCGTGGTGCGCTGCAGTGATAACCAAGGGCCAGTACAGTTTCCTCATCGTTCCCTGTACTGGTGCTGAGAGGTAATGACAAACACTGTTGTCTCTGATTATCTTCTGTAGTCACCATCTAGGTCGATAATTTATGGACATTCTTTGCGTTTTACACTTCCACAGACAGTGCTTTTACATCACGTTTGGATGTTTATTGAAAAGTGATTTAAAAACCATATATCATATGCAAGGCAATAAGCTACATGCTGTGAGATTTATGAGAGTGATTCATGCATAGACTCGAACCTTTTTGAGACTGTGGACTCAAAATTTAGACGTGGACACATGGATATTATAGTAGCAAGAAAGTCAAGAGAATCCATGGGTGGCTTCTTGGAGGAGGTGGCATGTAGCTCGAAGGAAGACTAGATGAAAAGAGTAGTAAAAATAAACTACAAAAGTCTGAATGAGAAAATAAATATGTTTTCATAAAAATGAAAGACAAATACATTTTAGTATATGTGCTGCCCAAGCAAGCACGACAAGTACATTTTAAGTCATGACAATTACTCTTTGTAGGGTAACCGCCAGGTAGCTGGCGGAGCCCTGGTGGCATCGTGGAAATCACCAGCAGCTTTGGGAGAAAGATGAGGCGTTCTACTCCTGTGAAGAGTGGTGGTGTCGGGACCCACAGGCCAACTCTGCCCTGCCCTCTGGGGTTGCTTCGAGTCAGGGTTGGCTCGAATGCAGTGGGTTTGGGGAGTTTTAGAAAAAGGCACATTAGTCGTATGGAACATTTGATGTCTTGTTAGTCTCCACCTATTGCTATATAAGGCAGGTAGGCTTTTCCCCTTATCTGGTAAGTTTCCTTTAGTGAAAATTATGTGTTACACCTTTAATGGTAAAGGACATCTGTGAATAGGGACTCCTGTGAATAAGGAAATTCTAACTGTTCATCTGCTGAATCTTTAATTTTCTACACATCTCTGTGTCTTTAGCGGAAGTGTGGGTGAAAATGAGCAGCAGGTAGCAATAAACTTAAGTGTTACAGAAACAATTCACCCAATTCATATATTGACTGACAATTTTACAGGGAGAGTCTCTGGCAAAACGAATTTCCTTCCTTCTTCTTACAACTCGGTTCAGAAAACAGTCAGCCAGTAAGTGGTTTCCCCTCCCATAGAGCTGCGAGGAGGTGTGTCTTTCCTCCCTCTTGAGATTGACTACTGCTGAATCATCCTGCGCTGGCTTGTGGACCCAGACATGTGATAGAAACACCCAAAGGGATGTAAGAGTGTCCTGTCCACCAAGTAGATGAGGAAGCTTGATAGGATAACTAGTTGATAGGATAGTCCCTTACAGCAGTGCCCATCAGGGCCTACTCTTGGATTTAACTAAATATTCAGAATTAGTTGACAAGATAGCCTTAGGCTGCCGGCTGGGAAGCATTAGGAGTTCCTTGTTACTAGGAGTCCTTATGGCAGTTCATCCAGGTCATAGAGTCCACAGCTCTCTGGGAACTAGCTCCCCTGCCTTATCCTCGACATCTTAACTAAGATCTGCTTCAGGCAGCTGTGAGGGCCCCTCCTAGTTTAGAAGCCTCATATCCCCCAGGATCCAATATCTCTTACAGCAGCTTCTTAGGCAAAACATCCAGGGGCCACACAAGGGAATGTCTAGTATTGAGGCATCACAGAGAGAAGCCCAAGCCATGGCATCTCCTTAGGTATACACCAAATCAGACAGGTTGCCTGTGTTCATTTGAATTGTAGTCATGACAACCCCATGTGTGGGTAGAACTGTGTTCCAGAGGGTTTGTGTGTGTGTTTTTTATTCTTGTGATCTTTTGGAAATAGCTCTCTAGGCCAGTCTTTTTAACCACCAGTCTCAGTAGTGGAGCATTTTCAGGTTTGTGTATTTATACCAGTCCAGATGGACGTGATGGTGATGGCTTGTCTTCCCGCAGTGATAACCAAGGGCCAGTATTCTCCAGGTGCAGCTTTTTCAAAAAACACAAGAGCACTAAAGGCAGTGCTGTTTTGTATCATAGTTGATATTCTTGCTCGTATCGTATTTCTGGGGAACAGAACTAGAGAATAAAGGTCAGTGTCTCATGAATTGGGAAAGGATTTCGTGAATCGTTTGTATCTACTTAACTAAAAGAAACCATTTTGTGAGGATTTGCAACATTCTAAAATAATGCGGTCAAAGGTTTGCCTTCAGTACATACTGAGTCTTGAACAGTGGTATGCATTCCTGATGCTGTTGGCGTTAACATACGTTTTTTCCTCCAGCTTGGATAGCCCTGCTGCTCAAAGCTGCTTAAATGAATACCACCTTTTTTTCCTACTGGCTGGAGCGTTCATGGGCTATAGCTATAGCCTTCTCTATTTCGTCAACAACATGAATTATCTTCCCTTTCCCATCATACAGGTAAGATTTCACTTGAATATTACATGTACTAGAATTTGGCAGGGTAAAGATTGTCTTGGCATATGCATGTCTGTCTGGCTACATCTGATTCATTAAAGCTAGGTGTGCAGTTCTCAGAATAACATCTGGAGAGGAAAGGTTTATCCTGGTGAGATTTTATTGTAAGGGGGGGAGCTGTGACAACCTTTTTGCTGCTCTCAGAAGCCTACTGCGCCCTGCTTGTCTTCTCCTTACCAGGCCACGAATGTAACTGACCTTACAGGAATGGGAGCGGAGGGTGATGTTCAGGCAAACAACTTCTCTCTGAACTAGAACCTCATGAGCTTAGGGCATTATAAGTAACTAGACTGAAAAGGAGCATCAAAACATTTGTGGAAAACTAGGGTTAGATAAGGAATTGTTTTATCGATATATGTAAAGGCTCTGGAATGATACTCAGTAAGCTCCGTATGTTGTCAGTCACTGCACATGGCAAGGTTTATATAGGTAAATGACAGTTTCAGCTGGTTTGAATGGGACAGTTCAACGGTCTTTCAGTTTAGGTTTTTAAACCCAGTCTGGTGACCATGGTCTGGAGCAGGGCCATCTGTTTCGTGGCACAAGTGTACAAGAGTGTGCATAGACGAGCAGTTGGCATAGTTGATATGCTGTCATATGATGTCAATGTGTACGATTTGGCTATTTTTCATAATTTAAAAAACTTTAGATTTATCCCTATGTTTCAGAAGTTTATTCTGTGATAGTAGTATTTAACTTTACCTTCAGATTCAGCAGAGGCAGAATGTTGATCTTGAACACTTAGTCTTTCACTATTTGGTCCTAATATGTATTTGGGACATCTCTGTGTTTATGGTCTACCCAGTCTGCCTAGGTGGATGCTGTTCTCCATCTTGAAATAGTGAGTTGGAGGGTAGGTGCAGTAAAAGAACAGTATAGAAAGGGAGGTAAGGATTTTGGCAAGAATAGTTGAAATAATGGATCTTGCTTGGTTGTCAAGACCATAGTTTCCCATCCATCAAGTTTATATAACCATTTTTGTTTGTGCCCACCTGAGTAGGCTGCTTCCTTAGAAGACCAAAATGGACACACTGTAGTTGAGTCTTCTGTCATTAGCCTTAGTCCATGGTGCACAGTACACAGTCTCCCTGTGTGTTCTTTGCTGAGGGACGGAGGTCAGTCATGGTCAGGATGTTGCTGGAAGAGCTCACGTCTTTTCCTCCCCCACTCTGAGCTTCTGGGGTGTGATGTGATGGGGATGGCCATGTAACTACTTTTTCAACAGCCAAGCTGATCAGAGAAAGAAATACTAGTACTTAAAAGAAGGTGTTTGTTTTTTTATAAGCAGTATCATTTTTGGTGCTGCCTATCATACAGTTTCGCAAGAGTACAGTGGCGACCCTCTTAAAACACTCAAATAGATGAAATGCAAGTTTCCCTTAACCACTTCACAGCCAATTTCAGTCTTTGCCCCCGAGAGAGCTATTGCTCCTAGCTTAAGGAATACCATTCCAGACCCTTTACCGTGTACTTTCGTATACTAAAAACCGAACTGGCTGCTTTTGCGTTGATTGCAACACATAGAGTCCTATAAAGGGCTTCGGAGCATATGACTCTTTACAGGAGCAGGTAGCCTCATTTTTCACCCATGCAGTGGCTGGTGGGTTCACACTGCTGACTTGCCATTAGCAGCCCCACTCATAACCCAGGGCTCCTTGCATTTTCATATACATACCTCTATAAAATGATATATTTTATAGACTAGGGTTTGCATAATTAGCTTCGTATTGTATATTCTCTTCTGGGCTACTAAACAAAAGGTTGGTGGTTTGAACCTGTCCAGAGGTGTCTTGGAACTAAGTCTGGTGGTTTGCTTCTGAAAGGTCACAGCTATGAGAGCCCTGTGGAGCTCAGTTCTACTTTAACACACATGGGAGTCGCTCGCAACTGGTTTGGTTTTTACAGGCTTCTGCAGATGGGCATGAAGATACACCTGTACCTAACTAATACTGTAATCCTAGTTCCCGGAATTCTTAGGGTCAGCCCGAGGGTACGCATGAAAGGAGCCCAGCTTTGGGAGGCTCATCTTTAGTCATAAGGCTTTCGAAAATTCCTTCCAGTCGTTTTCAAGCTTTTTTCTCCATGAGCACTTTTGAAGTGAGAGAGGGGTAAGAATGAATGACTCTTGTTTCATAAGAAGCGTAGTTCTAGTTTTATTTTTTTTCAGGAAAGCACACTACATGAGTTTTTTCCCCCTCTCTTAGATCCTTAGAGTTGAGTAGTATCCACTAACGAACTACTTAGCTGGCTCAGCCATATTTTACAGGTGAGCAGCTGTAAGAGGAGGGAAGAGCTCAGGGCTGCACAGAAAGTGAGCGCCAGGGACGTCAGCGCCCCTCGCTGCTAGCATGGTGTCTCCCATGGGTGGGGAGCGACGCCACGGCAGTGGAGTTTGGGTCGGAGGAGGCCCCACTATGTGTTATCTATAAGATTGGGGCTCTGAAGCTAACCTGCCTGGACCCACGGCTCAGATCCTCCCTTTGTTAGTTGAGAATATCAGCTCTCCATTTCAATCTCTGTGCCTCGGTGTTTTCACCTGTACCGTGGAGACCATAGCAGACCTCCTGCATGTGGTTGCTGTGATGTTTCTACGGATTGATGTGTGTAAAGTGCTATGTAGCGGCTGCTTGTTTTCTTTTCACAGTCTTGAGCACTTGTGTGGGTTGATGCCTTCACATTTCTCCTTCCGCATCACTGAAATAGCATATAATTTAAATAGTTTGACATCAGAAATAGTCTCTTATTTTGATTCAGGAATACACTTTTTATACAATGATCTTTATGTTGACTGTTAAAGTAGAAAGTGTATGAAATAGAACTTCTGTTTGGATGTATCACTTAATTCTATTTCTCTTTTTTTCCCACAGCAATACAAATTTTTGCGATTTAGGAGGTCTCTGCTCTTACTAGTTAAACATAGTTGTGTGGAATCGCTATTTCTTATTCGAAATTTCTGCGTTTTGTATTACTTTCTGGGTAAGAATTTCTGTGTTTTGATACAGTATATGTATTAACTCATTAGAAAATGTCGTTTTCAAAATCATTGTGTGTTTTCTACAATTATTTTACAGGCAGTCCCCATATAATGAATATAAGATCTAAGATCTGTTCCTAACTATCTTTAAGAATTTGTAGTTCAGTTGGAACAGGTGCTTATTGTTATTACTTAACTGTAGTTAGTGCAAGAAAAGGCTTCAAACTCTTTCAGTTGCTTAAAGCTGCGCGTGAAGGTGACAGTGATGAAGAATGTGTTGTGAGTGGAGATTGAAATCACCTGAAAGCAGGCAGGGTTTTGAAAACCAGTTTGTCCTGGTTCATTCATGGCTAATGAAGCTCAACGTTGGCTGTTCTCCACTTAAAGCTGGCAGCCGGCCTTCTGCTGTGAATGTGTGCGGCTCACCCTCGTCCTGCCAACACCCAGTCTCGTATCAGGGTCCTGAATGGGCTCACCACCCATGCCTCTTCCCAGAATTCCGTTCCAGGACGTTGGCCTTACTTTTTCTTTTGCTATTGTGGTTCCTGTGATGAATCACCGAAATTCTAAAAATTCAGGTCTGTTTCCTTTTTTTGCTTTGTTGGACATGACAGAATCAGTTTGAAGCCCTATATTAAAGGACAAGGAAGAGTTGTCTCTAAGTCAGATGTTCATAACTGCAGGCCTGCCTGTATGTGATTAGCCCAGCATTCATTGCTCAAAGAAAACTTGCTTAAGGGAAAATATTGTGTGTCGTTTGCTGTGGGTTCAGAAAGAACTTACCCTTTTTCATAAGTTTGTGATGTGGTATTAATAAAGAGCGACAGTGGAGGGGGCTGCGGGGACTTCAAACAGTTCCTGAAAATAATTTCCGTTATCTTTTTTTCCCTTGTGTATTAGATGAAGGTTTACAGAGCACATGCTAAGTTTTACGTTCAACAGGTCATACACATTGCAGTTCTTGTCAGTGAATCATCACTTATCTCACCTCTTACCTGTGCTTCCTGTTGCCCTCCCCTCCCTCTTTCCTGACCCTCTGTACTTGGTCCTCGGGTAAATGCTGCTCTTTTGAACTTCAATGATTGATTCTTCAACCAGGGGAGGGAGTTAAGTTCCACTCAAAGGGTGACTAAGGGCCATAGTCTTGAGGTTCTGCCAGTCACTCTCTGACCAGAAAGCCTAGTCTCTTTTATGATTTTGAGTTCTGTTGCACATTTTCCTCTCGCTTAATCCAAGACCTGTCCTTGGGCATGTACCAAGGAAGCATCTAGTTCTTCGGGTGTCCAGGGTCGTGGAGGCTGATATTTATATGGTGCATTAGTCCATTGAACTAAATGTTTCCATATGTCTCTTACTTCTATCATCTTTCCAGTAGATGCACCCTAGATGGCAGTTCATAGACTTGTAAGATCCAGTCACCAAAGTAGAATGTCGAACAGTGGATTTGTGAGTTATATTAAGCCAGTTGACCTTGGTGTCTGTGAGTCCGGGTTGACTAGAGAAACAAATCCAGGGACACTCATATGTATAAGAAAGAGCTTTATCAGATAGGAACTGGAAACACAGGGAATCCAGGGCGGATGAGCCCTACAGGACCAGTGGTGTGAGTGGCGAAACAGGGAGGGTAGAGGGAGAGTGGGTAGGAAAGAGGGAACCGATTACAAGGAACTATATGTGACTTCCTCCCTGGGGGACAGACAACAGAAAAGTGGAGGAAGGGAGACGTCGGACAGGGCAAGATATGACAAAATAACAATTTATAAACTATCAAGGGCTCATGAGGGAGAGGGGAGCGGGAAGGGAGGGGAAAAATGAGGACCTAATGCCGGGGGTTTAAGTGGAGAGGAAATGTTTTAAGAATGATGAGGGCAATGAATGTACAAATGCGCTTTACACAATTGATGTGTGTATGGATTGTGATAAGAGTCGTATGAGCCCCTAATAAAATGATTAAAATAAAAAAAAGAGCTTTATATAAAAGGGTAATTTTATATCAAGAAAATATCTCAACCCAGTCCAGATCAAGTCCATAAGTCCACTCAGCCCATATATCCGATAGTAGTCAATAAATTCCTCTCTAGATTCATGTAGCCACTCGCAATGATGGCAAATCAGGAAGATCATAGGCCGGTGGGTGAAAACTCTTGTGGATCCAATGGCAGTGGAAGCATCACATGGCTGTCTCCACAGGTCTTCGCTGCGTGGTTTCCTCAGGTCTCCTCCTCAGGAAGGTGAAGCAAATAGAGAGAGAATCCCACCTCCAGGGAGGAAGAGAGGAAGTTCCCAGAATCCTCATAAGAAGGCAATGCCCTCAAAGAGGCATCATCAGGCTGTGACCTGATTGACAGGCTAGATTCCACCCCTTCATTCTTATCACCTTCAAGTTGACACAAGAGTATGTAATACCCACTGTCCCTGGTTTTATGATCCTGATCCCCCAGGTCTAGCAAGCAGCTCGTTCCCTCACGGTGTTTTGGTCATGTCTAAGACGTTTTCTATACTTGGACTGAGTAACAGGTACACAGTGACCAATCGATCACTGGCAGACTTTGAAAGAAGTACTGTGATTGACTACAGTTGATGTGACAGTTGTGTTGTTGTTAGGCGCCATTCTGGCTCAGGGACCTTGTACAGCCATGACATCCCGCCTGGCCCCGCACCATCCTCACCGTTGTTCGCATGCTTGAGCCTTTGGTTGCAGCCAGTGTCCGTCCATCTCCTTGAGGGCCGCCTTCCTTTGCTGCTCCTCCACTTCACCAAGCCTGATGTCCTTCTCCAGGGACTGCGCTCGCCTGACACGTCCAAAGTATATGAGACACCGTCTCCAAACACTAATAAGGAGCATGCTGGCTGTACTTCCGAGATACCGTTGTTTGTTCTTTGAGCAGTCCACTCTACTTTCACTGTTCTTTGCCATCACCATAATTGAAACACATTTTTCAGTTCTCCTGATTCGGTATCCAACTTGCACCATGTATATGAGGCGATTGAAAATACCATAGCTTGGTCAGGTTCATCTCAGTCCTCAAAGTAACCTCCTTGCCTTTCAGTACTAAAGAGGTCTCGTGCAGCAGATTTACACAGTACAACATGTCTTTTGATTTCTTGACTGCGCTCTCCATGGGTGTTGCTTGTGGATCCAAGCAAGACAATTCTTGACAACTCTATTTCTCATAATATTATCTATTGGTCCAGTACAGTGAGTTGTAATCCACACTGAAGGCTCACATCCTTGATCTTTATCAGTAAGTGCTTTAAGCCCTCTTCGCTTTCAGAAAGCAAGATTGTGTCATCTGCATTCGAAAGGTTGTTAATAAGCCTTCCTCCACGGTGTAGTCTTCATATAAGCCAGTTTCTACGATGATTTGTGCAGCATACAGATTGAATGAGTGTGGTGAGGCTATCACTCTGATGCGCACTTTTCCTGATTTTAAACCGTGCTTTAGTACTTTGTTCATCCAGCTGCCTCTTGATCCTTGTGCAAGTTCCACATGAGCACACTGAAGTGTTCTGAAATTCCCATTCTTCTCAAAGCGATTCATAGTTTATTATCCACACAATTGCATGCCTTTGCATAGTCAATAAAACACTAACATCCTTTTGATATTCTTTGCCTTGAGCCAATATCCATCCGACATCAGCAATGATATCCCTTGTTCCACGTACTCTTCAGAATCCAGCCTGAACCTCTGCAACTCCTTTCACTGTCATGCTGCATCTCTTGTTTGATATCTTCAGCAAAATTTCTTGCATGTGACATTAATGATGTTCTGTAATTTGTGCATTTCACCTTTCTTTGGAATGGGTATAATTTTGGATTTCTTCTAGTCAGTTGATCAAGTAGTTGTCTTCCAGATTTCCTGGTACTGATGAGTAAGTATTTCCAGTGCTTCATCAACTTGTTGAAACATTTTCATTGGTATTTCCTCAATTCCTAGAGCCTTGCTTTTGGCTAATGTTTTCAGTGCAGCTTGAACTTCTTCCTTCCGTAACATAGGTTCTTGCTCAATTATTACCTCCTAAAATGATAGACTAGTGAGAATGAAGTTGTTGGGTTTTTTAAAAATCATTTTATTGGGGGCTCGTACAACTCTTATCACAATCCATACGTACATCCATTGTGTCAAGCACATTGTACATTTGTTGCCATCATCATTCTCAAAATATTTGATAATGAAATTTTAATAATGTCCAGTGGACTGAAAAGCAAGTAAGCCCCTGTAGTTGCTCACAGTTTATATAAACTGTGACTGAAATTTGAACTATGTTTTTGGGGGTCCTAATAAAACTCATATATACTGGATTGTGTCAAGTGACAATTGCCTGTGTTTAGAAATCTTTCAAAGTGTTGGTGTGTGTGTGTGTGTGTGTGTGTGTGTGTGTGTGTGTTGCTTCTGGAGTTTGAAAGGAGGACTTGATTTATTACCCTTTTCAGGATGCTGCCATTTCTTGGTTTGTGGCTCCTTTGCCCATCTTCAAGGCCCGAAGTGTAGCATCTTCAAATCTCTTTCTCCCTTTGACTTCTGCTCCTGTTATCACATCTCATTCTCCAACTCTGACCCTCCTGCTGTCCTATTCAAGGACCTTCGAGGCTCAAGGGAAGAATCCAGAATATGGTTTCTTTTAAATCTTCAAACTCTCGTAGGCCTGTAAGGTAGTATAGTCACAGGTTTCAGAGATTGGGATGTAGACACCACTAGGGGCCCATTATTCTTTCTACCTCAGATGGCAAGACTTCTAGGTGGGTGCAAGGGGCAATGGGGTATTTATGCAGCTGAAATTGTAGCCTGTTGAGTGAGGTTTAGGTGTCTGTGTGTGGGCATCTCATTGACCTCATATCCTAAAGTGTTTTAACTTCAGGATCATGGTCTCTTATTTTTCCTCGCAGGTCATATTCCTAAAGCATGGATTACCACTGCTATGGACCTTCGGAAGGATAAGTAAGTAATAATGAAAAGAGTCGGTCCTTATTGTTTCATCTTTCCTAGATGTTTGCTACTTTTTGAATTTCTTTAGACTCAGCTTTTTAAGTTAAAAAATTTGTATTTTCTGATAGATAAAATATTCTTAAGTTCTAAATGTATACAAAATATAGTCTGATGAAAAAGACTTTGCCCTCCTATTTTCGTTAATTTATTTCCAGAAATAAGCAATGATAGTTTGTTAGATTTACCTTTAATTACTTTTGGATTCTTTCTGTTTTTAACTTTTAGTTGTGATTTGGGTAAAAGTTTACGGAGCAAATTCATTTTACATTCACTTGTTAACACATAATTTGTTTTGTGAAATGGCTTGCAATCCCCACAATGCACCAATACTCTTCTCACTTCCTCGCCTGTTCCCCATTTCCATTTGTCTTTCCTTTCTGCCTGGGGAAAAGCTGCCCTTATGAGAGCAGACTGCTGCTTGCTCGCTCTAAGGAGTGTGTGCCTCTCTAGTGTTATTTTCACTGCATAGGCCTAGATATATCTTTTATAGTAGACAAAATTGTTCTTACTAAATTGTACAGCCTGTGCTTTTATATTGTTTTCCTTGTTTTTCCTGTGTTGTAGCAGATAATCATAACATTGTGGCGCTCTTAATTTTTTTCATCTGAGGAAATGAGAATTTAGCTAGGTCCAGTGCCCAGTTGAAGTGGCAGTTGAGTGACAGCACATTATTCTACTTAGCCCCCAAACATACTTCTCTTATTGTACACATTTACACATTTGCAAGTTCAATAGTTGCTATCTGTACAATTCAGTGACATTGATTACATGCTTAATAATGCACAAACCCTGGCTCTTTATCTTTCTCTTCAAGTACTCTCTTACCATTAAAGTAAACCTGGTGCCCCTTCATGGGGAGACTTTATATCAGCGGTTCTCACCTAAGATCATTGGAAAACATGTATTTCCGATGGTCTTAGGAACTGAGACACTGCTCCTCTGTCCGTTTCCCTGCGGGCTGCCCACATGCAGATATGCCCACCTACCAGTACCTGGCGTGAAGACTGTTATCCATGCTACACCATGCTTCAAGGCAAAATTTCATTTATTTGTAATTAAAAATAAATATCTCATGATATATATATATATATCACAAAAACCTAATGTTTTTATGATTAACCATTATGCTTTAATTATGTTCAATTTGTAACAATGAAAATACATCCTGCATATCAGATATTTACATGACGATCCATAAGAGTAGCAAAATTACAGTTCTGAAGTGGCAACGAAAATAATTTTATGGTTGGGGGTCACCACAACATGAGGAACAGTATTAAACATTAGGAAGGCTGAGAGCCACTGCTTTATATCATTGTAAAGATGACTTGTTTGGTCTAAAAATCACTGTAAAAGTGGGCGTGCCTGGTTTCCTAGACTCGGCAGCAGCAACCCAAGGTTACCACAGGGGTAACTGCCTTGCTGAGGCCAAGCGTTCATAGCGACGTCGCTTTTTGATCCTTCGATGTCGGCTCTTCCTATCATTGTGAAGCAGAATTCACCAAGCGCTGATTGTTCACCCACTAATTGTCAAAGTGAAGAAATTCAATGAAGCGCGGTGGGAGTAACTGTGACTCTCTTAAGGTAGCCAAATGCCTGTCATCTAATTAGGGACGCGCATGAATGGATGAACGCGATTCCCACTGTCCCTACCTACTCTCCAGCGGAACCACAGCCAAGGGACGGGCGTGGCGGGACAGCGGGGAAAGGAGACCCTGTTGAGCTTGACTCTAGTCTGGCGCGGTGAAGAGACATGAGAGGTGTAGAATAAGTGGGAGGCCCCCGGCGCCCCCCCGCGCGTCTCCCCGCGAGGGGGCGGGGCGGGGTCCGCCGGCCTTGCGGGCCGCCGGTGAAATACCACTACTCTGATCGTTTTTTCACTGACCCGGTGAGGCGGGGGGGCGAGCCCCGAGGGGCTCTCGCTTCTGGCGCCAAGCGCCCGGCCGGCCGCAACCCACTCCGGGGACAGTGCCAGGTGGGGAGTTTGACTGGGGCGCTACACCTGTCAAACGGTAACGCAGGTGTCCTAAGGCGAGCTCAGGGAGGACAGAAACCTCCCATGGAGCTGAAGGGCAAAAGCTCGCTTGATCTTGGTTTTCAGTCACGATCCTTCTGACCTTTGGGGTTTTAAGCAGGATGAGTTTCAGGCAGATGAAAAAATTGTAAGTGTAGCTGAGAAGGCAAAGTTTAAATCAGGAGATACCTCTCTGGTATCTCCTCCAAGTAAACAGACCACCACTATCCTTATCAGAAGGGAGTGGGTCTTATTTAGGGTGAGTCAGACTAATAGTCTAGCCACTATAGATGGCTGATGTTAAGGAGAATAAACTCTGACCTACTTTCACTGATCACCTATTGTACAGTCATTCTTAAGCAGCGAAGTCTGGTACATATTTTGGGGAGACAAAAGAAATCCTTCTGTTCCTCACACTACTCCTATGAGACAGAGGTCAGGCATGTCTTTTTTCTCCCGCCTTGTTGTCAATTCTGACAAGAGCCATCCCTCCCATGACCTCTGCTGCATTCAGTATTTGTTGCAGTGGGCACACAGGACCAACAGACCAATATGGGGCTTATTAGAGAAGTAAAGGTGCAGTCGGCATCTAGGAAAGTGCAGGATATAGTTCTTTGCTCAAGACAGCCTCTTCTCATCTGTGCTCATAGTCAGGCCCCTGCCCTGCTTGGGTGAGCTCTTTCACTCCAGCACTAAGTTCCCAGAGGCATCCTACTCAGCCAGCAAGTCTCCGGCCTAAAGGTGCTCAGCTTTCTTGCTCTGTAGGCCAGGGAACCAAGCTCCACTAAGGGCCCAGAGGTCTTCTACCGTGCCAGCAAGCCTCCTGCCTGAAGATGCCCAGCCACACTTCTTTGTGGGCTGAGAAACCCTTGTGCTGTGTTGTGCTGATTTCCTAGTTCTGCCTATGCTGCCACTTATTTCTCTGCTGCTCCCTCTGTGTGTCTCTTACCATCTCTCCTGGTACAGCTGTCTCCTGAGTCATGGAGGTACTCAGCACAGGTCCCAAAGATGTGCTTTGTTCCTGTCTCTTCCTGGTGATGGTAAAGTTTCCCCACTGTCCATCTCTGGTATGTCTCATTTTAATCCTAGCATGATGGCAAAACTGACTACTCTCCTCATTAGAGTTCCATGCACCTTATTTGTATCTAAAACCCCACAAGGTGCCATGTACTTTATTTGTATCAGCGGCAAGCTAATTCACCTTATTTGCATAGTCTCCCACAATCCTTTTTAATGAATAGTTTAATTTGTATATAATTCACATGTCATACAATTTAATCACCACAGTCTTTTGGTGGAAGTTACAAGATCATAACCAGAAAGGCCATATGAAAGTGACCCATTATTCTCTCACTTCCCGATCTCAAAACCTACTACACAGCCACAGTAGTTAGAATAGCTGTTGGTATAGTAATAGTTACATAGACCAATTGAGTAGGCTGGAGAACTTGTAAGTAAATCCATCTACCTATAGATAGTTGATCTTTGAAAAAGGGCCAAAACACATGAAATAGGGAAGAGAGAGTCTCTCTAACAAACAGTGCTGGCAAAACCTGATATCCATTTGTAGAAGAATGAAACTGGACTCATAGCTCACTCCATATGTAAAAATGAACTCAAGATGGATGAAAGACCTAAATGTAAAACGTAGAACTATAATGATCATAATGGGAAAAATAGAAACAAATTTAAGGGACCCTAGTAGTTGACATACATTATTGAACATAATGAAAAACACCTAAACAGCAGAAGGCAAAAGAGATGACTGGGGTCACCTAAAAATTAAGACACTTAGGTACATCAAAAGATTTCATCAAAAAAGTAAAAAGAGAACCTACAAATGGGGAGAAATTTTGGCAGTGACATATATTAAGTCTGATCTCTAAAATTTATAAAAACCTGGAAAAAGATAAATAATCCAATTTAAATATGGACAGAGGACTTGAACAGACACTTCACCAGAGAAGATATCCAGGCATCTAGCAAATATCTGAAGGAATGCTCAAGATCATTAGCTTTTTGAGAGATGAAAATCAGAATAGCGTTGATAGACCACTGTACCCCATTCGTGATAGCAAAGTTGAAAACATGCTTATGAGGGCGTGGAGCGACTGGAGCCCTCAGACACTGGTGGCACTGTTCAACCACTGTGGAAAGCAGTATAACGCTTCTTCATTCAGCTGGAAATAGGAATTCCTTATGATCCAGCAATCCCTTTACTCGGTATATACCCTAGAGAAGTAAGAGATGGGACAGGAGTAGATATGTGCACACCTGTTGATCCCAGCACTGTTCACCGTAGTGAAAAGAAAGATGGAAACAAGGTAAATGTCCATCAGTGGAAGAATGAGTAAATAAGCGTATGAGCATTACCAGAATATTATGTAATCTTAATAACAATCTGTGAAATAGCCTCATAACAGGTCATCCTGGAGCACATTTTGCTAGGTGCAATTAGTCAATCACAAAAGGACAACTGTAAGACTAGCACTTTGGACATGTCCAGAGGGACAAGTCCTTGGAGGACATCATGCTGGGTAAAGTAGAAGGGCAGCACAAAAGAGACAGACCTTTGACAGGATGGACTGATCCTGCCTTGAAGGACTCCACACAAGAACGGTGTGAGGACGGCACAGGACAGGGCAGTGTCTGCTCTGTTGTCCACAGGGTTGCTGTGAGTCGGACCGACTTGATGGCACCTCACAACAACAATATTATAATGGTCGAGAAAAGATTTTCACACCAAGACATTCTTTGATGGTTCCCGAAAGTGGGAGGGGAAAGGAGTGGGGCAGGTCATGGTTTAGACTGTAGACAAGTATTTATTTGGGTGAGGAAGAGGAAGGCAATATGCACTGCAAAGGTTCATGTGAGGAAGGCAAGAAGACTGGGAGAGTTGCAAGAGTCTAAGGCAACAGGCAAATACTGTTGTACACAGAACCTTGCAGCAGTGGTGAGGTAGGAGCAGATGTTTGGACAAACAGGTAGGCTGAACAGGTATGGAAAGGAGGGTTGAATAGTCCCATGAATATATAAAACTTTGATAAGATATATCTGTTCATGTGGTGGAGTATACAAGGGGCCAAATGACGACAGCATCAGCCAGAACTAAGCACTCTGAGGGATGAGTTGCTGGGCCTGGGCTGCCAGGACCACCGTCTCAAGGGACACCAGCCTCAGCTCACAAAGCAGTTGACAGAGACAATGGTCTGTGTCTTGGTTTGATGAGCAACCATCTAAGGGGCAGCTGTTACTCTCTCCTCGTGTAGAAGAAAGAAGCATGTTGAAAATTGAAAGACACGGAGGCAATTACTTCACTGGATTAATAGACCCGGCAAACATCACAACCCTAAGACTAGAAAAACTAGATGGTGCGTGGCTACCACTACAGAGTGCTCTGCAAAGGGTCACGTGAAGTCATGGCTTGGATGAGAGAAAACTGTGGTACAAACCCAAATCATAAAAGAGAGTAGGCTTCCTAGTAAGATGGGGACTGGTAGAACCTTCAGGCTGTGGTCCTCAGTCGTCCTTCCTCTGGAACAACTCCTTAAGTTAGCATCATGAACCATTTAAGATCCAAAGGGCAGCTTGTACTACAAGGTATGGAGGGTTACCACAGGAGTAGTGCCCACAGGCAGCGTAGGAAGGAGGATGGAACAAGCAGTGTGGTACGTTGAGGGGATTGCAAGGGATGAGTTGAAATTTTGGCTGTAAAACTGACAATCTGCTCTGTAAACCTTCACCTACCTCACATTCCGTTAAAAATGACCCATCTTACCTCGGTCATATATGTTGTTGGGTACCGTCAAATCAGTTCTGACTGCTCGGGACTTGGCTCGCAGCAGAATAAAGCACTGCCCCACCTTGTGTCAGTCTCCCCGTGCTTGTTGTGTGTAAGCCCATTGCTGCGGCCACGGTGTCAATGCATTGTGGCTGAGTCAATCAGCAATTTCATGCGGGATTTGCTGTTACCAGTTCTTCCGAATAGGAATATTGGCTTATGTGTTTATGTCTTACTTACTAAGAGAGATTATGATAGTGTGATTTCAATTCCTAACTTTAAAAAGTTCTTCGGTAAAATTGAGTTTTGTCATCTATTAAATTGCTAGTTATAAAAACCAAATGCATTCTTCAGTTTATTGCTAGCTCAGATTTTAAAGTTGGCTGAAATTAAAGTGGAAAAATAATATTTACTAGAAATATTTTTATTTATCTTAAAACTAATTGTATGGCACAATGCCTTATGTTTTGTTTATTGTGTATTCCCGGCCCTTAATGTTTATTTAAAAATAAAACATGCATCCAGCACTTACTTCCCCTCATCCAGCCTCCCTTCCCTCACTGTGAAGCACTGTGCTGGGCACTCCTGATGGCCGCTGTTTGAAATGTCAGAATAGCCCTAAGAGGTCAATGGCGAGATTGTGCCACCAAGAGATTGAAAGTCTATGAATTTACCAGAAATTTTGCCACCATTCTGTGGTTGCCACCGTCTCTGGGCAGTGCACGCGGTGTGCACCCAACTTAGAAGTTCTTGGTTAGAACCCGTGCAGTCTTGTGGAAAGCTAGACACTGATGGTAGGCTTTTTTCTTTTTATTTATTTTCTTTTTTTCTAGACTTTATAATTTTTTTTTTTTTGGTGACATGGTTCTCCATGTGGAAACAATTGTTGATATGTCGTAACTTTATCCTTAAAAAAAAAAAAAAAAAAGGCCCTTCCTGACGCGATGGTTCTGACTCATAAGGCTGTAGGACAGTAGGACTGTCCCAAAGGGCTTCCAAGGCCTTCTTTATGGAAGCACATTGGCACATTGTCTCCTGCAGGGTGTCTGGGAGATTTGAACCATCGACCTTGTGGTTAGTAGCTGGGCACTTAAGCATGGAACCACCAGGGTTCTTTACCTATTTACAACACGCAGAGGTTGAATGAGTCAGAGGTGTTTAAATCCAGGTTCTTACAATTGCTAGTAGTGTGATTAGAAGGCTATGATAATTTTTCCAATTGATGTAGTCAAGATTTTGGTAAGAGAAAATTAGAATTCTAATGACGTTTCTTAAAATGCTTTAAATGTAAAGAATTGTTTGTGTTAGGTGGGAGTATGTGCTTTCAACCACTGTGGAACTATTTACAGGGCAGACAGACAGAGTTGAACCGTGGTCATGCTTAATGGTTTTTAAATATCAAAGTGCAGAGCAGCAATAACTAAATTTCATTATGCCTCCGGTATTTAAGCTTTTAAGCTTGGCAAATTCTTCCTCCATAGTGCACCACCAAAAGGGTGCGGAGCACAGGCAATGCATCGTCAGTTTACGGCCTCATAGGGAGGTGTCAGGGAAAGAAAACTGTAGGGTGTCAAAGGGGAAGAGTATCAACATTATTTAGAAATAGGGTTTTTTTTGTTTCTCAGCATACTGATTCAAGTTCATAAATTATTTCGCTTGCTTTCTTTTCCATAGAATTAAAGAATAACTTCTCTTTTCCCAGGCAATTACATCCTCTTGACTCTGTGAGTGGTCTCCTGAATCTCTCGTTACTCTACCATGTCTGGCTGTGTGGTGTTTTTCTCCTTACAACTTGGTATATCTCATGGATACTCTTCAAGATCTACGTTACAGAGGTTAGTTACGAGCTGTTGTTCACACTTCGGCATTTTAGAGCACCTAAATTGATTTTCAGTAGGGCATTGATCAGCGCTATCCCAGGCCCTTTTGGTAAACTAGGTATTGATCTTACTCATGAGGGGCATGTCATTTATGACCGCCATTTACTTTATATCTTGTCTGAGAGACAGTGTTAAGTGTTCGCTTAATTTCTGGACTCTAAAGGGATTGGGGTGCTTCATAGGGTTTTTCTCTGGAGGCTTCCGTTTCTCTTTTGAGTACATGTTAAATGGGCCTGAATTTTATATTTTATGTGCTATTGATATAGATAATGTTAAAATACTTAAATTTAAGACAGGACTTTTTTTTTAATCATTTAATTAGGGGCTCATACAACTCATCACAATCCATACATACATCAATTGTGTAAAGCACATTTGTACATTCATTGCCCTCATCATTCTC
>NW_022104341.1:73770449-73792728 GCF_000313985.2 Echinops telfairi
ATGAGAGTAGAGATACCAGGAGGGGAAGGGGAAGGTGGGGGAGAAAGGGGGAACCTATCACAATGATCTACATAGAACTCCCTTCCTGGGGGACAGACAACAGAAAAGTGGGTGAAGGGAGATACCGGACAGCGTAAGACATGAAAACATAATAATTTATAAATTATCAAGCGTTCATGAGGAGGGAGGGTCGGGAAGGGAGGGGGAAAATGAACTGATATCAAGGGCTCAAGTAGAAAAAAAATCTTTTGAGAATAATGATGTAACAAATGTGCTTGACACAAGGGATGTATGTATGGATTGTGATAAAACTGTTAACTTTAGAAAATGAGTGTTTTGGTCACCTTTGAATGTGTCTCCTTCAGCGACTTCAGATAATGCTTGTTTCTGACATTTACTTCAGTTGTTGGAAGCCAGAGTTCTACTAGAGTGGGAGCACGGTAACATTTTAGAAGTGGTGTGTTTGCATTTATTAACAGTACAACCTGTTTTTGCAAGGATCGTGATAATGATGTTAATTTGGTTGTTTTAATCTCCTTTCATCATAAATTTCAATTAGTACTTAATGTAATAAAGCCATTTTCATAGTCTTTGTATTTGATTACATTTGATAGGCTCATCTGTTCCCCGTTCAACCACCATTTGCAGAAGAATCAGATGAATGCCTCCCTAAAGTGTTAAACAGCAATCCTCCCCTTATCATAAAGGTACCACAACTGTGCGTCTTCTCTTTACACAGACATCTGTAACTTGCTTTACATGGATTTAATACTTGGATTTAATACTTAAGATAGCTTTTTGAGGGCCTACCATATTGTAATATAAATATTGGAAAAAAACACCTATATGCTAAATTGAGTGCTTTCTACTTTTTAAATTTTCATTCCAACTGAGTAAAATGAAGTCTGTATTGCAGTGTTATGTATACAAACTAGCTAACATGGTTGATATTTAGAATACATATAAAATACTTCCAGGCATGAACAATGTCTAACTATAGGCATTTGCTTTTCATAAACGGACTGATAAACAAATCAACAGTGTTTTCTACTGTTTATCTGTGGATCACCTGTGTTTTTATACTCTTATAGTATTGTTTGGTTTTGTGACCAAAGGTAGTGCTGGGTGAAAAAAACAAAACACAACGAAAGCAAACCCACTGGCACTTAGTGTATTTCAGTTCGTAACCACCCTGTGTGACAGGTAGAAGGAACTGCCTCTGTGGGTTTCTGAGACTCTAACGCTACAGGGGTAGATCGCCTCAGTTTGCTCCCATGGAGCCATTGGTGGTTTTGAACTGCTGGCCTTGCAGGTAGCAGCCCATTGTATAACCCACTATGCCACTGGGGGTCCTTTCTCTTTCTTTCTTTCTTTGTGTGTGTGTGTGTGTGTTTGGTAGAGTGTGGATTCACTTTAAGAAATAATTTTTGATCCTCAAAAAGACACCCCCCCCAAAAAGAGTAAAGAAGTTGCAATAACTTTATAAATCAAACTAAACGAGAATAAATTGTTTCGATTCAGAATTGTTTTGAATAAAATTTATTGGAATAGTTTTGATTTCAAAATTGTACTTTGAAAATTTGAAGTGGTTCTGTTAAAAAATATTAGTATCCTTTGAATAAGGAAGACTAGAAGAATAAATGTGTTTGAGTTGTGATGCCAGAGAAGAATATTAAAAGTACCATGGACTGCTGAAAGGGCAAACAGATCTATATTAGTAGTAAGGCCAGAGTACTTCTTAGAGCAGCGGTTCTCAGCCTGTGGGTCGTGACCCCTTTGGGGGGGGCATCGAACAACCCTTTGACAAGGGTCGCCTAAGACCAGTGGAAAACACATATTTCCGATGGTCTTAGGAACCGAGGCAACGCTCCTCTATCCGTCTCCAGGCGGGTCCGCCCACATGCAGATACGCCCACATACGAGAACCTGGCGTGAAGACTGTTCCCCATGCTCTACCATGCTTCAAGACAAAATCTCATTTACTTGTAATTAGAAATAAATATTTCACAATATATAATTATATATTGTTTTTGTGATTAATCACTATACTTTAATCATGTTCAATTTGTAACAATGAAAATATATTCTGCATATCAGATAGTTAAATTATGATCCATAGCTAGCAAAATTAGAGTTCAGAAGTAGCAATGAAAATAATGCTATGGTTGGGGTCACCACAACATGAGGAACTGTATATAAGGCTCGCGGCATGAGGAAGATTGAGAACCACTTCGTCTTACAGACTTTGCACATATTGTCAGGAGAGACCAGTCCCTGGAGAAGGACATCCTGTTTCGTAAAGTGGACGGGTGGTGAGAAAGAGGAAGGCCCTGGACGAGAGATGGACGGACACTGGCTGCAGCCGTGGGCTCAGGCACAGGGCCAATTGTGAGGGTGGCGCAGGACCATGCAGTGTTCTGTTCCGTAGTGCCTACGGTCACTGTGGGTCAAAGCCCACTCAGGGGCACCCTACAACAACCACCATCTTTGAAAATATACCGAAAATAGAAAGACTACTTTTATCATACTGTAGAGACATTGTGAACTAAAAGGAAAACAAATCATTAATTACTGTTAAATCTGAATTATGACCAATTTATTTGATGAAGTCTAGAACATCAATACGGTTTGATTGATTACTTACTTATTTTTGAAGTTGAGAAAGATTGTATTGAGGCCGGCAAAGAACTGGGCGAGCAGAGGAGGACGGGAGCATCTGGAGCCCCTGGGCGGTTCCCAGACCCCACGAGTAGGTCACGGAAATGGCTTGATTGTTGAATAAGTGCGTAGCCATGAGCAGGTGCCAGTAGCTTCGGAGCCCTAGTGGCCCACTGTGCTGATGGAAAGGTCAATGGTTCAAACTGCCAGGTGTTCTGTGGGAGAAAGATGAGACCATCTGTCTCCATAGAGATGGATAGCCGTGGAGAAACTGGGGCAGTTCTACTCTGTCCCAGAGGGTCTCTTGAGTCAGCATGGACTTGATGGTAGCGGGTTTGGTTTGCGTTTGGGTCTCTAACTTCTACTCGCTTAGGGTATAATGAGGACTATGATATCACTGTCTGATAAAAAAGGAAGATCTAAAACAATGAAAAGTTATTATAGCAGGTGCTAAGGGAACCACTTTTTTTCTGCTTGGGAACAACAGAGGAAAACTTCCCAGAGGGAATGCTATCTTGCAGGATAGACAAAAAGGTTTGCAAAGAAAACACAGTTTTCAGTGTTTTAAGTAAAAACTTTCAATAGGTGTTGTATGCCTATGTTATTACCAGGCACTGTCTGTGAATATGGTAGTAAATATGATGTTATTCCTGCTCTGTGGGCCTCACAGTTTGGTAGTTGGATCTAGACAAGACGGGTAAATGAGCAAGTTCAGCTCAGTGTGTTAAGTGTCTCAGTTAAGGGGGGGTGTAATTTGTAGAGAGAGGCCAGGATGCTGTCGGAAATGATGTGTTTCCTGCCACAGAGGTAGGAAAGTACATAGATTATTTTAGTTCCTTGTAGTTTAAGCCTGAAGTGGGTAAGAAAGGTAGAGGTGAGTTAAGTTGTAGATATCAAGAAAGGAAGGATTTATGGTTCTAAAATACCCTTCATAAAATGGGATGTAAATGTTAGACTCGATGTATAAATAAGATTTTAAATTGGGGCTAATAAAATTAACAATGCATATATATTGTTTTCTTTTTAGTATTTGGCCTTGCAGGACCTGATGTTGCTCTCTCAGTATTCTCCTTCACGAAGAAAAGAAGTGTTTAGTCTCAGCCAACCAGGTATTGCTAATACTAACAGACTTGAGTAGTCATGTTTGGGCAGAAGGTGCTCCACCTAAAGTCTTTGACAAGTGGAGTCCATCAAATGAAGCATTTGTTTAAGTCTTTAAAAAAGAAAAACTGAATCTTTTTATCGCTCTAGGTTTAATTTATGTCACCAGGAAAAGTGTAAGGCTTTTTGCCTGTTAAGGTTTTCATTCAGCTCCCTTATCCCCTTTACCTAGAGAAATTAGGGAGTATAGATCGATGGTCTTCAAGAAGAAAATCACTGTGAAGACCCTTGAACGTTTTGATGCCAGAAAAAGTCTAAAAAATAGGTGGTCTAATCCTGGATGGAGGATTTAAGTCTTTGGGAGATTAGGTGACTCTTCCCCTGCTATGCGACATTGACTCCCCTCTTCAAAAAGGAGGAACAGCATTGACACTGACTCAAGGGTGCCCTGGGGAACACTGCTCCACTCTTCTTGCCGCCCTCCTCCCGACTGCAGCTCTGCCAGTGTCCGCATTGTTCCTTGCAGGAAGACAGTGCAGTCCCAGCCACCCATTGGGAGCAAAGATAGAGCTAGCTTGTGTAACTTTTCATCTTCCCTAATTAGCTATTCATTATTTTTCCAAACTTGCCAATTTTTAATTTATACACTGAGTCTCTGTTAAATGGAAGTGAAAAAGTTATATAAAAAATTAAATGATTAGAGCCATTTTTCATTTAGTAGCATAAAATATGCAGGTTTGTATTGTGGAAACTAAATTGTCCAGTACTTTCTGTTAGACATAGGTATACTTAGGGTTTGTCTATATTGAATATTTTCACCATAGATTCAGGTAAACTTACAGGGTGACATGCTGACTGCCTGAGAACTTGCATTCCAAGCACAGATTATGACAGTTTAATTAGTGGTCCTGAGTTGTAGTTACTGATGCAGGTGTGTACATTGTTGCAGGTGTGTACATTGTTCTGTGGTACTCATCTTGAGTTACAATAGAGGACCTATTTAAGAAGGGGCGTCTATGTGGAGAGAGAATGAGTGGCGCCAGGATGGGCAGACCAGTTTTCAGGGGACTCAGCTATTTTCAATGGATAATGAAGCCTGGCTGAGTTTTACATGGCAGCTCTGAGAGACAAAGGTCTTAGAAACTCAAAAGATAACGAGAACTAAAAGAATGTTAAGCAGCGTGTGGGCCACTAGTTTCAAGTGAAATAGCAGATGTCGAAGTGTATGGATGATGGTTGTGGCGTGCTGAAGCGCTGGTGGAGAGGTAGCAAGTAGAGGCGGTTGCACACATGAAAACCTGGGGTACAGTGGTCAGACTTAAGCGTTAGAGGTAGCATGTCGACGTGCTGATGCTTGTGCTCTTCGTCTGCAGCCTCTTCACTCCTCTCGGTGAAGCCAGCCTGGTTCTTTTTCTCTCCATTTGAGCTCCAGTCACGTTTGTATTTTAGTGACCAATTTGCTAGTATTTCTTTTATGGCTAAATAGCAAGTTTTCACTTGAAGATTTTTGGAAAACGCATTCATTTCACAAATATTTATTGATCTGTGTATGAGATAGCATGAATGTAAATAGTAACTAAGAAAAGTGGTCTTTGATGCAACATGTACTGTGACCATTTTTGTGGATCTTTCTGTCCACTTTGAGAGGAGAGTATAAGATTGTCTGCATTTTAAAGGTTGGTGTTTGGACCTTGTAGGTGGACACCCCCACAACTGGACAGCCATCTCAAGGGAATGCTTGAATCTTCTAAGTGATATGACTCAGAAACTGGTTCTCTACCAAGAAACTGCTGCTACGAATGGAAGAGTGCTCATATCCTTCTGCCCAGGGGGCCCTAGGACATCAAACGCTCCCGGTAAGGACGCCCTGGTTCTGTGTGGAGAAAACATGAGTCTCAGGTACATATGAAAAGACTTTAAAATGTTGTGGAAAAATAGAATGAAAAGATCATGGAATTTTTCCTCAAACTTTTCAAGCACCCTTGTATTCTTAGAGAATATTGTTACAATTTATGGGATATTACACTAAACTGAGAAAAAGACCTGTGTATCATTGTGCATAGAAAATACTAGGCTCTTTGTTGTGATGGTGTTAGAAAGACTGACACAATCTGTTCATCAACTAGAAGAATGCACCGTACTCTGGTACAAAGCTACATGAGTCTACAAATCATTCTGGGTGTCGTTCTGATTGCAAGACGCTGGAGACGAGAAGTCTCTGGATAGTGTACTGTCAAGCGTAGGGCATTACACTTAATTGTTTCAAGATAGCCTGATACACTAAAAAAGAAAAAAAGAAAAATAAAATAAAGTGAAAAATCATAAAAAAAACCACAAAAAACTACAGAGTAATTGAAAAAAAAAAAAAGAAAGATAGCCTGATACAATGTTAGTACCTCTTCAGTTTGAATTATGAAGACTGAGGGAGAAATACAAGTGGAGGAACCTGTGCTAGTTTCCCACATGCCTGAAGTAGAAGATTCCTTTCATCGTAAGACTGGAAAGGACTTAAATGTCCAGTCAGGTGTTTAATGAGACATAGTGAAGCTAGCTGAGTGGGGACAGGACCAGTAAACTGCAAAGTACAGGCTTCACTGCAGGGGGAGAGTGTGGGTTAGCTTCAGCCATTTAATCAGGCAGTGGTTAAAGTGCGCTACTGCTAATCAAGAGGTTGGTGGTTCAAATTCACCAGGCATTTTGCAGGAGAAAGGGATGTGGCAGTCTGCTTCCATGATTACAGCCTTGGAACTACTATGGGTTAGTTTTATTCGAGCCTATCCTTGGTGGCACTATGGGTTAGGCTTTGAACTGACAACCCTAAAGATTTTGTGAAAGATCTCCCATGAAGACGGACAGTCTGAGAAGCCCTCCGTAGGTCACTGTGGGTCAGACGTGACTTGATGGCGGTGGGTTGGCTTGCTGTCAGGTCGCCCACATTTGGAATTGCTATGATGGCCGTGGGTTGGGGTTTGGTTGACATGAGCTTCCAGGTTTTTGTATCTTTTTACAAATTCTAAAAATATCGAGGTGAAATCCTCTACCTTTTATATATTGGCAACTAATTCTGATGTTTAAAAATCACTCTGGATCAAAGCAATTAGCTCTTTGTATTTGAAGGCATTATTCCAGTGGTCATGGACAAAAGACATATATTACAGGTGAAAATATTGAAATAACTTTATGAATGTCAGATTTTAAAAGATCCTAGGGTATTTCAGACATTGCCAACTCTTCAGTATTCATTTATTCAACAAATACTTATCGAATGCCTCCTGTGTCCCAAACAGTATGCTAGAAGCCAGCAAATCAAGGATGGACAAACTTACTCCTGGAACTTAACTTTTTACTCACACAAGTGCACGACAATATAAGTACGAAAGGAACTCTATAATAAGGTGCAATAGAAGTATAGAGCCAGTGATCCATCTGCCTGGTTTTTGAGTCCTGGTGGCACAGTGATTAAAGTGCTTGGCTACCAACAGAAAGTTGTGGTTTGACCTTCGTGGGAGAAAGGTGTGGCCATCTGCTTTCATAAGCCTGGGAAACCCTGTGGGGCAAGTCCATTCTGCCCTGCAGGATTGACCTAGACCACAGTGGCTTTGGGGTTGAACTTTCCAATTAACAATCTGTTTTTGTTTTGTTTTTTCTTTTCCCCAAACATCTTTCCTTGGGACTGCTTGCTCATTTTATCATCTCTACTGGACTGTTACCTCCAGGAAGCTTAAAAACCATAGGTCTTCAATAAATATTTGCTGATAGTGGAGAATAAGATAAATGTTATGAGCAGTAACAAATGAGTTAAGACCTGAAGCAAAGTGGAGTGGGGTTTTCAGGGGATCGGTGGAGGTTACATCCTCAGCAAGAAGTGCACGGTGATCATTTAAAAAGACGAGGAAAGTTACTTTGTTGTTGAAATGGCTAGTGTTCCATGCTCCTGGAGCACACAGTATGAGAGAGGAAGAGTCTGAGCAAGGGAAGTGTTTTCTAGTGAAGTGTCAAAAAGAGCAGTGTGGATTTTAGCCGGTAGGGTATGACATGGAGCCAGGAAGAATATTGAATAGGCTGATGACCTCAGATGTACATGAGAGAGATCATTGCCATCTTAGGTTCTGTGGATTATGGGTTTGACCAAGAGTGGAACATTTGTTATTTTTATTTATTTATTTTGCATTTATTATTTTAAATTGTTGTGATATCCTATCGTTCAGCCAAAATTTATCACATTTGAGGAATACAGTAATTCCCTGGGTTACAGACAACTAACTTCGTGGACAACTTGTATTTGCCCTTTAATAATATTACGTAATTTTGCCCCTCACTGTGAAAAGTTAGAACTTACTCAAATACATCATTACAGTCACCTTCACTTGATGCTCCAGTAGCTTTTGAATCACTGACAACTCAGAGCCCTTTGCCCTGAAGTAACACTGAACCAGAACTGTATGCACATGTTCTTACTTACCTCCAAATTCAATTTGAATGCATACTTAGCAACAGATCTCATTTGTAATTTGCACTGCCTATATAAAACTTCTCATTCTTAACTTTAACATGTATTCTCCAAAGGTTTCTAATTTCCACTAGCCTTCAAAAAGTCATGTTAGGAAAGCTTGGTACTCTAATTGTTAATGCCGTACAGTGGTTTTGTTCAGATGATAAAATCCTATTTTTTTTTTTTTTGGTCTTTGTGCCTAGTGCTGGAGTGGGAGGGAAAATGCTCCTTTGTTTTTTGTGGAACAAACTATAAATTGGTAGAGAGTTTCAGGGGACTTAAAAATTTTGTGGAATAATGGAATTAAAAGATAGTGGAATTTTCCCATAAACTCTTTGAAGCCTCCTTTTATAAGATGATTTTTAAGGATGCTCTTTGCATGTCAGATTTATCCGGTGAGAAGTGTAGGTCTCCTGGGAAAGTTAATCTTTAGTAGGATTTGTGAACTTGGAAGAGCTTCAGGTAGAATGAGAATATTAGTTAGCACTTTGTGTACGTTTTTACAATATAGGCCCAGTCACAGTATAGGAAGAGTGTGCCACAACACTGATTTGACCATCTAGACAACTCAAACCAGACGCACTGCCATCAGGTCAGTGTTGACGCATAGCAACCCTTCAGAACGGGGTAGAGCTGCTCCATGGGTCTGTGAGAACAGAACCCCGTCCACGCGTAGAAAGCCTCATTTTTCTTCCTCAGAGCCACCGTGACTTGAGGTGCTGGTCTCAGAGTGACCCACCATGTCACCAGGCTCCTTGCCATTTAAAAAGAAAGAACATTTTTTAATCATTTTACTGGGGCTCATACAACTCTTATCACAATCCATACATACATCAATTGTGTAAAGCACACTTTGTTTGCTGCCCTCATCATTCTCAAAATTCGCTTTCCGCTTGGGTTACTGGAATCAGTTTCTCATTTTCCTTTTTCCCCTCCCCCTTAAAAAGAAAAATTTAATGGATGAGTTCATTGAAAAACAGCCTGTACTTAGAGAAATTGACCTTGAAGATGAAAATATTCATGGAGGGTAGGAAACAAGGGAAGCTGTTCCTGTCTGACATTAAAAGCTCATTGATTTTTTGAATTAACTCTTTACTGAATATGGATGGTCATTGAATTACTGTGGGAGAAGGTCTTAGGAATGGATCCCTAAATGGAACCTTTGTCTACTAAGCAAAAGGCGGAGCTGTGTAACATTTGAGAACCTATGCCCTGGCTCTGTTCTCTTACAGAGGAAATCACTTTTCAGACACCGAAATCTAGCCAGATTACTCGACCTTCAGTGCCATCAGCAGTGACATCCTCGATATTTTCGTCAAAATTATCTACCCCTGATGTTGTAAGTCCCCTTGGGACCCCCTTCGGTTCTGGTGTAATTAATCGGCTGGCTGGAGTGTTGGATGTAAGCACCTGCTATAGGTCACCTCAAAGTCCTCAGCTAGTAAGAAGAGGGCCTAGATTATGGACTTCTGCATCTGGTGAGGACATTTATTTTCTCTGCTTTGAAATCTCACTTAGTAGAGGTCAGGCAGCCTAACCTCTCACCGTCTTTTTTTTTTTTTTAAATAGATCAGCAAATGACTGAATTTTGTAATCCATCTCCATCTACCTTTGAGCGTGCTGAGGGTAAGACAATGGGTCAACCCAGTGTGATTTCATCCTGGATTCAGAATAGGCGTGATCAGGTAGGGTGATATGGCTACAGGCCTTCTATTTGTATATAGTATCAGGAGCATTAATATGAATAAACCATCAGGAATCAATAGGCGGCATTTTTGCTTTTTGTTTTTTTTTTACTTTGTGTATCAAGTTGAAATATAAATGGCCAGCATTCTACTTGTTTTGAGCTGTACAAATGGCGATTTCATTACTACAATGCCTTTGATTTAAGTATTGAGTTATTTTTATGAGTGCTTCAAAAAGTTTGTGAAAAGTGGGATTAAAAGATAATAAATATTCCCATAAACTTTCTGAAGTACATTTGTTTCTATAGGATGTGTTTTCAGACATTGGGAAAATAGCAGCAAATGAAACAAAACCCCCCATGTAGTATTTACATTCTAGTGAGGGGAAGTAGACAAGTAAGCACATGTATTATACTAGATTTGAGTATAAAGTGCATTAATTGTCAGGCTATTCTGTACTGTTAAGAAAAAGAGTTCCCTGTTAAGCTGTGCTATGCTATGAGCTATAAGATACAATCTGATAATTGACATTAAGATAGGAAAAGTAATGGGTCATAGAAGGAAAGGGATTTGCTCTGTCTAATGTCAAAAGCATGAAGCAGGTAGGGGAGATGGGGGATACATAGGGGAGGGGAGGGAGTCCCAGTTTGTATGGGGCAGTCAGGGGAAGCTTCATTGTTGAGATGGCTTGATCTGAGCGCGGAAGGCAGGTGGGATTAGCACACGGTGCAAGTCCTGAGGCGGGAGTGAGCTTGGCGTGTGTGAGGAAAAACTGGACACCAGTGTGGCTGGAGTGGAGAGTGGGGGGTGGGTGATGAGGTCAGAGGGCTAGCCAGCATACCGAGCACACCAGGCTGTTAGCTGTGTAAAGACGTTAGCTTTTCCCCCAAGTAAGCCAGACAGTTCTGGAAGGATTAGCTCACAAGAGTGACATGATGTTACTGGTCAGATAGAGACAGGCCAGACCCCTGAGACTATATGACCCCTTAGCTGCCCTTTAGATCTGGAACAGAATTTACCTCTGGTAGAAAAGTCAGCCATTTAAGATTTCAAGGGTGACATCTACCCAATGACAAAGTTCAGAGGGTTAGGGAAGAAGAAGAAATGGAAACAGGAGATGCAGGGAGTAAGTGGAATAAATGATGGTCCATTGAGGATCCATTGCAGTGGATCAAACCTGCATGCTTTGTGGAATGTAAGGCTGGTGTTCTGCTCTGTAACCCTTCACCAGAATAACAGCATGAAAGTTTTACCAAAAAAGAGTGATGTGAGAGTCATCCTCTGGCAGCTCCGTGAGACTAGGATTTTGGAGGGCAGGAGTGGCGTGGCTCTTGCCACAATCTAGAGATGGTGGCATTTACGTTACCACTGTGGTTGTGGTGGAAGTTACAAAATATGATCAGAGTCTAGATGTATTTTGAAGGTTGAGGTAACAAGATTTGTTTATGATTTGGTTGTGGCCCAATTAGAGAGGAGAACATCTATAGTTTTTGGCTTGTGCATATGGAATGATAGGAAGGGAGCTTCAGAGTTCCTAGAAAAATTCTATTTTGTTTGAATTCATTTTTGCTACGAACTTTTTAAAAGTTTGTGTAGTTGTGATTTATAAAGTTACAACTTACTGATTTCTGGAGGAAAGGCCTTGATAGAGTTGAGGTGGGGAAATCAGGAGTTCGATTTTGGACATGCCAATTTTGAGATGCCTATTAGACCACTAAGTGCAAATACTGAGTAGAGAATTGAACATATATCTAGTGTGGGCAGAGGTTCTGGGTGAGATTGGAAGCTCTCAGTGGATAGACAGTGTTTAAAGCCTTGAGCCTAGGTGAAAACTCAGGAGGAGTGCAACTTCCCAGAACTGGGCCCCTCGGGGATCAAAGGCATGGCAGTGCGAGGAACAGCAGAAGAGACGGAGGCCTGGTCATTGAGGTGAGAGGTACCACGAAAGGACCCTGAGGGGAGGTGGCTTGAGCTGGTAGGTGGAATCGTGGGGTGAGTGGGCTGGAAGGGGTCAGGAGCAGTGGGAGGGGAACTGGAGACTGCAAGCAGAGCCGGGCTTTCAAGGGGCTTTCTGTGGGGGTCCAGCAGGTAGGGTAATAGCTGGGTACGTGGAGGAATCCAAGGGGCTCTATGTTTTTAAGATGTTATAAATGATGACATGTTCACTAATGCCTGATGGTAGAGAAGGAAAAAGTAAAGATGTTTTATGAAATTCAGGGTCCCATATATGGCTTTATATGCCACAGGTAATACCACGTCACTTTTTATGCAACATCTAGACATGTGCTGCCTTATTACATCCTTCTTGCGAGTGGTGTAGCTTTCAATAAAAGTGTTGTTTGGAGCAAATTCATTTTTTTAAAAAACAGTTTTATTAGTACTTCATGCACCTCATATAGTTCAGTAATTCAATCATACCAAGAAGAGTTGTACGATTATCACCCATTCAATTCTAGAACATTTTCTTCTTCCTTGTACTCACTGTTATTCATGTAATTATTTTTTTTCTAATTGTGGCAAAAATATACACAATAAAACATTCTCTAATCCCACAACTTCTACATGTATAATTCAGCGCCATTGATTATATTCTTCGTGTTGTACAACCATTATCGATATCTTTTTCCAAATTATTCCACCTCTATTAACATAAACTCAGCGCCCCATAAGCAACCACTCTTTTTCCTTCACCCATGGTAACTGTTGGTCACGTTTTGGTTTCTTTTTTTCAGTAGTTTTCTTGAAACGGTATTCACACATCATACACTTCCATGCTTAAATTGCTTTTAAAGTTAGTTGTATATACATCATTACACTCAGTTTCACATTCACTTTTAAGTCAGTTGGAATACATAGTTTTCATTTTGATGCTAAGAAATGTTTTTCCCCAGTAAATGTCAACTTTGTGCCTCTAGATTTTGAGGGAGGTGGGGAAGTGGGAGGGTGGACAAGGGAAGCATATGAGGGGCCTTGAGAAGTTCATGGAAAAATTTCATTATCTCGCCATTCCAGTTATTTCAACGAACTTTTGGAAGCCCCTTTGTATTAAGAAATGAAAGGGTCAAACAGCTGTCAAGAATTGATGAAGAATATGGTTTGAGAAAATGGTCCCTAGAGCCACTTAGAAATCCCTTTATTACAAACAGCTTTAATTTGGTGGTTAACTCATTTGCTCCAGAGACAGCTCTGATTCACAGCAACCCTGTAGGAGAGATTAAGTTACCCATACTTGTATAGGCATGTGATTTAGGTTAAATAGCCCATCTTTGTTATCTAATTCGTAGTACAAAAGTATTCATTTACTGAAGTGGTTTATTGTATATGTCATTGTTCTTGCCCTGCAAGATGTGAGGTGCCTTATTTTCATTCAAGTGAGTGTCAAGGAGCCTGAGGATATCATATTTGAAAGCTGTCAATCTGCTATTTTTTTCTGTTTTCCAACCCAGATGAAGAACTTCCTGTCAAAACGGGTGCTGATAATGTATTTTTTCAGTAAGGTAAGAAATGCAGCTATATTGCATTGGGAATAGGGTAATGGAGACAAGAAATGCAGATAGGATCTAATGTCTAAATATTTTATAGCTTAATCCTAGGGAGCCTAACAGCTTTGTATGGTGCTTCAGTGAACCTCCACGTTAACAGTAGTTGCCCTGGACACACATGATGCACCTCTCACCTGGGTGATTCCTGAGGCTTGACTTGGCAGTTGGCATCCTGAGTCTGTGGCTGCAGACAGCTTTTTGCTGATCTGCAACATCTACCTACCTGGCTCTGGATCTTCCCAAAGCCAGCACATCTATTGCTAGCTGATGCTTCACCGCTTATTTTTCTTCTGACATCTTTGTGGCCAATTTGGTGTTACAAAGAGAGTTGTCTGAGTTAGAGCGCAGATGCTAAGCTTGTGATAGATAGAAAGTTGTAATTCAGGCCACAAACTAAATGATATTCTACTTTGTCAGCTACTCTGGCTGCCACAGGAGAGCATATCACAGTTGCAGAAGCTAAAGCTTCATTCTGTTTTCACTGGGTACAGCTGTTGTGTGTTAGTCAATCCTTTGATGAACAATCCCCTTGCCCATATGGAGGGGAAATAGATTTTGAATTCTGTTTTTCCAATCTACCTTCTCACTGCTGGTAATGAATTATTAGCTCTGATTGCACACCACTGATGTGTTCAAGTGGAAGTTTGCATTTGCATCATTATTCATTTTAATTTTGGGGGGTTCATACACTGAAAAGTCATACTGGGAAAAGGTCTGAACTACCCTGAAAGAAATACAGCTGCATAGATACATTAGGCACACAAAATTGTTTTTTTTAATTTAAAGATAATTTTATTGGGGGCCTTTACAGTTTTTTATAACAATCCATACATCAATTGCATCAACCGTATTTGTATATATGTTGCCATCATTTTCTAGACATTTACTTTCTTTTGAGCCCTTGGTATCAGCTCCTCTTTTTCCCCTCCCTCCCCACCCCCGCCCTCGTGACCCCTTGATAGATTATAAAGGATTACATTATTTTCATGTCTTACATTATTTTCATGTCTTACACCATCCACTGTCTCCCTTCCCCTTCTGTCTCCTTCCCCACGGTTTCTGTCGTTCTTCCCCCTGGAGGGGTCGGGTGTGTGTTTATGTGTCGATCATCATGATCGTTGCCCCATCCTCCTGTCCCCTCCCCACTTCTCCCTACCCTTTCTGGCATTGCTACTCCCATTCCTGTTCCTGGATTCTGTGTGTTGTGGGCTCTTCTCTCTTGGCTGTACCTGTGCATCTGCTCCAGTCTAGCCCACAGTGAAAGGCAGGACTGGGGGTCATGATAGTGGGGCGTGAGGAAGCCTCAAGGAACCAGAGGAGTACTGTGTTGACTCCTCCTTTCCCTGTGGACCCGTCTGTGAGGAGCTGTCCCATTGTACCAAAGATTTTTATGTTTGGTTCTGAAACATTTTCATTATAGTGAAAGAGAAGATCCACCCAACTCTTGATTACCTTCACCAAAAAATCGTCTCCCTGGGGCTCTCCATAAGGAGCCCTGTTGGTATACTGCTTACATATTGAGTGGCAAACTGCAAGGTCAGCAGTTTGAGACCACCAGCCACTCCTTGGGAGAGAAATAGGACTTTCTTTTACTCTAAGTTAGAGTTACTCATACATGTACAGGGGCAGCTTTACCCTGTCCCCACAGGGTCCCTATGAGTTGGCATTGATTCGGTGGCAGTGAATTTGGTTTTGGTTTGGAGGTTATCCATTGTAGCTTTGAGAAAGACAGCTACCCTGTAAAGAAGAGGTGCTCTCTGAAATTGCTCTCCAGTGTTTTGTTTGAGGAAGATGGGACGAGAACTCATCTTGAGTATTTTATCATTGCTCTTTTTCACTGTTTCTTCATTTGATTCTGATACTAATTCTGTGAGATACCTTGTTCTCCATTTACAAATGAGGAGACCCTGAACAAGATGTCCCATTTCCTTGGAAACTGATGGCTATTTTTGACTCTTATTTTGCCAGTAGATGTGCTCTACAGTAAAAGTTGTAGACACTGCTATGTGATGTAGAAGTCAATCGGCTTTATTGGATGTGTAATAAAAGAACACTAGTTGTTTAAATGGGTCATTCTTGCTCCATGCCATTCAACTTTGATATATGAAAGAGATGAGGGTGGTTTTTCCTAGAACAGGACTAAAGGATGAAGGAAGGAATATTTATTTATGTAAGGTCCCTGGGTGATACAAATAGTTAATTTGCTTTGCAATTGATAGTAGGAGCCCTGGTCATGTAGTGGTTATACATTGGGCTGTGATCTGAATCAGCTCTGTAGCACCTGGTTTAAAAATTAAAAATATATTTAGGTTCTTATGCTTTACAGAAAAGCCTATTTAGTCATTTTATTAAATTGTCTCTGTACTGTTCTACTGAGATGGGTTTGAACACATGTACTCTTATTTCAGATGAGATTTAGAGATGTGTCAAGTCATGCAATAATTGGTGACAGGTGCTTGATTGCAGTTCAGTTGTATAAGAATTTTAACTTTTAATCCTTGGGAGGCAGAATAATAAAAAATTTATTATTAAAATCTGCACAGTTGATTAAGTGAAATACAGTGATACTGTTTTTTTTGTTTTGTTTTGTTTTGTTTTTGCCTCCTGGAGGAACTTGCTTAATATTTGTTTTATTTGTAGCACCCAGAGGCCTCCATTCAGGCTGTTTTTGCAGATGCTCAAATGCATATTTGGGCATTAGAAGGTAAGCAATCTCAATTATAGGTAAGCATGTAGTCAATGTGAAAGATCAGTTTTGTGCTTTGATCTCAATCTGAATTTTCAAATACACATTTACATCTTAATTTTATCAGATCATTACCCCAGAGAAATTGAGCCTGAGATTCTTCCATATCTTTCTTTCAAAAATAAGGCAATAAGTAGGTTTTTTTTAATGCCATCTTTTGTTAACTACGAAGCTTGACTATTGTTCAAATAACTCTTTCTTTTCACCTTGTAGATGGCACGGCCTTCTTGGTTATGTGCTACTTGCCCAGAGGGTCCGTTCCAGTCCACCCTGTGAAAACAGCCTCGCCGCCACCACCCTCCTCCCTCACTGTGCTGCCCTTTGTGTCCTGGCCGACACTCTTTTTTTGTTTCAGCTTTCTCTGGTAGAATGTAAAGCTGAGACTTTGGCATCTTATTAATGTCGTGGACCACCTGCTCAGTGCCTGTTCACGTTGTTAGGGCGTTCTGTGTACAGTAGTTAAGCACTTGGCTACTTACTGAGAGGTGTGGTTTGAACCCACCAGCTTTTCCCTGGGGGAACCCTGTGGTACAATGTGCTCCGTCCGCCCTGTAGGTTCTCGGAGTCAAAATCAATTCATAGAGTCATTCACTGCGTTTTGGGGTTTATTTAGATTTCCTACCCATTTTTTTTAATTACACAATTTTAGGAGTTTTTTATACAGGATATTTACTTTTTATCAGATGGATGTATTCCAAGTAGATTTGCTTATTTGTGAATCATATGTAATGTGTGTTTGTTTGTCTTCCCCTTGAGGTCTGTCTCACTTAGTGGCGGCATCATTTACAGAAGATCAGTTTGGAGTTGTGCAGACCACACTACCAGCTATTCTTAATACTTTACTAACGCTGCAAGAGGTGAGCAATCTGCAGGTTTGGTCGGGATAGATGTTTGTGCCTGACTATTAAATTTGGTTTCTTCAGTATAGTACCAAGGAAACATACAACGTTCCTCTAGTTCTTTAATGCTTCCATCCCCCCACACTATCATGACCCCAATTCTACCTGACAAATCCGGCTAGACCAGAGCATGTGCACTGGTACAGATAAGAGCTGGAAACACGGAATCCAAGACAGATAAACCCCTTAGGACCAATAAGGAGAGTAGTGATAGCAGGAGGGGAAGGGGAACGTGGGGGGATAAAGGGGGAACCGATCACAAGGATCTATGTATAACCCCCTCCCTGGGGGATGGACAACAGAAAAGTGGGTGAAGGGAGATATCGGTTAGTATAAGACATGAAAAAATAATAATAATTTATAAATTATCAAGGGTTCATGAGGGACAGATGGGGAAAAAATGAGCTGATACCAGAGGCTCAAGTAGAAAGAAAATGTTTTGAAAATGATGGTGGCAACATATGTACAAATGTGTTGGACACAATGTATGTATGTATGTATGGATTGTGATAAGAGCTGTACGAGCCCCAATAAAAAGATTAAAAAAGAAAAATTAAAAAAAGTAAATTTTATTTCTTATATTTGTTAACTAGAAACATGTTGGAGATTAACACAGAAATACTAGTCCCACTCTCAGGAAATTGTAATCTAAAGGAGAAAGAGTAAGAAAAATGTTTATTCCTACTACTCTTAAGTATATAGAAATAAAAAGGAAAGGAAACTAAACCTACAGGTTTAGGGTACACTTCTGGAATTAAAGAGATTATTTTGTTCAACGAAAGTTTGTAGGTCCTACCACACTTTGTAGCTACTGAAAGTGACCAGTAGTTAGTCTTATCGGCCAACAACCGACAGCAGAGCTAATGTCGGTGGATGCTCACCACCAGGCTGGCTGCAGGTCTACTTAATTCTAGACTCAAAGGATGGAGAAAAGTGAAACATGCTTTCTACTTTCTACTAGGCTTCCAGTCCCAGCTCCTTGCTGTGGGAAGGCTCACTTTACTTTGTGATATTCACGACCTGTCAGAGGAGAGGCGTCAACACTCGGAGCTAGAGGCATTTATGGTGCTTTTCTGCAGGAGGTATTAGGGAAGTAGACTGTAAGGATAATTGGAAGACCATTTAGGAGAGGAAGGGAAAGCATGCTTCATTTTCTTCACAGTTCTATTTATCCTCTTAGAAAAGTCTTATCCCCCTTGGAATTTTCTTTGTTGCCACGATCTCAATTACCTTGAGATGTGGATGTCCACATGTGGTTGTTATGGCTCTACTTGCCACGAACCTGATCGGGCGTACCTCACACTCCATTCACCAACCACCCTTCCCATCCACTCTACATTTATGCTGGGTGTGATCATTTGTTTCAGTGGCCATCAGAACTCAAAGACAATACACACAATTCAGGGGGTTTCCGTCAGATTCCTGTTTTAACACTTTATTAGGGAAGTCCTATTTGCATAGTCCCCTCCAATCATTTGGTTAGGAGTTACAGAGACTTGGGTAGAAGAGCCATATTCAGAAATTTCCTTCCACCACCGTGGCACCCATTCTTCCCTGAGGCACGTTGCTGCCTGCCTTTTGGTCACAGCCTACAGTCTTTAAATATTGCAGATTGCCCCACTCGCTGTTTCTGCTGCATACCCTGAGACGGTGAGCAATTCTGTGTCCACATGGGTCACTTGTCCCACAGTTCTCTGAGGTCCTTTTTAAATATGGATATATGTTTCATTATTCTAAGTCCCTCTTAAAAAACCCAGAATATATATTTTTCAAAGCAGCATATTTAAATTTTTTTTACAAAACAACCTATCACCTTCAAAGTACTCTCCATTACACTTAATACATTTGTCAAATCCTGATTCCATTCTTGGAAACATGTTTCAAACTCATCTGTTTGGATGGCTGATAGCACCTCCCTTGTTTGTTTTTTTTCCTTTCAAATTGTTGTCTGGCAAGAGAGGCATACTGTTTTTTGACAAAACTGGTGCATTGAGATGGCTGTGTGAGCAAGTGCATTACCCTGGTGGCAAAACCAGTCCTCCCTCTGCCATAAATTAGGCCTGGTTTTTTTTTTTTTTTTTGCACACGGTTACTCTAAATAGAAAGCTTGATTAACAGTCTGAACTGGTGGAATGAACTCCAAATGTGAATTCGACATTTTTTTCCATTTGGGAAGTTGACACATCCAGAATGAGGCATGTCATCAGTCGACATTTCACCTTTTTTGAAATGAGAAAACCACTTGTACACTTGAGTTTTTCCCGTAGTGTGTCCTTGTAAGCTGTGTTCAACATCACAACAGTTTCTGTGGCATTTTTCCCAAGCAGGAAACAAAATTTCACAGCTGCACGCTGTTCTCTTAAATCACCCATCACAAAAAAAACGAGGTTTCAGCAAAACTGCTTTCGCAAAAATTCACTGTGACCAGAGAGAACCTTCCCAGGTGATGCCACTGGGTGCGCTGACTCAGAGCGAGCTGCCCAATGCTCACCTAGAGGGAAATGCTGAGTATGGAAGCTCTGCTCTGCCCAGCACAATTTGATTTTGTTTTTGGGTACCCCTCGCATACTCAACAGTCTCAATCTCCTCTCATACCCCTGGTTCTCATTATCACTTGAGCTGCTTTACCTCTGAAGCTTAAAATTTTAGCATTCCACCCATTAAACCAGTCTTTGCCTTTTTTGTGCCAAGGATCCCTTTGACTGTGGTGCAGCCCAGGCACTTTCTAAGGGTAATGTTCTTAAATGCATAAAATACTTAGGATTATGTATGGATTGGGATAACAGTTGTATGAGCCCCTAATAAAATGTTTAAAAAAAAAAATACTTAGGATTAGAAAGGAAGTGTCTTATTGAAATATAATTATGAAAATATTTATATTTGTGGTAATAGCCATGTGTTTTTATGAATACGTTCGTAAGATCCTGCCATGAGCGTAGTAGTAGTGATTAGCATGAATGGTAGTGCAAGACGCCTGTCATCCAGTATGAAACTATTGGCACAGGAACTGCCAGGGTTCATGATGGGAAGAAAGTGGTAACATTTAATCAAAGACTAATGAAGATAAACGGACTTTTTATCCAGAGTTGATGGAATTGGTGTAGGAACCTTTGTGCTAACATCACCCTCACATGTTCTTGTTCCTGTCTCCTTTCTTTGGGTGACCTTACCAATAGTTCCAGTGGCCGCTCATGTTTCTTGTCTTTCCGCTCGCTGCGTGTTCTCTTTCCCACACCCGCTTAGACACGAAAGTTTGCCATTTCTCTTTTTTGTAAATTCCCTCCACCCTCTTGTCTCCATGTTCTTTAACTACCCATATGACAAAAGCCCAAAGGGTTAATCCCATGTCCACCACCCACATTTTCTCTTTCCTGTCCCTCCGGCCTCAGCTTTACTTGTGGCCCTTAGCATTCCTGCCCTGCCTCACTCCAGAGGCTCTTTGCCCCAGAGTTCATCATATGAACATCCTTTGTGTTAGGACTCCAACTACTCTCTGTTCTTCCCAGTAGTTGTTCTTTGCGCTTACTTTCCTAATCTTCATTTGGACATGATGGTTTTTTGTACTGTGTCCCAGAGCCTATTTCTCTGTTTTCTTTTGGTCTGGCTGCTTGGTAATTCCCATTTCAACACTTTCTACTATGCTGCATTTTAATTTCTCCTACTTTCTCTTCTAGTTGTCAGAGTAAGGTAGGAATGTGTCTCATCTCTGTATCCCCAGCATCTAATAATGATAGCTAGCAAATAAATGGCAGGCACTCATGAAGTATTTTTTGTGATGGTTGATTGTATCATGACTGATGCTGGAGAGGAACAGAATGGCAATCTTGGTACCTTGGGCTGATGGCCATGATCCCACATCACCCGTCCATATTGGGCATGGATTCAATATCACTCATGAAAGCTGGTTTGCCCTTGATTTCGTATTTGGTCCAGAAGCGATATTTGAGTCTTGCTAAAAACTTCTACATACTTCTGTAATGTAAGGCAAGTTGTACAATAAGGGTTTCTAGGAGTTACTAAGAAATTGTTCTCTTTGTTTCTTTTCAATAACATCAGCTACCTCACTGACTCAATAAAGGCAAAATGTCCAAGGAAAAGGAGGGAGTCTCTGACACTGAGACATTCTGAGGGTGTGAGTGCGGGCCGTGCTGGAGCACAGGCGCCCACAGTGGGCCAAGCGTCCGCGAGATCATGTGTATTATCACGGTTGCAGAAGGATAGGCACACATTGCGGGTGACTGAACAAGGAATGGATGTGTAGCATATATCAACCCTTTTCCAGAGAGCTTATAAGCTGTTTGGGTTCATTGAGAAGTATTTCATCTGAAAGCATTACTGGTACTTTTGTTACTACTGTCTCTTCTGCTGGATGGAGAAGCTCATGTCATGTCTGTTTCTGCGTCCTTAGAGAGGGTGCTTCTGTCCAAAGATGGGTGACCGGAATAGTAGAGTACAGTGTAACTTTTTCACAATGACTTATTTTCTCTGAAGGGCAATAACTAGCACCTTGATGTAGCTCAGCTTTATATAATGTTATATAATGTTAATTGAGAAGTATTTCTTTTTTTTCTTTTTAACATTTTATTAGGGGCTCATACAACTGTTATCCCAATCCATACACACATCAATTGTGTAAAGCACATTTGTACATCGTTTCTCTAATTGAGAAGTATTTCATCTAAATGTCAAATTCTGATAGTTTTGGATTACAAAAGTGACTTTTATGTTATTCACAAATTTCACTCAACTCACCGCCATAGAATTGATTCTAATTCACAGCCACACTGTAGGACAGAGTAGAACTGCCCCTGTAGGTTTTCGAAGCTGGAACTTTACAGGAATAGAAAAACCTCCACCTTGAGAGTGGCTGGTGGTTTCAAAGGGATGACCTTGCAGTTGGCAGCCCAACGTGTAAGCCACGGTGCCAGCAGGCCCCATTCACACATCTAGTCAATAGTTACAGAGCAGGTATCAGAATGGAAAGAGACAGGCACGGTTCCTGCTATCCAAGAGCTTGCAAACTGAAACATACGGGTGACAGCGTACAGAAATGTAAAAGGATCACAGAACATGTAACAGGCGATTCTGAGTTAGTCTGTTCAAGCCCTTACCCCATTTTTTAAAGTAACTGTGTATGTGTGTGTGCATGTATATAT